>NW_027526371.1:1220000-1617500 GCF_048455015.1 Haemaphysalis longicornis
GCGTTGAAGGAGTCTCTCCGGAATGCCCCACCAGCTCCAGCCCATGGTCGTGGTCATCCTGTCGACTGCGCCAGTTAAATTTCGCCTCTCCATCTTCTTGGCGAACTGATGGAGGCGAAATAGTGATGTTCTTTTGATGTGCGAGCCGAGAGGACGATCTCGACTCGCTCCGATGACCGACGACGGATGCTTGGAGCGGGTGAGGGATAAGGACTGCCTTCCTTGCTGGATATTAGGTTTATTTACATTATTTACATGACTCCACGTTTACATAACGTCAGAGTGACGGCTACATTGTCACTCTGACAGCAGCAGCCTGTTCGGCCGATATCTATACTCTTAGATCCCTCTCGACCGACCCTCGACAAAACCCAACACTCCGGTTTTGATACGACAAACCCCGCCTCCAGGAAGGGGGCGTACAAGAAAGAGAGAAAAACCTTTCAAACAAATAATGGAAAACATTGATTGGCCACAGGAACCAGCCAATCACACACATGTCTCCACCTGTGGTCACGTGACCTAACACTCTCTCTTACACACTCATAGTGCGTTTCCTATGCACGCTGTTGCACCGGCCAGAAAATACAGGCCATCTGCGGCCTAAAGTGAACCATCCATTACGTTCAGCGGGTGGCATCTGCACAAACAACAGCCAAGCCGAGGGCCCGGAGCGGTCGTCGCGCGGCTGACCTCCCTCCGCGCGGCGCCTCCTGCGACGCCCCCATTGTCCCGCGACGCGCGGGCAATGAGGGTTGCTAATTCCCTCCCAGACGAAGGGGCGCCGCCGCCCACCTGAACAGAACACGGGGAGAGACGCTGCCAGCCGAGGCGACCATCGTCGAGGCGAACGACCCGTCGACGACGAGCGCCCGCCGCCGGAGTCGCAAACTTACACGGTGCGCGCTTTCAACACTAAGAGATACGATCATCTGGCCTCCCGTCAGCTTGTTATGCCGAATGACCCAGCCACCTCCGGCGCGACAGAGGTACTCAGGCTAAGCACCCCCGTCCTTTGACACACAAAAGGACGGGCACAACACACGCTCTCCGCGGCTCCGAACTTGGCGTCCGTGCGGCTACATGAAAGGGACACGGGAAAGTAGCTACCAGCGGAGGCGACGCCAATACATGGGCCACCGGCGGCCTTCATTAATTACATGCGGAGCCCGAACTTAACAATACCCGCCTGAGAGAATTTATTAATTCTAGTAACAGCTGAGACCCACTTATCCATCTATTCAGCTTTTCGGCCAAGAGTTAAGAAAACACTGGAACAACAGGTTATACTGCCAGAACGGTCCACAACTCAGGAAACCCCTCGCACTGGTCTTACATGTCCCCATTATATAGCTCATAGAACACTCCAGGTACATTTCATGCAGTATATGTGGTGTTAACCGGCCGTCCCCACGTTCATATGGTTGGGAATGCTCATTTGGTTGGTTTTTCAAATTGCAAGCTATGAAATTGGCGCCGAGTAAAAAAGGATGTGTTCAGAATGGCCATAAAGGTTCCAGCATCTGCTATGTGAAAGCAAGCACAAAAAACTGAGCCGTTCCAATCAACGAGAAATCTTTCGGAAGTGCAGCGCAGTGACACCGCGTTCCTGTCACTGCTACCACCCATCACGCTCCCTGTCTCACCAGCCTCTTGATGAATTCAACGGAGGTTTGTGCAGTGCAATTGAAATTTCCCGCATTTACAGTGCTCGCTCACCCCCTTTCTGGAACAGCGGGAGCGCAACCTCGCACGTGCCGCCGCCTTACTGCGCAGTTTGAAACGCGTCATTCTTGAGGGCCACTTTTTTCGCTTACTATCATCAAGACCTATACAACAAGAATCCTAATTAAATGGATGCGGAGGCGGCTGCTTATATACACAGAGTTTGCCTCAAATGCACCAGCAGTTTTCTTTGCGCTAAACAACGGGGAGATGTATCACAAGCGCCAGCGGTTCAGGAATTTTGAGCGGTTCACTACATAAACCACTTTGTTTTTTCAAGCCTCTCTGTTATACCGTTACGGTATGCTGTTGGTCTCTACTTTGGTCCGTTATCTCGCTGCGCCAATGGAATCCGGCAGTCCATGACATTGTGACAGCGAGGTTCGACGAGAAGGTGAGCCCCTAAAGTATTCTGCACTTAAAAGGGTGTAACTGCCGCTGTGTGGTTCCAGGCAAAACATGAAACAAAAGATGATGAAAAGGATGCCAGCTGTCCCAGGGGAAGGCACAAGAGCACTGCGAAGGCGGGAAAATGGAATTTGATTGAACTAAGCTCTGTTTAATTCAACAAAAAAGGTGTGAAACAGAGAGGGTAAGAGTGTGCGGTGTGGTAGCAAAAAGCGAAGAAGGGTGCCACAGCCGCAGCGGCGAACCACTGCTCTGCACTTCCGGTAGCTTTCACATTAAATAGAACTTTTCAATGTTTGGAGGGCGTGCACCCCTCCAACTCTGTTTTTTACGCATACGTGCTTCGTTCTTTGGAGGGTATTCTGCTCGTGGACACGGAGACGGTTTGCTGCAAACTATCGACACATTCAATGTAAAACACCGTGTTCTCAACAAGAAAGTCAACGACACAAGAACCAAGTATATCGCAGCTGAGGCCACAAAGTTACGCAGCAATAGATTACAATTGTGCCTCCGCAAACGTTTCTTCTTCGTTCCTTGCCTTATCACATGCACTAGCAAGATTGGACCATAGGTATTACAAACGCCGCCTTAGAACCTACACCCCGCATTAGTGTGCATATTCCGGGACTGCGTGCTCTTAAAATAGTGTTGATGAGTCGTGCTCGACTTGGCGCCATCATCGGACCAATGTAGACATTTCGATCTGGCCAGAATTAGTCTCTTTAAATCGGTTTCTGCACCTCGGTATAAGAACATCTGCATCGCTTCCCCGAAACGCTACTTGAACCAGTGCGCTAGAAAAGCCGCCCAGGAGAACGAAACTGCAAAATTTCTTCATCACCCGGATGTGCTACGGCATGTAGCCCCTTTATACGGCACCATAAATAGTGTAATGGTTTCTTATGAGAGCTCAGACCAGGGCTTTAACGGCACATGACCCCGAACGACAGCCGTGTACAAACCCGAAGTTCTAGTGAGCTTACACAACACCTCTATGACACTGTGAAGAAATGCTCGGGTTTGTATAAATCGGTACTTTACTTTTTTAAATGCTGGAACAGACTTCACTGTTGGTTTTTTGAAAGGGTAGATACACTGTAATAAACGTTATAGCTTTGCTTTAGAAGCGTGAACATATATATGCTTTCTTGCTTTTCTTGTTGTTTGGAAGTGAGCAGCGTTTGAAATCCCCAAGTCAAAAAAAGCTAATCTTTGAGGATAATGTCTGCAAAACTGGCCAGTGGGGCTAAACATTTGTATATGCCTATGGTTCGCGTATATGTACATTCTCATATTGATAAAGGCATGTTTAGGGGCTACTTGGTACGGTCTTCAATTCGATAATAACGTGGGCTGTATATTTGGACGGGGAACACGGACAGTGAAGAAGACAAACCATACGATGGTGCACCGTCGTATGGTTTGTCTTTTTCACTGTCCGTGACCCCCGTCCAAATATTCAGCGCACGTTATTATCTAATCTCATATTGAATATGGGGCAGAGGTATTATTAGAGCTGCAGGCTTAGCAACCGAATAGCAAACAACTTGAGGTCACTTCAGACGTAGTACGAAAAAATAAATTAATTACCCCCTTCAGAAATAGCAAGCGGTCCTTACCCAGCAGTCGGCGTCTTCCTCGGCTGTCCACGTCACCTTACTATCACCAGGTTTTGTGCAATTACAATACTTATACACGGCCTTCCCGTAATCAATTGGCTAAATTTGTAAAGGGATTCGCAATTAGTAAAAGAACAATTATGAACCATGTAATAGCAACTTGTGGATATTTTAAAGTGATATTTAGTTTTTCTACGGACATTTCATACAGCGCTTGTTATGTACGCTGCTCAAAGTTTATGTTGCTTTAGACGAATTACTCAAAAAGGTGCTTGGGTAAATACCCCTAACCGAGTAGCTTCGGTTACGGGTAATAGTACCAGTGGCATTTGGGAAAGACAAATCTAAAGTCTCTTCTAGAACTACTATAGGAGCAATCCCGATTGGTAGGCAGGTCACAATTGCTCTCGGTATCATCCGGTGCGCCCTTACACACGCAGACTCGCAAGGAGAAAAAAGAAACTAGTGCCGCTAGTCTCTAGACTTATCTAGTGGCACTAGCCGAGCGCAACCGACAAACCCACCGAGACGGCGAGAAACATTTCATACCCTACTGCGCCACCATTTGAAGTGTTTTGCAACAGCTTTGCTGGACAACCACTTTCGCAGGGTGGGATGATTGCAATTTTTTTTATTCCAACCTTTACGTCGAATTCATTCCACGTATAAATGATGTCACAAGGGTGAGTGCCCCTCACGATACCGGAAAAACAGCGTCACCCAAGAAAGCCGGGTGTCATGGGTTTAAAGTTCTGAGAACCGTCATATGTACAAACGTTCGACGTAACAAGCCATTGCGCCGCATTTAAGAGTTTAGAGCATATTTTACATGAAATAAACAAACCCTCACTTGCAATGTATAAGCATTTAAGGAGCCATTGCGCGATACGTAAATGGTAAAAAACCGTAAACAAATTTTTCAGTAATCCCGCTTTCACAAGTAAGCACCTGTAATACAAAAACTACAGTTTGACGGCACACGTTAAAACAAACACTAAATCACCCTTACAAACGTACCTGCCACATTATCAAAGACATCTTAACGTGAAAATGAATGTGAGCTTACGAAATGTAGCTCAAGTAGCTATAATAGGACAGGTTTTGCATTCGTAAGAAAAGAATGACGATTTCTTTATGGTGACAAATAGCTCACATCTAATATAAATATATAAAAGCGGAGAAGCTCATCTTTTCGTGTTTGCTTGTAACTTATGCGCATCAATTTTAATAGGCATAAGGGGCTTTCGCCTAAGGACACGAAGTCGGAACCTATTTTCTCGACAAAGGATAACACCACGTCAAAAGAACCTCTAAGAGGGTATTTTCCGCACAAATTAATGTTTATTCACATGTCAAAAGTAAATAATTGTCCATTTAAGCGTTCCATAACAGCACAGCGTTTTGCCGCCATGCTCCTTCGACGCCATTTTTTTGTCGCCTGCCATTTTATAAGGGGACTTTATGTCAGTGCTTTTTTTCGGGTGCTCTTATGTCGCGTGCTCTTTTCACGCCGCTCCATGGCATCCATATCGTTAGTTGAGTAATGGACCCGGCCAACGCCCGATTCTCCACCGCAGGTAATTATGTCCTCTCAGCGTCAGATACAAATCTTCTATAGTGTCGTTACGGTAATCGCATTTACGTGTTCTCATTTCCCCTCCAACACGCTTCGTGCCATGTTAATTTGAAGTTTTTGAGAACAGTTTTATCGATCAGTACGAGGGAGGTACTTACCGCCATTGGTCCATTCTGCAAAGAAATAGAAAAAAACACCACTTGTGAGCAGCTTTCGAGTGACTTGCCTGACTTCTGTGTGCATTTAAAATTTAACTAAGTATCCTTTAAGCATAGCAACGCACTTGAAAGTACATTTTTGACGCTCTTTGTTTTTTCATTGGCGTAACATTAGGTCACCTACATATTCAGCAAAAAGATCAGAAATGTTCACCAGAACATAGTCGTTCAAAATTTCCTGCTTGTGTTCATCTACTCTGCACTTGTTATTATCAATATTCTTAATGTATGTACCTTCGAAATACCAAAAGACACATCTAAAGAACTGTATACACTGTACCTTTTTGGCGATTCAAAAATATACTAGCCATCCTAGGCAAATTCCCTATATAAATTTGTTCTAAACAGTGAATCATTCTACCATATCTAAAATAAGGACAATCGCGGAAATTTTAAACCACCTGTCTTATTCAAAAAAGAGGGACTTGCGCAAGGCAAACCTCTTTTCATTTTAGTTCTCCAGATGGCGGCCCCGTATCTTTGCGGACAATGTTTTATGATATGGACTGGACGTCCACAGTGTAATTAGGATTTTAAAAAGGATTGTTCATGAGCAAGTTCTCCGACTTCCGTGTGCGGAGCCGTGCCACGACGGGGGGTGCAGTAGACAGCCGACTTACAACCTTGAAACACCCTCTGGATGCTCCGCTAACTTTCGCGTGTAGGGTGCCGTGTGTCCAACGCCGCCAGTAAAGCATTGCGTACGGCCTCAGCTGCATTTTATAAGGAGCACTTGGAATGCCTGTGGTGTGTCCGCCGGCGCACGCCACACTACTGATCAGCGGAAAAACTAAACATATTAGTTTTCGAGACGTAGCACCGCCACCCTGCCAAAGCTGTACAAACCTTCTAAAATCTCTTGTATAGTTTCTCTGAAGTGGCTCTGCCCGGCGGAAAGTACCCCGACAGGCAGCACGCCGAAAGGCCGGCGAGTGAGGAAGGGCAGGAAGTAGCAACAAGGCTGTTTCACCATTTGCCACTGACGCTATAGGTAACGTTATACAGACGGCGTTGATCTAGCGTATCAACGAGCAAAAAATCCATTACGCCCATTGTAATGATAATTGTTTTAGTGGCGTCAACAATATTTGCAGAGATCACAAGGCTTGCCACGTCAAGAAGGCTACAGGATGGGCAAATTATGTCGTGACTCGCATAATTAACGATGCAAAATCAAGGTTGTATTGCTTGCACTGACGAAAAAAAAATCCACAGGAAATTTTCAACTCACCACTTTAACATTTTTCCGGACATTGTTTAACCATTGCTAAGCAGTTTTCCAATATTTTAATAACTTTTCTACTAGTTTAAAATTCCCGTGTAAAAAAAGCAGGTCATCAATGCGGTTTGATGAGATCTTTGCTCAACTAGACGAATTTGCTGCCGATAGATGTTTTTACATACTGTTTTTTGCGGGAAGAAAATTGCTAGCTCGTGGCTGCGTGGCAGATCACACCCAGTGTACCAGCAATGCCACAGTCACCAGAGTGCCCTATACAACCAAGTAAAAGCTGTGATATGGCAAAACTTACGGAACCTTCTAATAATTCAGTCGTCAGCTGACATTCCTGCACACGTGTGATTCGCGTGTTCGGTGCTCGTTACCTTCTCGCCACGTTCGTTCATACGCTGCGCCTTGGTTCAAGCTAGGTGCGCTAGGTGCTTCGAGTGACTGCTCGTACAATAAAATTTTCTCCGCAATTTCTGGCAGCGGCAGTCAACAGATTATCTTTTGTAAGTGGGTGTATTTGATGCCAGCGCTATAGGTAGTAGGGAATGTGCACTTAGCCACCAAATATTCTCTGCTCGCTGCTGCATGCCGCAAAAATATCCTTGTCGTAAGTCACCATCACATTCTTTCCGTACACCAAGCGCTAATGTTTGCCCACAGTCAATTTTAGCTTATGTTAGACCTTCATTTGACTTTTTATTGCCGCCGCCATTAAGCAGCCTATTCTTGTTGCTGACTGGCTCGGGCCCTTGGCATTGCCTAGGAAAGGCACACAACAGCTACTCCGCGTTACACCGTAGTTGTCACATACAGGCGGCGGCCGCTCCTTCTGAATGCCTATTGCATGTCAAAAATTGTCCTTCTTTGGATACATAAGAAGATTCTTGTTAATTTTTCTCCCATCACCGCACCACACACAATTCCGTCCCCAATGCCACATGAATAGGCTGACACACGATTTCACTCAACCGAAATAGTTTACAGGACAAAGTAACGCGATTGATTATGCAGAGCTCGATCTAATCATACAAAATAAAATATGCAGCCCTTTCTCACAACGTGCGCCTCACAATTTGATGCGACCCCAAAGAATTTAAAATATTTAGGGAATTATCTACTAATGTGTAGCATTTTTATTCCGCCTCTTTACCTTGTGAGCTATTCGGAGCCAGATTTCGGTATGAGTAACCACAGATGTTGATATTTTATTTTTTGATTTGTGTACTTTTGTCAATTATATATACACAGCGAACTTCAGTTAAGACTAACTCGTAAGGAGCATGATATTTTGTTTGTCTTATCACAAGTTTGTCTTATCAGAGGCCCTCCCCAAAACAGGATCAGCAACGTGCCCAGGTGCATGCAAATATCTTGGTTCCAGACTGGTAAAGACGTACACTTACAATTGAGAACAAAGACAAAACAATCATTTATTTCCGTGCCCAACATGGCACAAGGCTGTCTTCAAGTGCTGCCTGGTTTTAGTTAGTCGAAGCGGTGATGGAGGGCGTACACCCGCTACCTCAAGTGACAAATAGGCAGAGACAGGGGAACGACTCACTTTCTCTGCGGTGACGCGGTGGGACTCGCCACGTGAACCGTCCCGAACTCGCATGATTCTGTTAAGAAACGGCACCGGTGAGAAGAGCTGCTACGTTCGCAAACAGAAAGTTTCCGTCGTCGCTTTGTTTTGCTTTTTTCGTCCTCCTAGCTTTGTGCCTCTCCTCCAGAGCACAGCCGCCACAAAACTCGCCCTCGCTGTTTTTCTTTTTGTTTGTTTGTTTGCCCTGCCATTGGCTTCGCGGGTTGAAGGGTGGGAGAATGGCACCTTTATCCGCGTGCCTTTTTCTGTCGCTCTTTCCCTTCCTACGTCGGGCAAATTTGCTTCGCGCTGGTTTTTTTGCTTTTCTTTCCCTCTGGTCGCGTGAATGCCCCGCCACACACCTCTAGGACTGCCATGTTGACTACTGAGAATCGCCAGCAGCGGTTGTCACCCCGAAAGTTGTCCGTCGTAAACAAAGAGTACGTGCAAGGCTGTTCGTCTTAATTAGGCTGATATTCTTTACATTGGGTCAATGGAAAAAGAAAGAAACACTCCCACGTTGTTCGGCATGGCCGAGAATTTGTCTGAACCGAGGTCGTCCTAACGGGAGTTCACTGAGTACCATCAAAACTATTAATTGCATTTCCTTCACAAATCACGTATTTTTCCGTACATTGAAGGTGTAGTGACTGGTTGACTATTTTCTCTTCATATTATTCGCGTTCCCAGCAATTTCGAATTGCATTTTTAGAATAGTCGGCATTCGTGGGAGCTGATGCTTAAGAAGCATTTATATTAAGTCAGTTCGTTCTTGTACAGTTCATTTTGTATTTCTCGGTTTTCGAAAATTTGTTTGACCAAGTATCTTTGTTTACCCTATTACAACGTAAAATAAGCTACTTTTGCCAATTGTGCATTTTTGTGGCAATATTGAGCATTGCACGGTTTGCCCATTCGCGTTTTATTTCGTATTTACAACGTTCTTTCTGGGCTATTTTATTTTCGTCTTGGTGTTTTGGCGGGGATGTATGAGATATATTTGTATTGATCGGTTCGTTTCATTAAATTTCTTCCTTTGCTTTCTCTTTTTTAGGAATTGAATTTGACCAGTTATCTATATTTACGTTATTATAACGTATGGATGTGTTACTTCCACAAGGTAAGCAGTTTTGTGACAAATCGAGGTTTTACCTGATTTGTGCTGTTTTTTTTTTATTTGTATTTCCAACATTTCTTCGTTTCTTTCTACGGATATTGTTGGTATTGTAGAGATGTATAGGATGCATTATTTCCAGTTCGTAAGTTCATTTTTTTTCTAAAATTTACATGTTTTCTATTTACTTATTTTCTCGTTTTGCGAAATTCGGTTCGACTTATTGTCTCTATTTAGCCAATTTGGCTATTCAATGCGTTACTTTTGCCTTCTGTTTTTGTAACGCTCCAGCAACATTTAGCACATGATAACGTAACTGCTCCACGGCTTTGAGTGGTCCGTTTCCTTGTTCCCCCGCTTTATCAATGAGTTTGCGCTCATTGCTCGACCAATTACCTACCTGCTGAAAAAAGCATTTCATTCTCCTGGGGCTCTGGCCACGTGACCGCTTTCACCACGCTAATCTTCGTGCTAAGCAATTCTCCTCTTCTGGCTCACTTTTATCCGTACGCTCCCATGGGAGTGACCATGGATGCCATATATTGCGGTGTCGATCGGTCTTGGCGCTACCACGGCATGTACGGGAGTGTGTTATCTCCTAAGCCAGCGGCCTTCTTTTTTCACCAAAACGCACCTACTCAATCCCAGAAATAGAATGTCTCACTCTTTTGTAGGTTGTGACCAACTACCGTCTATAGCTACATGGTCGCTCCCTTACTGCTGTGACAAACCACAACGTACTCTGCTGGCTCTCTTTGTTACGTGGCCCCGTGGGACGGTCCGGTCGGTGGGCAATGCGCCTTGAGGAATATACATTTCATATAAACTGCAATTCTAGACGTTTGCATCAAAATGGTGATTGCTTGTCCCGCTAACCAGTACGCCCACCTTAGAAAGTGACGACGATGTTCCAGCTAGTTTTTCGCTATATCTAGACTCGTTCACATTAGGGAGGACAGCGTCGTGATCCGGCAGAACAGTCTAACATAGAGAAGCCTAAGCCTACCTCACCTGACGCGTCCACGGTAGTTCTTTTGCTCCGTGACAGCATCCTGTACCGCCGCAATATCCACCCTGACATCCAAAGGTTTTGCTCGTTCTTCCCCAGCACCTGCGTCCTGTTCCACTGTGCTGCGGCAACTTCTTGGTATGTCAACTGCTGGGAATATAGGCATCTCTCACCCTTATGAAAGAGTACGCCACTGATTCTTTTGGACCGGCCTATACTATTAAACCTGCCCGTGCGTCAGTGCTTCTGGGCAGTGCCAGCGCAGAAAACCACATACCAAGGTCCAGCGAACAGGTCCAGCCGCTTCATATAGCGGAAGAACCCCTTTTTCGTGTAGGTGTGGACCTGCTTGGTTATGCTACCCCGTCTACAATGGAAAAAATGTGGATCGCTGTCGCGACCGATTACACCATGTGCTACGCAATCACGCGTGCTCTGTGAACCAGCTGCGTTGGTGACACTGTGTCGAACAGGAATTTTTACGGGTGCGGTTCGGGATCGGTTTGAAGGCTTTCGGTTTCGGTTCCGGGCTCAGTTCCCGACCCCCCTTTCATTTCGCTTCGAACCGGGACAAACGGATTCAAACATGCTCGGAGAAAAAAAACAGGATTGTTTTTGTGTTTACTTGTTTTTCGTTCACGTCACTATAAAAACAAATTCATAATGCAGCTTTCTTTAGCTAAATGCTTTGTATTGGCCAACTTAAAGTGACCCTGCAACAATACTTTCAACTTTTTTCTAAATCATAAATGCTCGCAGAACGTAGTCAACCAGCACATCCAGTGCGTTGGTTAGGGGGTATTAATGTACCTCATCGAAAAATTAGATCTCTCTTACCGTAAGATTCTTATGGAGGCGAAAAGCAAAAACACCCGTATGTTCGAGATTTCTGAACGAGAGAGCGAAGCTGGGCAAGTCGGTAGGAATCTATCAATAAAAACAGCGCGAAGGACGGGACACGAGTGAAAACAGACAGGGACGGGCGCTGATACAATGCATGTGGAAAACCAGAATGACAACATCATGAAAAACTAAGATTGCTGTTCCGTGGTGTCACCCACGACAGTCACACCACCTAAATAGTTAATCTCTTTAGCATGCAGAGCGATTGATGGCATGCTGACCCAAGAGTTCCTTATTTTGTCGATAGTTAACGCCTCCGAAATTTCACGTGAGCGCTGGTCCGGGTATCTGCATACTATCGAGGTGCGGTCGAGCTTCGGTGAGCATTTATGCTTCCCGCCATGGATTGCCAGATTGCTCCCCTGAAACTTCTTGAGCGAGTTTGCATGCTCGCGCAGGCGGTCATTAATACAACGCCCCGACTGCCCTACGTACGACTTGTCGCAGGACAGCGGGACGTTGTACACAACACATTTCCTGCCTACCGTGTAGGCATTTGTATGCCTAACTCCATAGCGACCAAAACTTTGGCCACCGCTGTTCACCTTTCTGCAGAGCCGGGAAAGCTTGTGGGGGCCGAGAACATCACTCTTACGCCACACTTTCTTCCCGTTTTCATCAGCTTGTGGGAAACACCATGCAGGTATGGCATGACGGCCATTCCTTCCTTTTCTCTGTTCGGTTTCTTCTACGGGCTACCCTTGCGGATTTACTCTAGACAAATTCCGGAATGGCTCTTGATTAGACAGTCCGGGAAGCCCGCCGTCTTCTGTCGCGATTCTTGCTCTTTGAAGCTCTTTGGGACAAGGTGGTGGCAACTTCTCTGGAGAGCATTCCGCAAGGCACCTTGAGCAATTCCGCGCTTGATCACCTTTGAATGAGCCGACGAGAATGGCAGTAGGCTTTTCTGCGAACGGGGGGAGTTCTGCCAACAGACGTGTTGTGCGTGAAGGCGGAGCTTCAAGTCCAAGAAGTGAAGCTCTGAGTTGGCCGGAAGCTCTCTCGCTAACACCAGCCCGCTCAAGGCCGACTGGAAGATGCCGCAAATATGGTCAACCTTTGGCTCAGACGTCACACCTTCCGGACACTTGTACATGACTAAAAATTCGTCGATGTACCTAAAAACCTTGTTGACTGGGGTGGCACGCAACTCGTCATTCAGCGTCCTATCAAAATGGGCCAGGAGAAGGTCACTCAGCAACGGAGCCAGGCAGGATCGAATGCAAACTCTGGACTTATACACATACAGATTCCCTTGAAATTCCACAAGTGAGGAGTCAAGGTAGAAGGCAAGTAGCTCCATCAATGAGCCAGCACTTGTGCTGCAATCGTTCTGGAACCTCACAGATCCGTAGTGGTCAATTCTGGTGCTTACGGCCTGGAGTATTTCCGGATGTGACAGGGAGTAGAGTAAATCCTTAATGTCAATTGAAAACGCGCTAACGCCTACCGGCTCAGCCGTTTTCAGGTACGCGGACACCTCAACAGGGCTTCGAACAAGAAAAGGATCATCAACCTTGAGCACTGACAAGGACCGTTGTAAGTACGCACCCAAGCACCGCTGCCAGGCTCCACGCTCAGTGACTATGGCCCTGAAAGGGCACTCTATCTTGTGCGTTTTTGCCGTGAAAAATGGCGTGAGGGTCAATGCCTTGCTGTTTTTCACAGAAATGGCGAGTCCCGTTAGCCCAGCGCTTTCGCATAATCTCACGGCCTTTGCGGGGACCTTCCCTGGGCTACGGCCTGTAACTCTGCGGACGTTGTCTGCTATAGCGGTTTCAGCCTTGAGGCGATACGTGTCGGCTTTGAGCACAACAAATCCTCCTTCCTTGTCCGACTGCGTAAGCCTAAGTCCCTCCTCGCGAAGCCCACGCGCCACTTTGTCCAAGTTGACTCTCCCTCTGCTTTTTCCGCTGCTTGGGAACGCATCAATTCCCGCCGAAATACATCGGTCCACTTCTCCTTCTTTTGCCTTTGAAGCAACAATTCCGACGAGCGCCACCATGCGAGTGCGATCCATTTTATGTTCAAAACAGAATTTTGGCCCGAGCTGCAGAATGGTCTGTGCATGCTCAGGGACGATGGCGCACGTTAAAGATTCCCAAGTGGTCGAGCTCAATCCGGATTCCTCCTCTGCGGCGCGCCTCATCGCCTGCGTTGCGTCGGCGCGTTAAACGCTACAATCAATCAAACTTACCATCAGGTAACTAAGGAACGTGCTCAAAATATTTTTTTTCCTGGTCTTGGCGTATTTCTACCGCTGGAATTACGTCTTTAATCAGTGTAGCTGCCATTGGCTGGTTCTCTTTCAGTTGCAGCAAAGAACGCATTTGATAGCTTCTTTAAAAAGAAAGCCTCAAGAACAACTCACAAACGCAAGGTGTATCTGCTGCGACGAGGAAATCGCACAGTGCCGCTCTGGGCTTCCAATAGCTGTGGGTTTGGTAGTGTTTCCAGACGCCACGGAAAAAGTGAAAGCATTTATTCGAAGGGTTGAAGAGTCCCTTTAACTGTACATTCCACTGCAAAATATCTTCTATGGGAGGTCAACGTAACAGAGGTCATCTGTGCCTCTTTCAACGATAATGACCTACCACATTCTCCCCACGACGTTCCTTGGATTTCTTGACTGTCTACCCTTATTTCTGTAATATTTCAACGAGCACCTCATATCCCTTTCTGATTCGCTAAATGCATAGTGAAGGTCTCCGTTCGGGCATTCGTCGTGCCATAGTAGCGTAAGGGCGTTCAACGCTATTCGACCGCTCTCGACATGTCCTAGACGATCGAGTCACGTCCCGGGGGTTAGAAAGAAGGTCCCCTTGAGCATGCGTAGTCGGAGTGGCGCTGAATAACACCCCCAAGCGCACGAATCAATTACGTTAACATAAATACCCGAGGAAGTGGAGGGGAGAACAGCCCCGCCGGTAGTGTAGTGGTTGTCGCAGCAGACGTGTATTCTAGAGGTCGTGGCTTCGGATCCCACCCAGACGGCATGTTTTTCTCCACTTTCTTTCAAAAATCAGTAGCTGTGTCAACGACAATAAATGACCTACCAAATTCTCCCCTTGGCTATCCTAGGTTTTCTTCACCTGCTACCCTTACTTCTGTATTAATTCAACGAGCACCTCACATCCCTTTATGCTTCGCTATATATATATATATATATATATATATATATATATATATATATATATATATATATATATATATATATATATATATATATATATTGAGAAACAGAGCTCCTAGATGCTGAAGGACCACTTTTAATTAGGCTCCCGAGCACAGACCACCGAAAGACGGAACTGTCCGGGGATGATGATGGTTGTACGCAGATGACAGTGGCGATGGGTTTGGATGGGTAGAAGGAACAGAGGAATTCACCCGCCGTGTTCCACACTGGATATAACAATGGTCATGTGGCTTCCACGCATAAATATTACACAGTACACCTCGAATGCCCACAATATATATATATATATATAATATATAAATATAAATAAATATATATATATATATATATATATATATATATATATATATATATAGCGTATGAATGAAGTACGATGGGGCCGGTAAAAAATATACAGTGAAAGAGAAGACTAATGGGTTACGAACGAAAATGTATTAACGTTTCGGCTTCGGAGAAGCCTTCGTCAGAAGCCTTCGTCAAAATCACTTGCAATTTGTTTTTATTCTGAGGAAGGCTTCTCCGAAGCCGAAACGTTAATACATTTTCGTTCGTTACCCATTAGTCTTATCTTTCACTGTATATATATATATATATATATATATATATATATATATATATATATATATATATGTATATAGCGAATCAGAAAATGGGAAATGAGGGGCTCCGTGAAATAAGACTGAAATAAGGCTTGGCAGTCAAGAAAACCTCTGAAAGCTTTCCGAGGTTTTCTTGACTGCCAACCCTTATTTTCTGTCTTATTTCACGAAGCTTTCCGAGGTTTTCTTGACTGCCAATCCTTATATATATATATATATATATATATATATATGTATATATATATATATATAGAGAGAGAGAGAGAGAGAGAGAGAGACAGAGAGAGAAAGGTAAAACTCACAAAGCGCGCCGAAGCGCGCAACATGTACATCAAAGCTGTCCAGCACGATGTCCGAAAAGCATATCGAACACAAATCTCTTTCCACCATAACATGATTACCAAAGTAAACAAAGCCCTAGGGGAACTCGCAAGCTGTTCCGATGTAACTATTAAACTTGCCGATAAGGGAGGCGCCATCGTAATCTTTACAAAACCGACTATGTTAACGAGGCCAGTAAGCAACTATCGGTATCGACGTTCTACAAAGCCCTACCCAATAATGCCGCTTCAGACGATAACCAAATCCTCAGCGATAAACTTACTGAGCTTGTTAAAAATAAACAATAAACGAAACCATGGCGCGTTCCCAGATGCTTTTAAGCACAATATCCGGTAAATTCTATCTTCTTCTTAGGATTCACAAGGTGAACAACCCAGGGCGCCCTATTGTTTCTGGCATTGGCACTGTTACGGAAAACCTCTCGCGCTATGTGGATAATCTCATTTGCGACATCCCGCCCAGCTTTTCTTTCTTCAATAATTATACCAATGATTTTCTCTCAGACATCTCAAAAATTTAAAGTGCTGATATCTGCATCCTAGTCACCCGCGATGTTGCGTCACTGTACACTAACATCCCCTATTAAGATGGCATCACCCCTGTATCGCTTGCGTTTCAGCAGTCATAGTGCCACAAACCTATCGATTCTTCTACCCTCCAAATGTTGCTTAGGCGTATTCTTGAACTTAACAATTTTGAGTTGGACGGGGTGCATTACGTGCAAGTCAGTGGAACGTCAATGGGAACTCTAATCGGACCCAACTACGCCAGTGTCTTTATGGCTCACCTCGAATCAAACTTTCTTGAGAGTAAAAATTTAAAGCCACGGTACTATAAAAGGTATACTGACGACACATTCATGATGTGACAGCAGGGTGACGCGGAGCTACTCGCCTTCGTTGAGGCATTTAGCCTAGCCCGTCCTAGTATTTTCCTTGCTCATTCCTATTCAGAACACACTGCAAACTTTCTGGACGTTACCGCTACTGCTTCCCAAGATCGCCTTCAAACTAAATTATAGAAAAGCGACAGACAAACGGGATTATTTGCACTTCCAAAGTAGCCATGTCAGACACTGCAAAACAGCAATACCTTACAGTCAAGCCCACCGTTTAAGGAGAATTTGCACAAACCAAGCCGACTTTGACTCAAACTGTGGAGAACTTAAGACCGCCCTCCTCCGACGCTATTCCAAAGGACCGAGTTTCGCCCATTCCCGAGTTTCCACGCGGCTTGGGTTATGAAACCAGAGATAGTGGAGCATTCGATACACCTTGAGCAAAACCACCGGAATCGCACGCAGCACGCCTTGCATATTCAGCACGCTGTGTTGGGGCCGCTTACGTTGATAAAGTACGGCCTGTGCTATCTTCCGCATGCAGCACCCTCTGAAATGATAAAGTACGGCCTGTGCTATCTTCCGCATGCAGCACCCTCTGAAATCGCTCTCCAATACTCATCCCCGAGCATAAACAAGGTAAGCCCACTGCTACTTTGACATCCCCAGCCACGGCCGGACTGGAGGAGCGGCGAGCCCGCCGCTCCTCCAGCCCGGCCGTGCCCCAGCGTGGCTGTTGGCAACGCCCGGTAAGGGGCGGTCCGTTTTTGTCGGTGTTCTGTTCTTCCACTAAATTACGTCACGGCCGGGCTGGAGGAGCGGCGGGCGTGGCGTGTTTCCGTCTCCAAAACGCCGTAACGCCAAAACTTCCGGTGACGTCACACAAAAATAAAAAACAAAAAACAAATACGCAGAAGCCGTCTATGCATTAAGTAGTAATAAGGATAATCATAAAAAGTAAAAATATTGCTGCGCGTGTAAGCATTTGCATCGAAACGTTTCACGCATTAACGAAAGTGGGGCGGATGCGCCACGAGCGCCTACTAGTGGTAGAAAGCACCCGTAAAAAAAAAAGAAAAAGAAACAATGGCGTCTTTTGATGTGTGCGACATTCTTCCTCCATGGTGTGCGATTTGTCCACGAAGTTTGTGTAGGAACTGTTACGAATGTAGTGCATCATAAGGCCGATAAGGCTATAAAGTCGTCTGCGCCGTGTGTGTCTTGCCAAGTCGTCATTTGTACGTGAGGAAGTCGTGGTGGGCTGTTTTTACTCGGAGCGTCGTCACCTATCTCCTGCCGAGAACGTCCTGGCTTCATTTGTTGCTGGTGTGTTGTGTGTCTGTAGCAGTTATCAAAAAAATAATAATAATAAACAGCGGGCGTGCGCGATCATCGTACAGGAGGCGATGGCGCGCTGCTTGTGTTTACATTCTCGAGTGACAATGGTTGTGATCGCATTGTTTTTCAGCAGTATGCCAAGCTTTTCACATGGACCATTTCATTGCGGTTGCTTGCCCCGAGGCCCGTCGCCGAAGCTGTAATTAGCGATGTTTTTATTGAGGGTATTTACTAATTAACAGTGAGCGGTAGCGGTATGGTAAAAATGCACACAGACTGCCTTCACTGGGAGTTGTGAGCCAGGAACGCTGTTTGGCGTTCCGCCTGGACGGAACGATATAAGCAAGGGCTTTCTCGAAATCGAAGTTCACGAACAAAAACACAGCCTCCGAAAAAGTTGTAGTTCTGGGTATTGTATTTCTGAAATGCAAGGGCGGAAAGTACATTGCACGATTTCTTTCTCAGCCCGCTAACAAACGGTGCTATAATCGCAGGAATAATATTGGAATAATACTGCAGCATCTGAGTTGGGACCATTTTTGCAGGGGCCGTGCTCACATTTCTTGAAATTTTTATTTCCCCAGAACGCGTATGTGTCACAATTGGAAGGTTAGCAGCAAAAGTAGATAAAGAGAGCGTTAAAATTAAACTGCACCTGTTGACTGTCATTCGCGAACGGTTTTGTTTATTGTCTGTACCATCTAACAGTGGTTCAGAGACCAGAGTCACGTCACTTTGTTGGTACAGTGTAGGGTATGGGGCATCTCATAGCACCATTCCCTAGTAGGCTGCATTGCAGGTGCTTAAAATATAAATTATAGCCTACATCTGAGAATGTGATTCCCAAAACCTGTGTCACCGAAATCATGCAGGTGCAATTGACAAAACTTTTTTCACTTATTCTCTACAGCTCCAATGCCACTAGCTACCACCAGCTCAGCTCCAATTTCTAAAATTTCAGTAACTGGCGACAGTGCCAGTGTTTCAGTAAACTACTTATGTACTTTATTGCCGCTTTCCAGTTTTCGCTACAATTTGCGTAGACTTTTTGTCCAATTAATTGCAATTTTTGAGGTGAAGATGTGAGCTAGCAGTCCCTTTTTCTTATATTGATTTGATCAATCGTGTGGGGACACAAACCAAAAAACAAAATGCACTTTCCAGCCACCTCATTGCATAGAGGTGATTTCCTGTACAAGCTGGGTCAACTTTTCAAGTGTAGTCACACGCCAGGAGCATCTTCTAGTGGTAACAAGGGCCGAGTACCAGGCTTGTACCTATTTTCTCAATAGGTGCCCGGCACCACCAAGGCACACGAATGCACATGGCGACTTCCACAGCTACGCTGCACACTCTACTCAGTAACCGCCTGTGGTAGGACATGCCGCCAGACTCTTCCTCCCTTCGGCAATGCGGTGTTGTAGAAGGCCGGGGCCCCACCAGATTGACAAAGGTCGGAAGCCTTTCGCACGGGTAAAGGCAGCTTTCCAGGCGTGAGTTATCCTTTCAAAGGTCCGCACTTGACCAGGGACACCTGTACCCATTAAAGAAACCAGTGGGTGCCCGGCGGTGTGCAGATTCGAACCCAGTACTTCCCCCATATGAGGCGAGTGCAGTACCTCTGAGGCATAGCCACATTACGTTTCTGCAGTGCACTGCAGAAACGTTGTGTCCACGTAATCCAGGAACACATTGACCGCCAGACTCATAGGGTTTTCTGCAGAGGGTTTTCTGACACCAGTGCTTAAGGCGGTTGGAGACTGCCTCCGTATCAAGTTTAAAAGGCAAAACGAAAGTGCAGAGGCCCGATGAAAACAAGGTGAAAGTGATGGCGTATCTTCATAAGCCGTCGCACAACATAAAGAAAATTATTTCATGGCGCAGTGTTCGAGTAGTGTTTTCCGCACAATGAAAGCTGTCCAGGCTGTGCACGAACATTGAAAACGCCAATACTGGGAGAGCTGGCAAAGGTCATGGTGGAGGTGTGGGTCCTATACAAAAATTACACTTGTGTTCATGAGAAGCACCAACTTCACAGTCTCTGGCATGTTCTCTCACCGCGGCTTCATGGCTGTAAACGAGAGGTGCGCTTGAGAAGCAGCGGCTTTACAGCCCGAGGGCCTCACATGAATCCATTCCAGTGTACTACATAAGTCTGCAATTCTTGCCGTAGCCTTCTAGTCAGAAGCAACAGCCCACCTCTGCAAAGGAGCAACATTAGCACCTCGAAGGACTGACATCAAACCATTGCAGCCTGCTGGGCAACTGGTTCCTATTCTTACTGCAGCTGTACAGCCAGAATATTCTTGAAATGCAGCAACATGAAGCGCTTAGGTACTGAAATATTCTGATATGCCGCATCATTTTCTATTCTTACCGCAGCTGCATAATCAGATGCAACTGTGCATGCTTGAAAATCAGTGACACAGCACTCTGAAGCCCCTCCAACTCGTCATAGTTGCTAGAACAATTATAACTTCCAAGTGTATGGAAGAGGTGTTGAATCTAAACAAACTTTATATTTATGGGTAGTCTCTGAAAAAATTGTCCCACTTGGTAGAATAATGGCTCTATCGTTGTAAGGGGACGCTGGACACCTGACTGTTTGCCAATACACTTTGTAAACTCCTTTGGAAAAATTTATACTCTACTGTTAAACTGCACAAGCACCAAAATGTAATCATTAAACTCCAGCCATCACTATGAAGCACAATTTCAAAAGCACATTTTTATTGCTCACGAAGGTCATTCTACAAACTCAAATTGCTGGGTTCATTCCTCAGAAATGCACTGCACAATTCCAAAATAACTTTAATAGCTGACAACACTTCAGACAGAATCCAACACTGCCAACAAAATAACGGCAATTTGAGATCAGTACACCCTTAGTAGGCCCCTTTGATGCCACCTTCATTAGCAACGGGAACAACGAACCAGCAGCGTAGCAGGCATAATAAAACACTGCGTGTATGTGGATTTTTAAAATCAATTTATCAAAAACACGTCAAGTAATGCCGCGGGGCCACATACTTTCAGATTTCTGCAATGACGGGGTCCAAATCCAGCAATGTCTTTGGTTCCTTTTTCATAACTTGTAAAGAATGCTACTGTAGTGTCCTATGTAGTGGCGCTGTCATCCCGTACTCCGGAAACACAGCCGTGTGTGGAAATTGCGGCGCACAAAACTGACAACTGTCTACCTCCGTAGCCAGCGGTTGAACCTGCTTCACGCGTGGCCACCTCGAGGTCACTTTCAACAGTACTGTCGAAGTTTGCGTCGCGGGCGTGGAAGACGCCCGGCCTGAGTCGCCGAAATTGTTCCAGAGGAAGACGCTGAGAGTCATGAACATTCTTACTGTTCACACTGATAATTAAGCGTACGGGTGTCTACTTTTATGTCGGGGTTCAACCTGTTTCTCTGGCATCACCCTGGCGCATCATAAAATTTTTAGTGGACACTGGCTCAGCTGTATCGATAATGAAAGAACAAAGCTTTCAAAACCTATTCAGAGACCAAGTTGAGCTGAAGAAATCGCAACCAACATTACTGGATTTTTCACGTCGAAAAATTCCTGTGCGTGGACAGTTAGTTCCCTGCCCTCACTGTGCACAAATCGGAAACAGCTGTAGTGACCTTCCACATTACCAAAGGTGGACATCACTTTTGGGTATTGATGCCGTACAAGCTTTTGGTCTCCAGATTGTGGGCACAGAATTACACTGCCTTACTATGGCCAAACATTGACACAAACCAAGTAAAACGTTGACACAAGGCCCCAAAATGCATCCACAGCACTCACACAAGTTGTCACCGCCCACCACGAAACCACGCGAGTCTGAAGAAATAGTCTCTGGTGACGTCTGTACATCAAGATGAACTGAGACAAACGACAGTGGAGGATAACACTCTCCGAGAAGTTTCCCGTTACGTGCAGACATCGTGGCCGCCCCGCAAGAATCGGGCACCTAAGCTGACTCCATACTATGAAGCCCAAAAGGAGTTGACAGCAGTTGATGGCATGCTCTTCCGTACTAAGCGCATCGTAGTTACTGTCAAACTCACAGCGACTTTTGTCCAGCTGGTTCACAAATCCCACCCTCGTATCGTGAAAACCAAACAATGCCTATGAGAGAAGTATGATGGCCAGGGTTAGGCAAACATGATGAAACAGCTATCCGCAGTTCCATTTGTCAGCACGCGGAAAAAAGTGCCAAGATCTCACCCACACCACTTCAGCTAATTCCTCTTCCTGACAAACCTTGAGACAAGATAGCTATTGACGTTGTTGCTCCTTTTCAGCGTGCACCTGGAGACTACCGATTTGCCATTTCAGTAGTTGATTATTTTTCAAAATGGCCAGAAGTGGCTTTTTGCACTGACGTTACCACTCACACGGTGACGAAGTTGCTTATAGCACTCTTCGTACGTGAGGGTTACCCTACTGAAATAGTGTCTGTTCACGGTCGACTTCACATCAAGGGAATTTGAGTCCTTCCTTGAAGACCGTGGAATCAACCACATCTTTTCTGCCGTGTACAACCCACAGGCAAGTGATCTCCTTGAGATTTGATCGTGTACTGAAGTCATACATTCAACTGGCTCTGCTGGAGCAGCGTCCAGTGAAGGAAACTGTGACTGAGTACTTGGGAGTATACAGAGCCACCCCTCGCAGCACCACCGGTCTCTCCCCGGCTGTTCTTCTACATGGCCGACACATGAGAACTTCTTTGGACGTCATTGGTCAGCTAACAGCTAACTTCAGCACAAATCCTTCACGGGAGATGAGTCCGCTCGGAAAAAGAGTCGCAGAGTGTGAACGAAAAAGTAAGGCATACGCTGAACAACAGCGAGCTGCAAGAGTCCCCAAGTTCCAAGTTGGCACCTACATACGAGTGAAGAAACCAGTTCCTGGACCAGTTCCTGGCTCCAAG
This sequence comes from Haemaphysalis longicornis, assembly GCF_048455015.1. NCBI lineage: Eukaryota > Metazoa > Arthropoda > Arachnida > Ixodida > Ixodidae > Haemaphysalis > Haemaphysalis longicornis. Next base: position 1,242,634 of record NW_027526371.1, read on the forward strand.
TTATGGACCACTATTAAAGATCCTCAAAAAAATTGGCCGCTGGTCCTTCTATCTGGAAGACGGTAGAACTTGGAACGCTTCACAGCTATCAGCGGTACCAAAAGAGGCATCACCAGGGCAAGAAACTAAGGACCACTCTTGCACATACAACATGCCCCCGTTGACGGACTACCAAAGTAGAGCTGCACCATTGAAGACTTGGATCACTGCACCTGGGGGTCCGCCACAAACACAATCTGCGAGTTCATCCGCAGATCAACTTGAGTCTTCACGCGCTGTACCACCACATGTTCCACCGAGCCCACCACAGCCGCAAGGTTCGCAGCCACAAAGCCTGGCTCCAGGCTCTGGCATTGAGGAGTGCAGTGTACCAGTAGAGGGAAACGGACTCAATGCCAGGGCCACCACCTGACCGGCCCAGGAGAAATCGCAGACCTCCAGTGCACTTCCAAGATTACGTGCAGTGATTCGACAGCTGTCAGGGCTCATACAGACAGTTACTGTATTGGTGATTTCTGCACACAAACGGTGACCGTATTGGTGATTTGTTCAGACAGGACTGTCTAGTGTAATGATTGTTTGTTCCCCGGGAGGGAAAGATGTAGTGGCCCGCAGAAGCACCAGGTGCCGCCATATTATCCGTCGATGCCAACATGTGGTACCACCTCTGCAATATGCGTACGCGTGCACCACACACACACACACACACACACACACACACACACACACACACACACACACACACACACACACACACACACACACACACGATGTGCAGTGCAGTGTATCTGTACAGCCGACATAACTACTTATGCTTACGAACAACCATAGTCCATAGCAGTCATGAAACACTCTATATAACGCCAGCGCATTTGATTACCTGAACAATATTCGCGCTCATTCATACTGCTTTGTTTGTAAGATACGCAGTCTCAGATGATTGTGTACAAGATAAAAACGCATCGTTGCTCCGATTGTCCTACCGCCCAGAGCAACCTGCGAAACCACTCCGTAAAGGATACCTTCCGTTGTCAGTAGAGTGAACTAGAATGTGAGTTGTAACACCAGCTACGTAGGCCTCACGTTTAACGTCGGGTGAGCCCATGTTCACAGCGAGAAAAAGAACCCTTGTAGCTTGTCACCACTGCTGTCGTAGAACAGAGCCACTCAAATTCCATCAGGGAGATTTTACACAGACACACAACACACCAGCAACAAATGAAGCCAGGACGTTCTCGGCAGGAGATAGGTGACGACGCTCCGAGTAAAAACAGCCCACCACGACTTCCTCACGTACAAATGACGACTTGGCAAGACACACACGGCGCAGACGACTTTAGAGCCTTATGATGCACTACATTCGTAACAGTTCCTACACAAACTTCGTGGACAAATCGCACACATCAGAAAACGCCATTGGTTCTTTTTTTTTTTTTACGGGTGCTTTCTACCACTAGTAGGCGCTCGTGGCGCATCCGCCCCACTTTCGTTAATGCGTGAAACGTTTCGATGCAAATGCTTACACGCGAAGCAGTATTTTTACTTTTTATGATTATCCTTATTACTACTTAATGCATAAACGGCTTCTGCGTATTTGTTTTTTTGTTTTTGATTTTTCTGTGACGTCACCGGGAGTTTTGGCGTTACAGCGTTTTGGAGACGGAAACACGAGCGGGCGTGCGCACGCTTTCCGCTCCTCCAGTCCGGCCGTGATTACGTTTGCAACGTCGCCTGAGGGCAGTCCCAGTGCAGCTTTGCGCAAGCGCAAACCAAGTAATCCAACGGGTCCACTGTAGCGAATGGAACGCGCCGTGCTTCCGACCATCAAATCTGGCTTTTGTTTACGGCTTGCTTGAGTATGCACGGCGGGCGCTTATCAGCAATCGTCCCGTGTCAGTTGAAGAGTGCGTTTTAGGCGTTGAAGTTGTGTGATTAGTCATCGAATATGCTTTCACGGTGTATGAAGAAGGCTAGCTGTCATTGGAAAATTGTGTCGTTTTTGTCTCTATTGTAGGCTTGTACAATAGTGAACTCCAGTTTGGACCGTACACCCCGCGAATGTGACACCGTTGGCTGACGGTGGACTGGGGACTTCATTTTTGTGTTGTTTTAAGATCTTGCCACTGCAAGCTGACATCAAAATGACGACTTCGTGTCCACCACGCTACGCCCACACAAAGCGGGCGCCATGGGTGGGTGTGGCTTCGGTTGTTACACCGCACCCCCCCCCCCCCCCCCCCGGGGTCTGGATGTGTTTGACTGACATTAGAGCTCGGAGGAAACTCGGGCATGGTTTTTCACGGCAGAGTTGAAATAGGGACAGCCGTGGTGGCCGGTGCTGCTGCATGGTTTCTATTTATGGTCTCCGTAGCACGCATGCTTCTGCCACGACAGGTCTTTTAAACGAAATAGGAACTTCGAGCCCGTTTCTTTCTCACGAAAAGTGCTTTTCATTGGTTGTGGAATCGTTTGGCGACAGACCTCCGTATGCGATGACTTAGAAGCGGCTTTAACTCCATGACCGTCGAGCAGCAAGTGTTGTGTGGGCTGCGGTTTTGCGCGGCGGGCAGCTTTTAAAGAAGCGTTGGTGGCGACCGCACCATCTACCGTCACCAGTCGACTGTCAGCGGGTGTGTGCGCAATATAATCAGTGAAGACGTGTTTTGCAGACCTCGCCGTTCTTTTGGGTGGTTTGCCGGAAATAGCTTCCGCAGGTTCCTACCGCACGTCTATGCGTCTGCAGTCAGAGCGTGCGCTTCAGTTATCGTCTGCTCCCAAAGCAGTTTCGAACGAAGCGTTGCATGACCATGCGTTTGTTTATCATCAGCGCGGCGGACAGTCTCCCTCGAAGGGTTTCGTAGCGCGCATTTCTTTGGAAAACGTTACTGACAGGATAGCTTTTACGTATTGCATTAGCTCTCAAGGCGACAGTCGACGCACCGATAGTCGGTTTAGGTGGTGTATTCATAGGGGTGAAGCCGATAGGAACGCATGCCCGAGCGTTGAGATGGTGGTGGCGGTCCGAAAAATTGTGCATACCTACTTAAGGAGATTGGCAAAAAGTGTTATGTTTCCATTACAATCAATCATGCGAGGCAAAATAATGGAGCATAAGAAAGAATTTGGTCTAGGTTAATGAGAGAGAGAGAGGGAAAAAACACGAAAAAAACAACAGAGAGAACAGTAGCAAAACTATAGTAAAAGTCAGCCTAATCGGAATTTTTTTAACACTGCACACAAGCTGTTTCCGAAATGAAGGAGTAGATGGGGTTGCACACGTCCCTGTGGCATCAGCCTAGCCTAGTCCCCCCAAACGACAAAAGCACCGGTCAAAGGCAGTCCAAGACGTAGCAGGCGAATCTCCAGCAGCCTTTTCTGATGGTTAGACAATGGGCGGCAAAAAAGGAAGAAATGCTCTTCGGGTTCAATTTCTTGGAAAAAGTGGCACAAGGGGAGGCTATCAGTTTTGCCCTATATAAATACCGATTAAGTGGCGGCACACCACAACGAAAAGAAGTCAGCAATACTTCGCACAAGCGAGTTTGGCATAAACATCTGTTCCAGCGGTACCTGAGGTGTTCAAGTTCAGGAGAAGTGTTCAGAGCGTGATCGGAGGCATCTTGATTGAACAGGTATTGGCAATAACGTGCCAACAACACGCAAGAAAACGGGGGAAGAACATCGACGATCGGTAAAGCTAATAATGGTTTAGCTAATATGTCAGCGGTTTCATTGAGGGTTAACCCACAGTGACCGGGAAGCCAAACGAGCCGAATATCCCGCACGTAAGTGGGAACGCAGGAATAAAAATTTTGAGAATAGGATGTAAAGTTTCTGAGGAGAGAGCCATGCACACGGTCAAGGAGTCGGTGATTAACATCACGGAAGAATTCGCCGGATCAAGTTTTAGGATTGCAAGCAGTAAAACAAAAAATTCTGCATAAAAAATGGGCATGAAATCTGGGCATGAAATACCCACCCCAAATGGGCATGAAATACCCACCCCAACGTTTTCGTCTTTTTTCGAAGCGTTAGTTGAAATGACCGTGTGGGATGGGTGTTCGGACTGGTGAGCCAGGAGAATGTTATTGATTATATCAGGCGGGAGAAGCTTCGGGTTTTTGGGGAAGATATTATCAAATGAAATACTTACGACTGTGGATGGTAACTGCAAGTCGGGCACTGAAAGGGGGGTGGTGTTTAATGTAGTAAGCAACTAATTCGCAAAAATGACCTGTGGAAGCCGGAGGCGAGACCAATAGGAACCAAAAAATGACATTTCTTGCTCAACGAAACCAGCCTGTGGTCTGGCCAGCGGAGTCCCAAAGAACTTTCCCAATGCGTTGACTGTTATGTACTTGAACCTGGAGTTCAGCGTTGGGACTCAGGCTTTTAAGTACAACACCCTAATTGGGACGTAAGCCGGCAGGCCCAAGCAGCAGCGCAATGCTTGACGTTCAAGCTTCACTAAAAGAGAAAGCTTATACGTCGCAGAGCCAGAGAACAAAACACACCTAAATTCTAAGACTTTGTGAACATACATGCGGTAAATCATCAAGAGTGTATCTGCTCTCAGACATCATCGCTTGTGAATAAGACCCCTCAAATGAGCGACAGAGCGGTAGCTTTTCGCGGCAATGTGCTCAATGTGGAGGCGCCAATCCAATTACTGTCATATATAACTCCAAGGTATTTTAGTGAATCAACCGGCCGAATGGATTGTTGACGATAGGATATCGAAATCAATATTGGGTGCGTAAGAGGGAACACGAGAATGGCGCACTTATCAATGTTTAACTAAAATTTTAATGTCCAGCCATAATTCCAGAGCGTTCAGATACGACTGAAGAGAATGGAACAGGGGATGAATATCCTGCGAAGAAGAGAGAAAGGCAATGTCTTCTGCATAAACGTATTTTTGTACATCATGTTGACTATGTATGGAGCTCAAGAGCACATTAAATACCACAGGGGAGATGACAGACCCCTGGGAACTCCATGCGTCTGCTTATAACGAGAAGAGGCTTAGCCTTGTTGGTAACAAAAGAACACTGTGTTTTCTAGAAAAGCCGCTATCCACGCAGTGATGTACTCCGGGAACGAATAACAAGCCAGGAGATCTAGGAGGATGCCATATTACACGCTGTCGTAAGCTTTTGAGATATCCAGATGGACCACTGCTGCAACTTGATTATTCCGTCATGCCCACTAGATGCGACTTTCTAAGTCTATATGTGCCTACCAAATGGAGCATCTTCTTAAAGCCAATTTGTCTGCCGTGTAGGATCTTCTTATCAATCAGAAACTTGTTAATCCGGGGAAGCAAAGCGCTCTCAATCACTTTAACTAGAATAGATGTTAGAGCTAATGTTATCAATCGAATAACCAAGCTCTGGCCTCTTGGGGAAACGCAAAATGTTGGCTAAACGCCATTCAAGTAGTATCCATGCGCTTCTAAGTGAAACGTTAACTACATTTGCTAGTTGCTAGTAGCGCTTTGTCCCGTGTACTCATTTGTCCTTGTTACTGTAGCGCTTTTCCCACCATGAACATGTACCAACACGCCCAGCTCGCAGTTCTTCTGAATACATTTAGCAAATGTGCCGGAGCTTCATTATACAACAATTTGATCATTGCCGTGGAAATACCACCCGGGCCTGGCGCAGACGCTGGGAGGCAAGAAATCCCTTTACCCAGTTCGCCTATAGTGACCTCTTAGAAATCAGCTGAGCCTACTGTACGATGGTTTCTAGGAGGAATCCTCGTCGCCAATCGCAGCTGTAAGTCACTAGCAATATTCTCGAGGAAGTCTACGATCTCCTTCGGCGTACGAACCAGTGAGGGGGCGTTCAGAGAGGGGGGACAAAATTTTCTAGACCTGATAAACTTGAATAATGCTTTTTTTAAGATGTGGTTCTGATAGGGCTGAAAATAGGCCAATGTTAAAGGACTACTTTGCACGCAATGCAGTTTGCTTGAAAGTTGAGCGGTAAAATTTAAAAATAACCCAGTTAGCCGGACTCTGACTGTGGAGAAACTGCTTCCAAGCGGCTTTTCTACGTCGGAAATCTCTAATACATTCTCTATTGCACCAACGACTTCACAAGTTGTTGTGGAGTGATGCAACAGTAAATTTTGCTTCACGTATGGAATCATTAAGAGCTGTGGTCACGCTTTCAGCCCTGCAGGTTTGTCCCATAGGTGGAAAAGTAGTGCATTGCCCAACGCCAAGGAAAATTTAGTTATATTAGTGATTGAATGTACTCTGTGGCTAGGTATTTTCGCAGAGCGAACTATATTTAGAAAAGAATAGGGATGTGATCACTGTTCGTCTCGCAATCAACTGTTGACCACTAGGATACCAGCCCTGATGTTGCAAAAGTAAGGTCAAGGACAGACCGCGACTGACCACTTATGAAAGTGGCATTGCCTATATTTCGAGAGTGCAGGTCATTATTGCCTGCCCATTTCCACAGACATTTCCCTGAGGTGTCTGTCCTAAATCCCCAAGATACATGATGCGATTTGAAGTCTCCCTCAACTACCACAGCTTTCTGTAACAGCGCGATAGCCGAATCTAGAGGTCTCACTTCGAAAACTCCGTTGGGGAAATACACGTTTACCAAAGAAAAAGGGTTGCCACCCGGCAGAAGCAAATCGATACCGAGAACCTCACATTGAGAGGACAAGAAGCAAATGTCTTAAAGGCATTACGGCAAAAATTGTTAGATAATAATATTAGTAAACCCCCACCGCAACCTTTACGGTCCAGTCAGAAAGTTTTGTAGTTATGAAACGTAAAAAATGTGCCGGAGTCCAACCACGCTTTTTGTAGAATGATGATTTCAGGGGACAATTTAGCAGTAAAGAGTAAATTTCGGAAGAAGAGGATCAAATCGCGCGGCAATTCCATTCTAATACTCCCCCCCCCCCCATTCTAATACTGTTAGAGACGCCATGATTAGTTATATGTTAGCCTCAATCACTGCTTTGGTAAGTATATTCTCTGGCGTGGTGTTGCGAAACTTGGCGTTCTTATTTTTGGACTTCGCAGAGGGACCGGGTGGAGGGGACGTGCCTCTCTTGTTGGAAAAGGTAATAATCATGTCCTCGGTCGATGTTTGGTCACAGGAATCTAGAGGTAGCGGGACTGTGGAGCAATCAATAGGTGGGTGACAAGCGGACTGGGAAGCTGTAGACGAAGGTCGCGTCTCAGGACATGGACTGTTCGGTGTGATTTGGGTGGTAGAAGAAGGAAAAACAGAAGGTACAAATGCAGCGCTCTGAGACTGCGCTGGTGCAAGCACTGTTGCATTTTTTGCCAAGGTGTTCGTGCAGAGTGGGTTTACCAAGGAAGCTGTCATTGGTTGGGCTACTAGAGAGCTCCGAAGAGGAGCAGTGACGTGCTGAGGTAGACTGAACAATGGATTAGTAGAACTGGAGTTGAGCTGCTGCATGAAAGCCAGCATGCCCTGGAATGTTTGGAGCAGTTGAGGAAACTGCAACGAGCTATTGGACTCATATGGGACTCGTGACTAGGGTTCCACCCCGTCTGACGCCTGCGAGCGTCACCTGAAATGGGCTCAGCGAAAGTTGTTTCTCTCTCTCTCTCTCTCTCTTTGCATTTGAACTTGCATTTGCTGAATGCCTTCTGAAAATATGCCTGACATGTGGTCAACTACTGCAGGAATGGCTTTTGGGACAGCCGCATATACAAACGAAGGTAAGGAAGGGTCTGTAGAGGCTACCTGACGAGAGGCCCCACCCTTGTATCCAAAATCCCGCTCTCGAACGACGGCTGCGGCTTCTGCCCGCGAACAGCGACGCTTTTCCAGACCTTCGAGCACACTGACTTCCTGAGGTCGTGCAGGACAGTTGGAGTAGTCTGCTGGATGTCCCTGCTTACAGAGGCACCACTTTACCTCATCTGCATTACATTCGGAAGCTGAGTGTGTGCTCCCACACGAGGAGCAACGAAGGGACGATTTGCAACCCCTCAAACAGTGCCCGAATCGACAGCACCGTGTGATCTGTAGAGGACATGGATTTAAACGATCAACTGTGGAAACAAGTGGCCAGACCTTAATTTCGGAAGGGCAAGTGAGACCTGCAATGTGGCGATGGCTGATTCACTGGGGACCCTGCTGTTGTGGGCCTCTCGGCTACAACGGCACACCGCAATCACCCCAGCGTCTTAAAATTTGTGGAAAACGTCCGTGGCACTGAACTCTGCGCTAACACCCTGTATGATGCCATTTGGGCACGCGAGATGATGAGGGGTGAACGCGCTCACCGGAATGGAGCCGAACATACGACCTTTTTACTGGTCAGAAATGCAGGACAGGTCTCAGGACCTACACACAAGGCCACCCATGCCGATTTGGTGGACCTCGGTCACCGACTGGTAGTGCTGCGTGGCACCCTGCAGGGCCGACTTTGCCTCGGGATGGTTGAGACGAATGGAGGCCCCATTAGCCGGAACCAGATAACCTTGCTCGTTTCTCGCGCATGCACATTATGGGGTTCATCTTCTTCTGCACGTCTTTGCCGCATATCCCCGTGTCTGGATTGCACATATTGCTGCCTTCCTCTTCAACATGGTCGATGCTGGGACGGCAAATACCCCGATACCTCGATGGTTTGTTGCATCCTTTCATTATCCTCTCTACAATGCAATCAACGTCGCGTGCCTATTGTGAGACGCGGTCTTAACACCTTTGAACGAGTTTCGTTTAGCGTCACCGTCGTGGGGTAGGAAGCGGAGCATGGAAAGCGAGTAAAGGGGACAGCTAAGAATTAAACCAACAACGTGACGCCAGAGTGAGGGTAAGCGGGTGTGGTAAGGGCGCGAAGGAAGAGAGGGTTGTGAGGGGATTGAACTCTACGAAAAATAAACGACTGTGGAGACCTTCGTCGAACGAAAGCGGTGAAGAGCAAAATTAAATAAAGCAGACAAACCCTCAAAGTCGTTTTTCTTGTTTCTATTCCTTCCTTCGTAACACATAGACACTTGGGGGATGGGCCCGTAATATGTACCTTTGAGGAAGTAACGTGCCCGGTTCGCAAAATTCGTAACACTGTGGATTCGAACTGTAACAGTTGTAGAATAGTGCGTGCACCGAGAAGCCTGAACGTGATGTCACGGGAGTAGGACAGGTGCACACGACCCTAGCAGAACCCCGATTCTAGGGAGGCTGTGGCGTGTTCCAGTCTGCTTGCACACTAAGACGAACAAATGAAAGAGAAGAAACTGACGCAAACACGTAACAGCAGACAAAAGCCGTTTAGAGTAATCCGTGCCAAAAGAAAAAGAAATGAAAGCGATAAAGAAGGCGCAAGTACAGTAAACTAAAAAAGACGTTGCTAACACGTCTCAGCAGGGTTTTGCCTTAAAAACACGTAAGTAGACTGGCCCGCGCCGAGAAAATTTTGTGTAGAAAATCGGATAGTTTCGATAGCGTAATACGAGCACCAAGTGTTTTGAATGCGGCGCGCTTTCATCACCCCCTTTCTTTTTTTGCCAATCCGCCATAGTCACGTGATTGCACTGTGTGCCCCCCACGGCAGAAACCACTTCTTAGGATGAAACATTCCAAACAAAAAGATGATATGAACGCATGAAATAAAAATAAAGTTGACTTTGTAGTGAAATACAGATTACTAAAGTAAAAGTACAATAAAATGAAGTAATTGGATTGGCGTGCCCCTAGTAGCCACCAGTGCATCAGTGGAGTGAGAGACAGCACTAAAAGATGCGCCACGCCCTAGTGGCGCTTACTTGGTGCGCGCTGCCCTGGATCAATTACGTCACCGCAATAATCAGCAAATAGCAAGAATCGCATTTTTATTCGTTTTAACCCTGCCCCAAAATATTATCATGAGCTTATTATTATCACCACAGCTCTGCCTTGCCCGAGTTTCGCTCGAACTCGGGCCTTCAGAATAGCACCCCTGAATAAAAAATGGGTATGTCTCCTGTCACGCGCGTGGCACGAGCCAGGCCTCCTCCCCCCCCCCCCCTCCCCGCAACGGCCTCTGCCACGCAGAAGTGACGTCAAGCTAAAGTAATCACGTGACTTCTTCTGACGTCACAAAACAAACGTCATATTAAGTGCAATGCACTTCTTAAGCGACCCTGAACCTGCGTCCACCGGCGATGTCCGCGCACGTGGAGATGGGCGCGCGCAGCCTGGCCGCTGACATGGCACATACCCACGTGGAGGATTGGCCAGGAATCTCCTCGTCTTCCTTGGCAACGGGGGGAGATGGGCGCGCGCTGCCTGGCCGCTGACATGGCACATACCCACGTGGGGGATTGGCCAAGAATCGGGCTTGATAAGGGCTTATGCACCTGCTTAAAGGAGTACTGACACGAAATTTCAAAGCTGAGATCCGCTCTAGCAATCGACAACACAAATAGGTGTCTGTGAATAAATGCATCTTTTTTTCTTTGTAGTTGTGTGTGTGTGTGTGTGATCTCTCTTTCGCGAACATTACCGAACCGCGCAAATTCAACTCGTGCATTCGCACTTTCACATTCTTCCCCTCGGGGAAATGCGGGGAATTCTTTTACGTAAGTTAATCAAGTCGCTTTTTTGTGTTAACGACGACGGCAGCAGGGTGTTCACGTCTTGTGTCCCGGGTATTTTTGCGAACTTGCTGTTGCACGTCTTGGTAAGCCTAACGAATTGTTTTCTGCGTGCTGCTTCACCCCGCTTTGTATATGCTCCTAGAAGTGTAGTGTTGTCTTTTAATATTTTGTCAGCTACACGTTGTCTTGCAGTTCAGGTGCTATCGGCTTTACGCGCCTGCGTTTGTTGTCTACTTGTGCCTCGCTTCTTCCATGCCAAGCCTTGTGTTCTGATTCTGGAGTGGTGGCTCATTTATAAAACGTGGGAATCAGTATTTTCCATCGCGTCGTGCCGTGGCTAACGAGGTAGCTGTCTTTGATGACACGCCAACGCGAGTGACGTAGTGTCAGCATGTGCACGAATCGAGTGTCGTCAGGTAGCGCACGGCATCATCGAATGCAATCCGAACTCGCATGTAGCTTCTGCAATTTTTCCCCCGGGGCAGTAGTACTATCGCCGAGAAATGTATCCTCACTATTCCGCAGAAACGATCTGTGCACGCGGCGCTGCAGAATCCGTGCAGGGAGCGCAGCTTCACTTCCGTGGGTGGAGCCCAACTGCCCGTCCAAAAATATCTACTCCAGATACCACTGAAACCATTCGCTGACTTGCTCGCTTCTTGTGCAAGGAGGCTTAAGCTCCAACTGTGCAAGCATGGGAGAAGTTCAGCCGATAAGATCGCCGTGTGAGCCAAGTTTGAAACTGCTGCTAATAGTCCTTTCAAAGTCTGGTGTGCATAAGGTTAACAAGTTACAGTTCAGGTAGTGTTCATCTATGCTCAGATTTGTTGTTACAGTACCATTGTGCTTTCAATGTGAAAAGTCTTAATGCAATGATAGACAATGCTTAAAATTACTCCTTGACTTTTATTTCCCTTTAATTCGCTCCAGCACCTTTCGCCTCCTCTAACCTGGTTAGGCAACAAAACTTCCTCCTGCATCTGCTTTGAGTATGTATTTTGATAGGCTCGTTTCTTCTTTACTTTTGTGTTTGGTTTGGTTGGAATTGTACATAACCAGCCACAATTCTTTCATTCACTATCAGCAGGATGGGCTAATGATGACGAGAGCTTATCTCGGAGGCTTGCAGTCTATGCACAAATTCCAAGTGGCTGTGGCATCTATATGCCTATCCCAAGCACTCTGCGGAGTTCAACTTGACCATAATGCTTGTGTTTGCAACTGGTGAAGCGTGCTTAAGCGTCTACTGTCCAAGCCTTTGGGGTAGTGAACAGGAAGAGTTTCCAGTTGTGAGGGGACGTTTTACATTCTATTGCTTTTTAACTCCGGACTGTGTAAACTGTTTTGGAAAATTGCTCAAGTGAATTTACTTAGTGGTAAGGGGCATTATAAAATGTCCCAAATTTTGTTCACATTGATGCAAGTCTCGTCCGAAGCCAGCTGCTAGAAAACACAATACGGGTTGTGTGTTGTGTGCCCATTAGCTGATTATTTTTCTTCCACAAAACGGGCACTTAAACAATCCTTTAAGCCAAGAGGCTTAAAAAATAGTTTATCAAGTACAACTTCGGGGTAATGGTTGGTGTCGAGCGTGACATTGCCCATTCCCGAGAGTACTTAATACCTTGTCCAAAAACTGGAGCCAAGACCACGTGCGTGGATGTGAATGTCTGTCGGTGTTTGTGAAAGTTGCAGTACAGCTGGAAAGTGTATGGATCATGGGTGGCTTTAACAATAAAATGAATGCTGAACATACTTTTGCTCTGGTATCAATGAGCAGCATGTGAGCATTGATAAGTGCTTCACTGTTGACATGTTTGTTACACAAACGCAGGCCATGTTAAGGCCTCCTGGCAAATATTCATGAAAAACACTGGACAAAAAAGCTTCCAACACATGGAAACCATGTTGATCACGGCACCTATCCTAGTACTTCAGTACCGTTTATCAGCGCTGTGTTTTTCCCCCAAAACTAGTAAACTATCTCAGCGTTGCACCTTAAGCCAGAAATCACTTGTTTGAAATCACTTAACACTTGCTTGTCAATCACAAGTGATCTGCCAAACTTCCGTGTCTATACAAAAAGTGCGTAGCTCTACTTTCTGGGCCCTGTTGGCGGTGTGTAGCTCCATTTCTAAACAAAATGCCCGGGTTCTTCTGGAAGATGCACAGCATGAAAACCTCAACAAAAAATGAATAAGTTAGCGATACTTTCTTGCACTACACTACAGTCCTGCGGGAAAGCCAAACCAGCAAGTGATCGTTTTCTACAAAGCACTGCAGAGTAGCCAAGAAAAAGATTCCGTTTTGCGGACACCAAAGCTCCGCTGGAAAGCCAAAATGTGTGGTGTCTGTTTCTTCAGATTTGCTGCAAAATGGGCATGTGAATGTATTGCAATAAGGCACTTATGTTCAAGCAAATATATATGAACCAGGCTGGCGGGGTAACAAAATCAGTGAGTGATGTTGCAACAAAATGTGATGAAAAATGATATAATACTGTTTGCTATAAATAGCAATTATAATTTGTATAATACATAATAATAAAATATATAATAAAATAAAATAAATATAATATAATAATAGATATAATAATTAGATATAATAAAATAAATTATAATAGCAATTATAAGTTGCATAATAACTTAAGTTTCACGCGATTATAAGGGTCAACCGACGCCTTTAACTCATCGGCTCTTCCTCACGCCATTCGCTTGTGGAATGATCTCTCGAATGACATCGCATATCAATCAGACCACGAAAAATTCAGACAACTTCTCCACTCTTTCTTTCAGTGATAGAAACGTCGACTGGTTCTTTTTACAAGTATTTGTGCCACCTCCTGTATCGCTCCAGTGTAATTATATCCATTCGTTTTTACTCCGGTTCCTCCCGCTTACAGATTATATGCCTTGTGTTCGGTAAAACAGCATCGCGCTCTTCTTTTTCTTTCTTTTTTCTTACCGCTTCACACTTTGTGACCGCTGCATTTTTGTAGTTTATGATGTCCTTATACACACAAGTAAAACTCTGTTATCCTGTGTTTTCGAAACAAGAACAAGTTGCTTTCTGCGCGTTGTTATAGAATATTTTTAACTACGTGTGTAGTAGGTATTTTTTACTAAGTTGTATTGCGCATATTTGCATTCCTTCCCACCTGCAATGTTCCCATGTATGTGTCACTTCAAGTGACTTTTTTTGTACATTCTTTTTCTCTTTAGTGACATATATCCTGTTATTTGCTGTTCCGTTCTTTCAAAGTTCATTCAAAGTTTGATGTTCCCTTACAGTTCTATCACGACACTCACCCTTTGTTACCCCCCTTACACAATGCCCTGCAACAAGGGCCTGTAAGGTATTTTTAAATAAATAAATAAATAAATTATAGGTATAAAATGGTTCTGACACTAGTTAAGTGGCCTGTTAGAAATCATCGGCAAAACCTAAAGAGCAACATTACATACAGCTGCAATTGTGAAATAGCAAAGCGTGGTTGAGGCCTGAATTCAGCAGGCATCCTCCACCTGAGAATGTATAATTGCAGAGCAAAACAATTATAAAGGGCTAGGGAAAAGGTGAGCATAGTTGAGTTGCCACCAAGGTATTTGGTAGAGAGAATATTACAAAAATAAAGAAGCAACATGGGGAGCTTTATTTTCACTGATTTAAGTTTATCAGCACTGAGCTTCATGTTCTGCATGTCCCATTGAAGAATGCTACACCTGCATGCACTCGGCACATCACATTTTGCGGTATAACACAGTTTACTTCAAAAATAGGCAAATAAGAGAATATTGCATAAGCAGTTCATTTATACGTGAAATAGAAGCAGCAGCATTTTTAAAACGAAGCCCGTAAGTGTGCTGAATGAAAGGGACCAATGATGAGTTTATGTTGTTACTAATAACAAATTTCAACGACCTTTTCAGAAACAAACCGCTTCCATGGAGGGTGTGGAGGAAGGGACGACGAGCTGCCGAGACCCATTCTGATGAGGGCTTTAATGATTCATGATCAAGATGATGGTGATGGGCCACGAGGGAGGGACGAGGCGTCATCTTTTTCAACATACTCCCCAACGCGAAAATAGCTACAAGTTTGACTACGTGTTCACAGTGCATGGTGGGAACTCAGTTCACTTGACAAGCAATGTCAGTAATGTCCGTGGAGGCAAGGAGTGTCGGAAACATGGCCGCTTCTGCTTCCACCGATGATAAAGGTACTTCTTACGGCGCCGTTGCGTAGACCCGTTACATGGCTGAGCAGCCACTGAACCGTTTATGTAGACGGCAGTCCTGGAACTGTTGAAAAAGATGACGCCTCGCCCCCCCTCGTGGCCCATCATCATCATCATTGTTCATGTTGGCGGCAAATTAGAAATGCGCAACATCCTCCGCGCCCACCAAATGCACACTTGCATAGTTAAAAGCAGTCACAACAGTTCCACTAACATGACGGTATTTAACCATTTCTATATTGTCCAGCTTTCAAAACAACACCAGGAATTTACCGACTGTCACTCGGTAGCGCTGTGACCTAAGCAGTTTGCAGCTTGAAAAGTGCACCCACTTCGCAACGTCTGAGGTATGTCTTCTCGCATGGTCGGCCTCGATCTACACTAGGACAATTGCGTCTTCTAACGAGAGTAGCGCTGACTCCACGGTAAGGAAGTCGTTTATGACCCATGTAAATGGGGTGATTAGAGCGGTGATCTTCGGGCAGTTGTACCGGACATCTTTCTTGTAATGTCGCCCTGTCATACGGTTCTTTTTTAGGATTACTGGTTAAGGATTAGGCTTCTTCGAGGTCGTAGTTCAAGGAAGACGTTGTAAGAGCATCCTTGAATGCGTCAAAAACGTCATGAAGACGACTGGTTCTTGAAGCCTCTACAATGACATCATGGTGCGGCATGTAGGGGGCATGTCCTGGATAAAACGTACGCTTCACTTTTTCTGTGCATTCATCCTTCGGTATTGTCTCTCCGCATTGTCGGATGCCCTAACCGCTTTTTTGTTTGTAGTGTGGCGTCGAGGTAACCTATAAGGTGTCGAAGGGGCATTCTTGCGGTTGTCGACCGTAGAATTTTCAAACTTAGGTAATCCATCTTCATCGGTGTGCGAGTACGGCGTGTTTATAAATCCAACTGTATCTACCTCCAGAAACCGCCGAAAAGAGGAAGAGAAGTCTTCATTCGCGTGCGCGTCCGTGCGGAGGACGCACACGAGGCTGCTGCCTTTGCATCTATGGCTATCTTCCAGAGATAACGGTCCTTGTAAGGTCCATCCAACACTGATATTCACAGCGATCAAAGCAGGATTCGCTTCTTCCTGCTGTACCTGGCTCATTTCTGGAATGAACTTCCAGATCTGGTCTGACCCAATCAGGAGGCCCATTTCTTGTTTAAACTCCATGCCTGGAAAAGCGATGGTGTCAGTGGAGAGTCGCGGGATGGCTGGTTTGCGCGTGTTGACGCGCATCGCTGCAAGTCGCGTTTCTGCAGCCGATTCGGATGGTTTTCGAGCGCGGTGAGCAATGCACATCCTGGTAGCATGTCGTCGCCTACATGCCCCACACGGGACCTTTCTTCGGCACCTCCGTACAAGATGTCCCTTGGCAGTACATCTGAAGCATCGGCCGTCACTTGCTAGGCGGGTTCGCTTGCCGGCCAAAAGGATGTCGCTCGGACATTCTTCCGTGCTGTGATCTTTGGCGGTGCAGAAGAAGCAATACAAAGTCTGTGCCTTCTTGTGCAGGACGACAGCGGTCGGAATAGACTGCTGCTTCTAGGGCACTCGGCCAGCCTCCTCACTTCGTTGAGGCTTGCTGATCTGGAAGCTTCTTTCCCTGCACTCGACTTACACTCTCAGGAAGGACAGTAGATATTCTACGTCCTGGGCAGAAGAACTCTGACTGCTCGTGGAAGCGTTGCTGGCTGCAAGGCTCTGCTGTTTTAAGTAATCGACGACAATGTCGCCAGGTATCACCTTTAAAAGCACTTCATTCAGCATTGCCGCGTAATAAGAAATTCCAACGCCCAAGCTTTCCAATCCTCGCCGGTTCGTTTGCACGTGGTCGTACAGCTTTCTCGATGCGGCCAAGCTGCTGGCTGAATCGACACGCCTGAGCTTCCGCAGATTTTCAAAATGCTTCAGCTCCATCACTTTGGAATTGCCAAACCGATTCTTCAAGATATCAAGAGCATCTTGATAACAGGACTCTGTCACTTGCAGGCCAGTAACGGCTTCAGCAGGAGCTCCGTCAAGAAGTGAAAGCAAGTAATGAAAGCGATCAATATTGGACAGCCTGGGATTCTCGTGAACGGAATGGCGAAACATGTCCCAAAAAGGTTGCCACCGCGTTATAGCTCCATCGAAGCGCATCAGCTCTAGCTTCGGGAGACGTGCTCCAAACTCACGAGTCGGTGGTATGGGCTGTCCGGTAGACGTCGCAGCCCGGCGGTCTCCGCTGGTGTCTTCCAATGGTCTCCGATGGCGTCTTCCAATTTCTGTTCCTCCCAGAAGAACGCGTTCGCTTCCTTCGTTTGATTTCGCGCCCCGTAGACGTTTTTGGAATGAAAGGCACTGTCTCCTTTTTCCTTTTCATTCGCTTTAATCTCTCGACCACTCGGTGCCGGTGTTTTCTATCCATCCTCACAACCCAAATCCCCTGGTACGGCTTGAGTCTTGAATGCGCCGTGTTGCGTGATGAACCACTCTTTCTTTTACTTTCTTCGGGTAGGGCAGCTCCTTTTACGCTTTTCTGGTGATATTTGACAGGCTTGATGTGATGCACTGCACCAGGGAAGCGAAATATCAATGGACGATACGGTAACACGGTGGTTCTTTCCCCTCGCTCTTCAAATGGCCCGCTGTCTTCTACTTCCTGGCACTATTCGTTGTCGGTAAATAATGTCGTTTCAACAGAACATGTCAGCATAGTTGTTTCTGATGTCATTTCACGGTGGTCGGAGGCGTCGACTGTGGTTTCTGGTAGTGCAGGTCTCGCTGTACCCCGAATCAGTCTTACTTCTTTTGTGCAGTTTTTCTCCATCAGGTTCAAGTTATTTGCGACACAGAAATGCAGACTCTTCTCCTTTAGAGATGGTACACCTTCCGATTTCAATTCGCGTTTGTACTGGCCTTCTTGGTTTTGGATTGCCAGACTAATATTTGCGTTTGTGGTTTCCGTATTTTCCAGGTGCTGTCTAATCTCTGACCTAATTCGGGTTTTGGCGGACATAATGAGTGCTTGCCGGTTAGTTCTGATCTCGGTTATTGTCATTTCCAATTTCACTTTTGAGGATATTATCCTGCCCTCAAATTTAAATGCGTCAAACATCTCGGATTGCAGGCTCTCAATGTCCACGGTATTTTCGACATCTCTGTTAATCTGGGTCAAGCATTCGTTTTGTTCAGTCAGAGTTTTCAGAAGATCACTCAACTCACCAATAGGTGGTTGCTCCCGGCGAAGAAAGTCTTCAGCCTTGCCGATCACATCTGTCAGTTGCTTCCGGACGATGCTCCGCCTTTCGTATAGGGCCTCCATGGT
Source organism: Haemaphysalis longicornis (assembly GCF_048455015.1). Classification (NCBI taxonomy): domain Eukaryota; kingdom Metazoa; phylum Arthropoda; class Arachnida; order Ixodida; family Ixodidae; genus Haemaphysalis; species Haemaphysalis longicornis. Next base: position 1,260,773 of record NW_027526371.1, read on the forward strand.
CCAGTCCAGCGTCACAGATGTCGATAGGGATGGGAATCGGACTCACGGGCAAAGGTCAGCGCGATCATTCCGGCAGGTAAGCAGCCGCGAAGGCGCATCTCATTTGTGTCAGCAAAGGTGCACGAATGGCTCCGGTTGGTTTCTTCTTCTTCTAATGCTGACCCCTAGCTTTATCAACGGGTTCGTGAAAACGGCGGTTTTATTCTTGTTCTCCAGAGGTGAGAAGGCGGTCAAAGGTAAGGGAAATCCGCTCGGAATGGCTCACCCCTGGAGGTCGCTTTGTCCCGGGTTTCGGCACCAAAAATATGTGGAGGAAGGGATGACGAGCTGCCGAGACCCGTTCTGATGAGTGGTGTAATGATACATGATCATGATGATGATGATGGGCCACAAGGGGGGGGCGAGGCGTCATCTTTTTCAACACAGAAACTGTGTGTAATCATAAGATTTTTTTGGTAAAATGTTGTAAATGCCCTGTAAATGTATGTCAAAAGGCATTTTAACGCCCAAGTCGTGGCCTGTGAGTCATCGGCGCTTTTTTTCTGGTGTTTAGATGATCAAGGGCTGTTGTACGGGATCCACCTTCTCTACTCACTTTGGTCACCATCTTTCTTAGACAGTGCATTCATGTGCTTGGTCAGGGAGCTAGGAAGCGAGAACGACAATCGGCACCAACTATCAACCGAGTTCCTTCAGGCTGGGACAATTGCTGGAGAGGCTAAACAATGTATTTGAGATCCGTAACTGAGAGCTTTCACTTGTTGTATTGCTTAAGAATATTTAGGCAACCCTTCAAGAACTGTCCGAAATAACAAAAATGACTATTGTGCCGTAAATAGTTATTCTACGCACAGTGAGCGTTTGCATAAAATTTATCTCTGCGAACATACCCTTCGAACCTGCCTAATATTTAGCAGAGGCTCACTCCATTGGCTGTTTTATGGCACTGTATGGGTGGGCTACTGGTTTCCACCTATGGAGTCAGTCCTCCTTGCAAATGTTTTTTGAGACTAGCACTACCCTGCAATGTACGAGCCATGGATTCCTTGGGTTGGCAATGGGAAATTCTAGTGAATCGTTACAAGCCACCAAAGAAAATGAGAATTTGTTTATCGACCACTGTTTTGTGGCCACAAAGACGTTTCGTTCAGTAAAAAATCTAACAAATAACATCAATTTTGTTGCGAACTTCAAACAGATATTCGGTATTACAGAAAATGTGTAAAGCAGCCGGAGCTCCATAGACACTTTCCAGCTATTTCTCCATGCCATCACATAATTTTGTTTGTGCGACTAACAGATACTGACCTACTCCACTGCAAAGAAACAGAACTGGGCGATTGCAGAGGGGCCTCTAGTTCCGTTTGATTATATCACTTGAGTGTTTCTGTAGTTACATACTGATGACTGTGTTTATTGTGCATGCACGTATAGCATCAATGTAGTTTGAAATTGGGATCTTTTTCACCATTTGTTTTTGTTAAATTCGCCCCATGACAGTCGTGACGTTTTCCTATCAATTACATTTGCAGCATGCTCACTGCTTATACCTGTTTACACAAACAATCCGTAGACGCTTTCATGTTCCAGGCACATCTTAAGATTTTCTTTGACGTTGCTTATTGAGCGTGTGCAGAACCCATAGGTTTTCGTATGCTGGAGTGCATGTATGTGTATTATACATGATGACCGGCCAAGTGTACACCCTTCCTATTACCGTCTGTACAGCCTCTTCTGTGACCCTATCGTCTGGGTGCCCTAAATTAACTTCCTTTGCATGAGGGACTCAGTCAAGTCTGGCCAACATAGCGTATACCACGGTACAGTGAGACGTGAAAGTTATACCAGTGCAGTAGTTATGAGATGAAGCGCCTAGCTAGTCTACCTTTTGAAGGTCGAAGGTGCTAAATTGTCGTAGAATCATGTATTCTACTACGAAATCTTTGGTTTCTACTAGGACATCCTTTTAACCGCTGATTATCATGCAATTATGATGCTTGTGGCGGATGCTCACAAGACTTTTCTGCTCATAAAACGTATCGTGGGTGTGAAACAAATTTTACGCTGCAATTTCGCCCAATAGAAAATAAGAACTTCCCGATTTCCTGAAGTTTTCCTTTGTAATATTTCAGAAGAGGAGATCTACTGTAGTGATACGTACGTGGTACATGTGTGGGGACACCAAAGAATTCCTTTCCTATTCTCGGTGCAATTGTCTGTAATTGTAATGCGCAGATGTGCCTAGCAAGAAACAGTTGCCGCCATTACCCTTCGCTCTAAGCACTGTACATTCCGATTATTCTTTGGCGCTGCTAAGTTGTCTTCATTTCGGGAACACACACCGCGATTTCAGGTCGCCCATTTAAGCATTCTGAACTTGCCGTGGTGCAAACTGTTGTTAGCAGATGCCGCCGCGCCGACATGCGTCGGACGGTTCACAGAATTACGCTCGGACAGTGTCTTTTCTTGTGTGAAACGTAGCTTGTTCGAACGGGGCCAGTCGCCTGTGCGATGCCGTTTCACGTACGCTGAAACTGCACGCAGGTACCATCGGCGTACACCAAGCATAACCAAGCGGTCACAGGTCAACATTACTCGAGAGGGGCTATTTTGCTGCGGTCTGGAAAGGCTGGCTGGGTCCCCACGCACTACATAATCACAAGCAACTTTCTCACGTTTTCAGATAGTGCTTATAACAATATTAACCCCGATTTATTTACGTTGTTGGCCCGAGAAAATCGGAGCTTCGTCCCGCTTTCGGATACGCGACTCCATGTACGCGATACGGCAGCTGGCAGCAGTAGCAGCATCGCCGGCTGCTCCCGCAAGAACAAAATTTCTTTGTTTAGAAACATTTTAGCAGTTTAATGGTGCGTTATTTTGTAATGCAAATAAAAAGATGTGTATTTCGGACTACACTACACAAAATAATAACAATTATTAATGTTATGACGTCTTCGTGACGTCACGCGTGGCAGCAGCCAATGCGTGGGGGGCGTGTCTCGTGCCACGCGCATGGCACGAGACGCTGCCATAAAAAATACCAGGAACAAGTTATCGACGTTTATTATTGTGCGAGCCAACCAATTAGACCGTAACTAAATCTTTAAGAAAAATGCCCCGAGCGTTATTTCTCAAACAAACTTAGTTTCAACCCACTCAGCCTCCGCTCCAATAGTGTAAACTGTACTAAGAAAACATGACAATATCATATTTGAAGTGAACACTTAAAAACCCTATTCCCCAAACCACCACGCGTTGTCTAAGGGCATAATGAGAATTTCGGCGACTTTCTTACTAACTTTTGTATCAACCAACCGGAAACTACTAGTTGCATGCCCTGTAAAGAACCTCGATTTAAAGCATGCCCACACATGGCCACCACACAGCGTGCCACCATCACGGCTTCAGACTACTACGTAAATATAAAAGGTAACTTTAACTGTGACTCCGACAATGTCGTATACCTTCTAGACTGCACTGTTTGTAGGCAATAACATATCGGCCAAACTGAAACGCCCTTCCAAATACGGTTCAATAATCACCGCTCTCATGCAAAAAGTTGTCCTTATTTGCCCCTGTCAAGACATGTGAACGGTCCCGGTCATGCATTTGAACATCTTAAAGCAATAATATTACAATCCTTTTTTCAAAACCTACCACGACCGTGGGGTTCGGGAATCTTATCTTATTTATAAGTCTGAGTCAGGGACAGCAAGCTGGCAAGAGAGCGCCTAACGGGTGCGGGCTCGTTGCCGTAGAGAAGGTAGAATAGGGAATACCCGGAAGTGTTCTGACGAGAAGAATTATAAGCAGTGGTCACGTATGGTACTGTGTATCCAGTCACGATGACAGGCCGAAATGCAACAGGATAGCGTGTCGGTCAATGTGCGATTCAGTGTGTCCGTTTTTTGGCGATGTAACGTATTGTGTGTTTATGCTGGCTGGAACTGGATTTGGCAATGCATTCAAGACTTTGGACTAAAAGTACCGTCCGCTCTCAGTAACTGTCGAGGTGCCTTGTGCTGGAGAAGAAGGTCTCGATACAGAAAGTAAGCGACATCTGTAATGCGGCTTGACGGAAGTGCACGTGTGATGGCATGGCGTGTTGAAACAGCAAAACACTTATTTCCAGACGCGGATTTAGGGAAAAGACAGAGAAGGTCATAGCCAATGCAGAAAAAAGGTTCTGTCGGGATATCTAGTTATTTGAGCCGTGAGCGTTGGCAGGACATTTGTTCTAAAGGAAGCAAACCCGCTGCATTCTGGGGGAGGGGGATTGGTCCTTGTGAACACCCCTGTCGGCCCTCCTCGTTGACACTGGTAATCTGGAAACGCTGTCGCGGTTTGTCGGGGCTGCCACTTGTTGCACGCGGGGACGGTGGAACACACAGAACGGTACAGCCCGAACCAGCTGAATCGCCAGCGCACGCCGGCATAATTACGTACTCTAGCCCAGAGATGCCGAGCTCTTTTAGGTTCCTTTTATTTTTGGCCTCCTGAAGCACCACAGAGCGTAGATGCTCAGTGATGACGAGGAGTTCTTTCTCTTCATTATGAAGATTGCGATGGTAGAAAATGCCATCTCGTAGCAGAAACAGCCACGTTGAGGGGCCAGGGGAATTTTTGTTGAGCTGGTGAACAATGACGAGTAATGCATTGTCACGAGGCTGTTTATCCCGGTTCTCGAAGAGGCCCAACATGGAGCACAAGATGACTGCATCATCGTCTTCACACACATAAGGTGGGCCTACAGGGAGGCAGGTTAGGAAGTCGGCATCTTGGTGCAAACGACCGGACTTCTGCTCCACATCAGTTGTATATCCCTGCAAGAGTACTTCTCAGCTTCCAAGCTGTCCCACATGGTCTTTCAGAGACGAATGTCATGGTGGTCGGTCACGACTTTGAATGGTCGGCCATACAGGATTTGGGCGCCAATTTTAGACGGCCCACACAGGAGCGAGGTATCACGCTCCGTAATGAAGTAGTTGTGCTCTTGTGTATGCAATGAAATCGGGAGGCGATTTCACACTCGGTCGATTACATACTCCTTCCCGCCTGATCCCGGCGCCAAGACAGCCCCTATAGCATGGCTGCTGTTGTCCGCACGGCCTTCTGTAGGCAACATGGCGTCAAAGCGTGCCATAGTTGGCAAAGTTCTAAGGGAGATATTGCATGAAAATTCAACCACTTGATCAGGCCCCAGAAAAAAAGGTTTATTTTACTTAGGAAGGCCGTGAAAGGGCTTACAACGCGGGCAAATTTCTTGATAGGGCGGCGAAAATAGGAGCACAATCATACCAAGCCTCTTTCTTCGAATCTGGTGTCCAGAACGTTCGAACGGCACGAACATTAGCAGTATCGGGTTTACTCCCCATAACGACAACGAAGTTTTGTCGTTAGGAGTCTGATTTGTTTGCGGCTAAAGTGAACCTAGAGGAGTTAAGCTGGCAGCCCACTTTTCTAAAAATGCCAGAATATTCGGAATGTGTTCGAGGTAAAAGCAAACGAAGTAGAAAAACTGTAACGTTGTCCAGGTAGCGTTGGCATCTGGACCATTCGAAGCCAAAAATACCCAAGTCCATAATGCGCTCGAACGTATCGGGGCGCTGCAAGGATTTATGGGCATTACGTCGAATCAGTAAAGTTCGCCAGGCGTTGTGAACGTGGGTTTTTTACGGTGTATGACATCCACTGCTATCTACCAGTATCGTGAACAGAGTGCGATCGAGGAAAAGTACTTGGCACCATTGAGGCAATCAAAGACGTCGTATATGCGTTGTTGAGGATAAACGTCTTTTTGGTGACCGCATGACGTTTTGATAGTCAATGGTGAATCACCAAGTGCCGCCTTTTTTCTTGACCAATACGACAAGAGAAGCCAACGGGATGCAAGGACGTTCTATTACGGCATGTTAAAGCATTTTGTCTACTTATTGAATAATTTTCATCTCTGCGCGGAAAACTTAAGAGCGCTTGTGTATTGGGCTTGGAGACACTGTGTCTATTCGACGCCTAATAGAGAGGGCTTTACCTAAAAGGCGAGTCGTCAGCACAAAAATGTCACTGTACGAAATCAAAACACGATGTAGCTCCTCGGCTTTCTCGGGTAATGGATCAGTGGCTAACATAGATGCGAAGTCATCGGTCCGTGGTGGACCACTAACGCAGTCAGAGCGTGGCCTCTGCGGGAACCTGACACTCAAAACTTCAAATTCATATTATTCTTGCGGAGACAAAAAAATCATGCACGCGTCCGTCTAACGATGACGATGCTTGAACGTAAAACTTTCTCGTGAAGGACTTCTTAATCGCCGCCTGAGTTTGTACAATAACTCGCAAACAGTTCGGGATTCCACTGGTTGAGATTTCACTTTGAATCGGACGTAGTGCGAACTTTTTATTTCAGTGGCTTTCCCTTTGACCATTCAATATTTCATTTCCCACGAAGAAAATTTCGCGTTGAACCCACCTCTTCGACAGAGGGAGTGGTGCATGATCTATCGTCATAGAAATTACAACTGTCATTCAAGTGCTTGTTTCTTCGTTGAAGTCCTTGTTTCCGTTCTATCTAGCAGAAGTCCGAAACGAGTTCACGGGCTACGCGTAACAGAGGTCACGTAGGGACGCAAGCCTGACGTTGTACAAGCAGGATATTTTGATACATAAAACAGGGCCGTGAACTTGTCTAATATTATTTGGCAACCTACAATACAACAAAGAGGGATGTTTTATTCCAGAGTTCATGCGAACGAAAAATGACTTGTAATGCGGTCGGTGTTGTCACTTACCGGTCCCTGCGGCCTAATTTGCAGACTCTTCTTAAGGGGTGGGCACGTGTACTGGGGATTGTATTGTTTGTTTCCTTCTTCTCCAAAACCTTTAAATGAAAGTAAATAACTGGAATTATAAAACGGTTTACCCTTCTGGGCTCATGAATTTCGCAGACTACTTATGCGCCACCCAGCAGCCATCCGCGCTCAATAAACATGCTTTCCATGCACCGGCTGCGGACTTATCCGTTGTTTGCGGAGACAGACAACGGAAGGAGGCGACCATGGCAACACACCAATAGCAGCATTCATTGCAACGTGCAAAGCAAATATACCGCATGAAGACTAATCGTAAGTCGTAATGGTAATATCGGGAGCGAGGGAATAAACAACGCTAGGCGAGCGCGATTGCAGCCTCCGAGCTCACTCGGACCGTCCGTCAGTGTCACATTCCCTGTGGTCGAGGGCAGCTCGCCGAAATGCGCGCCCGTTACCCCAAGTCGAACCCCAGAGTGCCGTCCCCTTGTCGTGCAACATCCCATGATACCTCTCTAAATAGTGGGGCTAGTGTGAAGGGAGGACTGGTTCTCGGGTAAGGCAGAGTGGAAAAGGGCCAACGCCTCCACCATGGTGACAACGAACACGCCAATTGCTGGCACGCTACAGCTTGGCTTCCATCGCGCGAGCAAGGCTCGTTGTGAAACACCGGTCGCGGGAGATAGCTAGCCGGAAAGGGGTTCACGTGAATGTCGCAATCGCCACACCGTATATATTACAAACGTTAGCGCCCCCAACACATCGCCGCGTATCTGAGGTAGTTGCTGCATGTGCGCGTCAAAGATCAAGGTACCTTTCAAATCTGGAACTTCTAATCATATGCTGTATAAAGAGTATACATTCTAATATGCATATATTTATATTTACATATGTAAATACACAAAGAATAAATGAGGCTTTCTTTTTAATGAGCCAGATCCAGACACCGAAACGGCGTCGCATAAAGCTACACTGACAAGAAAACCTCGCCAACTTTCTCCTAAAAAGGGGTGGCAAACAATTAGTTGAGATAACGCCCTGAACACGTGTACGCAGATCGTAGTTCGTATCTAAAATGAGCCAGGTCCTGTGGTTTCACGGACCAAAATGAGCCAAATCCATTTGCCCAATGGGAGCTTCCTTTTGGCTTGACTGTTTAGACTCTTTCGTTGATGGTTCCGGAAGACGTTTTTTGCAGCTGGCTCATTATGCATTCAGACTGCCATTACGATCACGGGCGAAATATCTGACCCCAGAATGTAATTGAAGAAGTGAATGAAAGAAAAAGTGAACGAAATGAAACAAAGAGGTGTTAAACAGAGATTTCATTTCGTTTCACCCGTCCCTGCGAAATAACTGCAACTGAATTTTTTTACTCCCATATTTACCATTTTAGTACTTAACTAAATAGCTCCTCTTACAAGCACTCGCAAATCGCCCTCCTCCCTCCCTCTGATAGTATGAACGACTTCTTTGAGGGTAACAAGAAGACATGAGATACGTACATGTAAAGCGTTCTGTAAATTCATGGCAAAGCAATTCAGAGCTTGCTTACTTTATGAGTGCCTTCAGGCGGGCCGAAGAAAATTATGCTACAGAGAAATTCGAAATAATTGCTCATGGTGCCTAGAGGACTCACTTGCTCTCCTGGTATAGTTCTGGCGTTCTTGAAGTCATGTTCAATACTTTTCGTGCCTTTTCAACCAAAACTGAATCACACCATGCCTGATAATCAATTTAAATAAAGTTTTCATAAGAATGCCGCATCAACTTGAGCGTTTCAATTCAATATGGGCCAAATTCAAATTTATCACACCAATATTGCTCAAATGCACAGCATAATGTTTAATTACTTCTCGCCATAAACTTCCCCTATCTGACATGTTATCACCCCCAAACTGGGTACCACCCCAAAGCGCAAAAAACAAAAATACCTTAACATAAATACCCCAGAAAGTGGAGGGTAAAATAGCCCGGGTTTTAGCGTAGTGGTCATCGCACCAGACCGGTATTCTGGAGGTCGTGGACTTGAATCCTACTCGGCGGCCATTTTTTCACCACTTTCTTTTTTTACAAATTCTTTATCTGTTTCAAAGACCTACCACATTGTCCCCTTTGCTTTCCAAAGTTTTTTTGACTGCCAACCCTTTTTTATGTGTGTGTGTGTGTGTGTGTGTGTGTGTGTGTGTGTGTGTGTGTGTGTGTGTGTGTGTGTGTGTGTGTGTGTGTGTGTGCGTGCGTGCGTGCGTGCGTGCGTGCGTGTGTGTGTGTGTGCATGTGCGTGCGTGCGTGCGTGCGTGCGTGCTCGCGTTTGCGTGTGCGTGTGCGCGTGCGTGTGCGCGTGCATGTGCGCGTGCATGTGCGTGCGCGCGTGCGCGTGTGCGTGCGCGTGTGCGTGTGCGTGTGTGTGTCGAACAGCAAAAATACCGGCTGCGTTACTGTTCTGGTTCGGGTACTTTATTTGGTTCCGGTTAAGTTCCAGCTCGCAGTTCCCGAACTGGTTCGGTGTGTTAAATTGTTACCTAAGCGCGACAACTATTTTTGTAGCTTAAAGCGACGGTAACAACAAATACAATTTTGTTCTATTCATAATACTACTTTCTTCCAGTAAATTCTGCATAAATTTAAAGACAATCGTAAGCAATCAGGCGAGATTATAAGGAACACAGATGAAGTGTGACTATTTATAAGCAACGTTCCCATTCCACCCTGATGTTGTTCTATACAACTAATAAAAGCAACTACCAAAGGCCACGCTCTCTGAGAAATATGCTTTCTCCCGCTTTCCCTTTTTGTTATTGATTTCGAAATCTTCTCTCTGGAACCACCCATCGCCATGACATTTAAACCCTTACAGAAGGACTCCGTACTGGTGAGTATCTGCGTACGTTGGCAGGGGACATGTTTATATACCAGCGGTGTACTATTTTCATCAGTTGTAGCAAAAAAAAAAACCACAGAGCGGCCACAGAAATGTTACCAATGAATTTATTTTTCGGTCACCTAGGATAATTTGTTAGCAGTCACCAGCAAAAGCCTAAATCTACACAAACTGCAGTCACCGTAGTCATAATTGGAATAGCCGCCAAAGAAAATCACAGATTAAGCTAGCACTCGACCCGGTGGGACAATTGAAATAGGTCAAACGACGCTTCCGCTGCATTAGCCAGCCACTTAGAAACAAGAAAAGGTAAAAAAAAATTAGCGCTTATTGAAACGCCGTAACCACAAGCCTAACTGGCTCAGCCGGCGGGGCTAACTTTGGAATAAAACAAGGAAATTGTTAGATAGACAGGAGTTAAAGATTGTTCGAAAACCAAAAGAAGACCTTCTGCAGCATCGAACACTAAGTTATTTTTAAAACCCTAAATAGGTTCAGTGCTATGGCGCAATTAACCGCCGTGCCCATACCAAGCTAGGAGCACGGAGGTGTCCGGGGTGACCGATGTAAAACTTCGCTAAAATATGAATGCGTCGCCAACCCGTGGGTGCACAAATACGTACAACCACTTGCTGTGACCGCGTTGTTTAAGTAATCGGTCATGTCATAGGATTTATTGTAAAAATCTGGAAAGAGAAGTTTTGAACTCGCGTTGCGTTCCTAATACTTCCTGTCTTATGAGAGCACAGGATTGCCTAACATTAGCGCAGCCTTGCCGAAATGCCACCGTTGTTTAAGTAAGCAGTTTTTAGGCCCAGAATAGTGCTCAAATGGCGAGAAAAGTTCCTAATGTACCATTAGCGGCCCTTTTGGCCAGCTGAATTTTAAATTAGCAATTTATCGTAGATATACACTTCAGCACAGCACTGGCTGGCTTTTCCAACGGCAATACCTCAGTGGATCTCTCATCAGCTATCAAGCGCCTTAGCCTATTTTTTAGAACCGCGCTTAAAAATGCAAAACATGATACGCTGGCTCAATACCACTTCAGGCGTGCGCCTCGACGTCGTCGGGGGGAAGCTTTTATCGCTTTCTCTCCCTTCTTCGTCTGGCTGGGTGCCATACCCATTCAGGTATGGTGTGCTGTCTGCTCCTGAAGTAACCATCATCCCGAATAAGTAAGAGGCTACACTAGAAATGTTCGACCATGCTAGAAAGGCTCTTAGGGTCACAAACACCACTCCCCACCAGAGAAGGATCTGGCCACCCTGGTGTAAAAGATGGTCGCCACCTTCCATGTCCGACCAACTCAGCTCACGGCCTCTAGTCCCCAGCAGCTGTAGGGTCCAAGGCAGCCGTCAGAACAGCGATACTGCAGCGGCTGCTAAGAATCTCTGGGTCCAGACAAGACATCAATGGAACTTTACCCTGGCAACGTTTAACGCACCCACACTGCATGTCTAGCGAGGGAAGCTTAGCTGTTCTACTAGAGGAGCTCTCGGACATTAAGTGGCATATTATATGGTTAAGGGAAGTTGAATGGACAAGTTAAGGCATCACGGAGCTCACCAGCGCGTATATTCTGTGCTACAGTGGACCGCAAGAGAAGACAGAAAACTAGGTGAGGTTTTCATTACGCAGAGAAGCAACAGGAAACGAGGAAGAGTTTGTCAGAATTAGCGAGAAAGTCGCGTCTGCCGTGATCAATCTAAACAGGTAATATAGGTTAAAGATAGTACAGCGCTATGCGCCAACAACCAGCTATAATAATGAAACCGTAGACACCTTCTCCGAGTATGACAAATCAGCAATGAAGAAGGCAACAACACACAACACGATTGTGATGGCACTCTTTGACGCGAAGGTCGCAACAGTTGAGGAGATATACTCGTGCTTTTGCAGAGATAAATAACCCGAAGTTAATGAATATAACTTTGAACAAACGAAAGAAGGGGAAATTGACATGGAAAGTTCCTGAGGCTACAACAAACCACAAACTTTACTTCATAATAAGTGACACTCCAGGTATTTTTCAAGACGTAGAGGTGTCAAGATTCGTAGCGACGATCATAGGATGGTTAGATGCAAGCTAAGGCTGAATCTCAAAATCGAAAGGAGCAAAACGGAGAGAAAACTAAGAAACCCCGCATGGAGTCAGGGCCAGATGGCAGCAATGGTGGAAACAATTGTTATTATATTCAACCCCTACCTCAACCAAATAGGCATAACAGGTTACATCTTGTCGCACATCAAGGTACCGTAAGTCTGATCTCCTAAACTTCAACCCCCCGGTATACGCTTACGGCTGGATTTGCAATAAATTATGATCCTAAATAGTGCAAAGTGTTATATGGCAGGTTATCATGAATTCGCAGGTCCCTTTAAATATCGAAATCCTTCTAGCTGCTCTAGATAGCCCAGATGAATCCCTAAGAACTGCTCTTTCCCTTAACATTCATTATTACGCCTCATTTTGGTTTAATGAAAGCTTTATATTTTGGTACATTTCTCACCAGGTGTGCGGCCTCTTTATATATGCAGTGCAGAGTTCGCCGCCGATAAAAAGTCATGTACCGCCAGCAACGTACACCGCGAAATGGCAAGGCCAGGCCACCGCATACATGCGGCCAGATTTTTCGTTCGCTTTTCCAGCCTTGAGGGATTCATGGTGTCAACAAAGCTTGCCCGTAGCAGACGACAGTCTGAGCAGCGCAATAGCGGAAGTACGTCACCGCTGCAGAGAGCAGCATCATGGGAGGCAAGGCTCGCGCGCCGTCAACAGCGGAGAGTAAGCCGAAAGGAGGAGGAAACGCGGAGCGACGATAATGCCTGGTTTTTGATCTATGATTTCTCAGCTAATACTCATCGCTTTAACAAAATTCTTGCGGGAGGAGATTGCAAATACATTGCTTTATTTGGGTACATGTACATCCATGCATCGGCGGAAGGTATTTCAGGACCCCTTTAAGCCACTACCCGTGATATGCTAGTCAGCGGACAACAGTATCGAAGGCACTTGTGGGACTCCGACGTCGAGGTCCTCTAGAACTTTCACGCTTACTCGGACCCTGGCGAAATCGTCATGAGGCAGCGCTGGGAACAAAAACTCTGCTTACTTTTCTCGCGGAAACAGGGCTAGAAGCGGTCCTGTGAACCCTATGAACATATACATTTTATGTAGTGTGTATTTCCCCACCCCTCCGTTTTCTTGTTTACCATTTCTTTTTCTCTCTGATTTTCGCTGTCACCTCACTATATTTACCCCATCTGGAGTAGCAAGCCCTACCGTTAGTTGGGATGACCTCTTCAGCTTTCATAAAAGGCTGATCTCTCTCTCTTCCTTGTTTCCGTCTGTGCCGGCGCTGAAACCACCTGCTCGGGCTACACACGTCTCGATACACAAACAAATACTTATTTCATACCCAGCTTTCTCGCTGAAAATAACAACCTCTCGGGAACCTAGCAAAACCACTGTAGGAAAATGATATTTGGCATAAAGCTAGACGACAACGTGAAAATAAAACTCTAAAAGGAGAGTTCAGGTTTCTGACTATTTGTTTGTGTAATTCGCTGTCAAATATAACTCCCTATGCATTTTTATGGGATAGTTCCCATGGCTCAGGAACCCAGTCGCGCAACGTGCGCGACTTGAAACTGTGCACAAAGCAAGTATTCACCCCAAGCATCAGCCGTGCAAAAGAACTTTTCATTTTGCTAAAACATTTCAGAGTAATCACTGTTGAAAGGACTCCCATGAGCGGGAAAGCTGCACATGTTTTAAAATGAGTCATCTTGCGCTGGCTGTTTAGGCACTTCACATCAAGGACAAAAGGAACGTGCGACATGCACATACATGCTGGTAGAATTATTCCATCACTTTTCATTATTTTTCCGCCAAGTTTTCAAGGCTTTTTATTAACAATGCTTAGCTGCCAGTTTAATACACCTAAAATAAGTATGCGTGGTGAGGAGAAACTGCCTAGCAGGTTCTCTTCAGCTATTCTGCCGCGGCTGGGACCTGCCACAGTGCAAATAATTAGACGGGGGCGCTTGATGACTACGGCACAAAAACATATCCTTGAACGAAATACACGCACAGGGCAGGCAGTAACAACTCAAAGCTAAACAACCTGTACATAAATTTAAAAAATACCAATTCTCCAAAAGGCATACAGAAGAGTCCCCACCAACTGTTTCGGGCGATGAGTAGTAGTCCGCAGGGTGTCGTGGTTGCTGGTGACGATGCGAGGTGTGGCGTTGCGGGCTATGACGACGGCATCTCAAATTCCGGGGCGTCGAGGATCGATTGTGTACGAGGACAACGGGGCACCGTTGTCCTCGTACACAACGATCTGCTTGGCAGCCGCTCACAATATGGCGCTCTGTAGCAGCGGGCAGGAGGCAACCGTACACTGCCGGTCGTCGACGGGCAGCAAGCGGCATGTCGTCCAAGGGCGGAGCACACCAGGCGTTGTGCGCATCCATGAGTCTGGAGAAGCGCCTCGGCTCTAGGAGGCCAAGGCACCACGTAGACCCCTCTCGAGCTCGGTTCCCGAACACCCGACGAGCTCCGAGTCTTCAACCTGGACTTCACGCCCCTACCACGTTCTCCGTGCACTCCCCTCCTCGCGCCCCCCCCCCCCCCCCCCGGCGTTCTGTGTTTTGCCCTGTCCATTCCAGCTTTCCACTTGTACCCACTTCCCATTGTCCCGCGTCATCCCTTCGTGTGGCATGCCACTTCTTGCTTCACGGCGCAGCAACACTGAGGGCAGTCGCCGCAAGGGTACTGCGTGGGTATGTTTCCGCGAGGTTGTCGTCATTGCTGCCGTTACAACGGGAACCTTACCTAACAGTACAAGAAATGCACAAATCCCTAGCCATCTCCACTAACAAGAAACCTGGGGAAACGCGAAGCATGGAGTGTATAAGTGCATTCCTGGCGCTTTGGCATTTCTGCCAACGGCGATGAAACTGCTGAGGGGTAGAGGTATACAGCTTTGCTGTAAAGGTGTCTTGTCTTTGAAGCACAAAGCTCTCTAGCACGAGGCGTAAACGAGTGTCCCGGTGTTTTTTAGTACGCGTTACGAAGCGCTCCAGCACGCAGCGTAAACGAGTGTCCCGGTGTTTTTTAATACGCGTTACCTTCTAGCGCGAACCGTAAACGAGTTTTCGGGTGTTTGAAAACCGTGACTACGGCAGACGACGATTACGACAGCGATTTCGAATACGACGACGACAGGAGACGCCAACAGCCTCGGTCCATCAGGGGCCTTGCCCCTAAACCAATGTACGATTAAGATCAGTTGTACTGAAATAGGAATTTAGACATGCTCTTAGTACGATGTTTTTTTAGCTTTGGTAATAAATGTGCCGATGAACCCACAAAACGGCTTGCCTGAAAGATAATCGCAGTCGTTTTATAGCCACATGCAATTATATCTAGGCACAGCAAGCCTGAATTTATCTTTGAACACTAATGTTAATCAACATATGCAAGAGCAACATTTTCTCGTATAACTTACCCATAGCTATAAGAAAAGCCGCACTTGCAAAAAATTTAAAAAGAGCGGCCATGTCTTCAACGAAATCTGGAAAAGAAAACGAGCAGCTTGATTTCATTTCTCATAAGTTTGGCGGCTTTTCTTTGTATATACACGTGAAAGACATTTTCTTCTTAAAACCGCGTTTGTACGACAAGAGATAGAACATGGTGCACTGACATCACTACTAATGTTCATTTCCTTAATTCTTCAATGCTTGTGTTTCTATTCACATCAGTTATGAGAACTGGCTGGCCTATGCTTGCATGAAAACTTCACCCATCGCCCTTTTCGGTTGTCTTTTTTATTAAATGCGAGTTGAGGTACAAAGAAGCGTAACAGTTGTTTTATTTTTCGGTATTTGTATATCTAAAAAAACAAAGCCATTTTTTTCATAACTCCTTTACAGATTAGCATTGCTTTATCCCAAAAGATAGGAATCTATTAGGTCTGAGTCTATAAAGTAGATGTCGCAAGCAAGGTTTTGCATGCATTGATTGCATACGGTATCCTAGCCTTCACGGCAGCCCGAGCTAACTGACTCGCATTTATAACGCGTGCCATTCAGAATCGTCCTGTTGTATCAAATTTATCATATGCGTGAGCAGCAGCTACTTTCGAACAACAGGTGACTGCTTTTTGACTGTCTGTAATATTATTGCAATGAAAACTAGTGACACAACATTTTGTATTGTATTTTTTTCTCTCTCGTATAGCCACTTAAAAATAGTCATGCTATTCTAATATATTTGAAGAGCATAATGGAGGCACGATGTAGGCGTATAAAGTTATGCACAGCGTTTTTGCGTCCGTGTGAGCTTTAAAATACCACCCGGCAAGGAGTAGCCATGTCTACGAAACATTTAGTACATGCACTGCTTGATACTATTATTGTACAAGGCACCCACTCCTAAGGGTGTGGTTCCTTGTGAACAAAAATGTTTAACCCCTGGAGGTACAGAAATAATTGTGTGCAGGTTACGGTAGGAACCGGAACACATAATTGGACGGTTGTATTCGCTAATTTTTTTTTGCTACTTTGAACTCTCTTTTTTAAACTTTTTAGTTTAGTATTCAATTTCGATAGCGAGATATACAATCTCTATTATTGTGTTTGTACTGGACTATTTTTGCGATAATTTGTTTGTATTTTTCTTGTTGGTGTTTCAAAATACTGCCCAGGCACGTATCTCCATTTACGCTATTGTAACAATTGCAGGGGTACTTCCAGCTAAATTGCAATTTTTGCAATTTCAGGGCGGCACAAGGCCCGCTAATTTTGCTAGTTTTTATTTTTATTTTGAACGTCCTTGCGGGATTTTCTAGTTTATTCTTGGGTATTGGGGGTGTAGATATATGATACATAATTTTTATACAAAAAGGTGTATTTTTTGTATTTTCTAGTTTATCGGCATTCTGTCTGACTAATCATCACCATTTGGGCTATTATTACGATTAAAGTTGTTACTTCCTCCAAATCTTCATTTTTGTGGAAATGCAGGGCGTTGCAAGGTCCTGGCTGGAGGGGTGGAGCATACTCGGCAAAGAATGCTAAACATTTAAAAGACACATACCTACAGAGTGCCGTATACAAACAGAGGGCCGTATACATACACACAGAGTGCCGTACTAGTGCCGTATTTTTAGTTTCAGCGTTCCAGTAAATTATATATTCGAGCAGCCAATGACACCGCACGTTCTTTCAAGGGACAAAAGTTTATTGGAGTTAACTTGTCCTCCGTGAAAACTGAAATACACGAGTGGCGATGAAGCATTCACCACAATGAAGTGCAGAGACGGGTGTCAGAGAAACGAATGGCGAGCATTTGCACTACGAGCGTCTATCGTTTAATTGAGCAGCACTATAGCGGCATGGTTTTTCATCGTACCTCGTTCGTTGTCACGGTATGTAGCCACCGCTCTCACGCCGAGTCATGTCAAAAACACAGACTACAAAAAGATACGTGCTTTTTAGGCCTTTAGGCCTTCCAGCCAAAACTTGAAAGAATACTTGAAAAGGAGGTTTACATAGGCAGAACAATTCCAAAGTCCTGGAACTGCTGGCACTGGTCATATATGCCTCCATTACTTTGGGCAAAGAAAACTGCAGGTACATTTTAACACGAAGTCCCAGTGACCTTTTAGTCACGGATCCTCGTTTTTGATATTCAGCAAAAAAGGAGGCCGCGGAAGAAGGAGGTAAAGCAGTTACACTTAACGTGAAAGCTGTCAAGTGTGAGCAGTGATGTTCCAGAGAGTCCGCGAAGGCCTCTGTTTATTTTTAATATCACCGTGGCGTTGAAGCCAAAATTAGAGAAGTGACGGCGCCGCGACACCCGAAAACGTCGATAAAAAGACATTTCGATTGGGGGGCCATTAGGTTGCTGTTTTCATCACTTAATTCATGCTTTTCCTTATTTTAGAATTTTGTGCACTTATTTGCCGCCTAGGAAGGGCAACCTCCGTGGCAACGGCGCAGCGCAAAGATCACCCGCAACATTTTGTTTATAAGGAACGTGTGCCTCTGTGGTGCAATGGGATTGACATGGTCTTCGGCTCTCCAGGGACCCAGGTCCGTTGCGGACCATTGGACAGGTGACCTTTTCCAAGCCTCTCTTGGCCCCGCATTTGCTTCTTGCTTCACTGCAAATCACGCCGCGAGGCCATAGTGGTCTCCCGGCTCTCTCCCGCTCTGTTCTACCACCCTTCAAGAGTGCATGTATCCCATGCCAAAATGTAATAGTGCAAACATTAAGAAGTGTGTCATCTAGCGTAGTAAGGTTCGAGCTGAGCCACGTGGCAAATTTCGGGCCGCGGGCGTCATCATGATGGGCCGCAGTAACATTCAGAGACAACCTCATAGAGGAGTTGGCCTACACGTCAGTGAATTCTGTTGGGCCCGAAATTGCGTCACAGGAGCTCTCAGTCAGTCCAAGCCGGTGAATTGTGATCCAAACCCCTAGAAGGTCAACTGCGTCATACTCGGCGTCTCAGCTGCGGAGGTTGTATCGCATGGCATGCACCAGCTTCTGCTCTATCGTATCAACTCGAGCAAGGTGCCGGGCCTCCTTAGCACGTTGTAGGTATCGTTGGAAGCCGGCGCAGAGGTATTCGTTTGCTTCGTGGTATTCGTCTGCAGAGGTATTCGTCTGCTAATTTTGCTTCGTGGAGGAACGTTACATTACAATGTCTATAGGGTAAACATGACCCTGAAATTGGTGAACCTTTCTAGTCTGTAATAGCACAGATCCTTGGTGGGTGATGTTTTTCAACATTATACTTTTCTTATAAAGTGTTTCCACTCAAATTCTTATATCCTAACCCCACTTCGCATTCTACATTATCCTCTTTCCTATATTGCTTTTACACTAATCTTTTTACGAGATATGCAACACTGGCGGTAAAGCATATGAAGAGTTTTTATTAGTTACTTTTTTCCCTCGAGCCCC
Organism: Haemaphysalis longicornis; assembly: GCF_048455015.1. Classification (NCBI taxonomy): domain Eukaryota; kingdom Metazoa; phylum Arthropoda; class Arachnida; order Ixodida; family Ixodidae; genus Haemaphysalis; species Haemaphysalis longicornis. The sequence continues at coordinate 1,279,452 of NW_027526371.1, forward strand.
TAAAGCCATGTGTGATGACTGGCATCCCCCGGCCGCGACAACGCGCAAGCAGACGACGCAAACAAGCCGGCGGTGGAAGAGAATACGACGACGAGCGGGTACACGCGGAGCGCGGAGCGCGAGAGGGGAGTGTGCCGGCAGCGAGCAGCGACGAGACAGCGCAAGGATTCCTCTCGGGAGGCGGTTGAAGGGCAAGCCTGGAGCGTGCTTGCGCCGTGCTCCGAGAATCGTCCCGGGAGCTGCTCCGGGGTCCCTCTGCTGCAACACGGGGTGCCTGTTCCCACTGGCGAGATCCCGAGGCGTGATCCGGGCCGAGGTTCGGGGCGAGACCTCGAGTGGCCAGGCACGAGCGCGGGCATCGGCGTTCCGACCTGGGGCCTCTGAGTCTTAAAAGGCGGCACCGAGAAAGTGTACCGCCACGTCTCCGGACCACCGGCACCGTACACGGGGAGCGCTCAACACGTACTCCCGACGTCATTCCGCCCAGCGTCAAATAGACTAGACGTGAGCGCATCGCCTCCTTTTTTTCCCCTCCGCTCGAACCTTACTTCGGACTTGTGTAACTTTATTTTCGCCTCCGCATTGTGAGTGTGCTGCATTGTGTTACCGTTACCGTTCCTAGTGCATTTCTCTAGCGTTTGTGTGTCCGCCAAAGAATATGTTTTAAGTGCAATGCACTTCTTAAGCGACCCTGAACCTGCGTCCACCGGCGATGTCCGCGCACGTGGAGATGGGCGCGCGCAGCCTGGCCGCTGACATGGCACATACCCACGTGGGGGATTGGCCAGGAATCTCCTCGTCTTCCTTGGCAACGGGGGAGCTGGGCGCGCGCTGCCTGGCCGCTGACATGGCACATACCCGCGTGGGGGATTGGCCAAGAATCGGGCGTGAGAAGGGCTAATGCACCTGCTTAAAGGAGTACTGACACGAACTTTCAAAGCTGAGATCCGCTCTAGCAATCAAGTACAACGACAACACAAATAGGCGTCTGTGAATAAATGCATCTTTCTTTCTTTGTAGTTGTGTGTGTGTGTGTGTGATCTCTCTTTCGCGAACATTACCGAACCGCGCAAATTCAACTGGTGCATTCGCACTTTCACATTCTTCCCCTCGGGGAAATGCGGGGAATTTTTTAACATGTGCTGAACCCATGGCGTCACTTGTCGTTGATCATCCTCCGCGAGCCACACACCCGCCTGCTTAACACGCGGCCTCACAATTTCTGGCATCCGCGACAAGACCGCGTACTCGAATTCCATCTTGAGACGAAGCAGGCAAGTGGGTGTGGCAAGCGAGGATGGAACTTCAAAAGTTGATGTCCATTGGGAAGGAGCTAGGACTGTCCGGACCAGCTCTAAAAGAATGGATTGACGAGGAACGAATGAAAGAAAGGGACCGGAGCGCAACTGAATGCGAGGCGGCTAAAGAAGCGGCAATACTGGCCCAGAAGACAGAGTCCGAGACCAGAGCGTGCATTGAGGCTTAACGTGCCATGCTAGAACTGAGGCTACAACCTCAGGAGCGGTCGCAGGGTTCCAACGCGAGTTCGGACGGCGTGGGAAGTGACAGCGCCATTAATGCGGCACAAAGCTTCCACAGCCCTTACAAGTTGATTCCCGCTTTTATGAGGAACGAGACGAGCTCGACGCTTATATACAGCGGTTCGAGAGAGTGGCAACAAGCCAAGGTTGGCCTTCGGACAAGTGGGCGCTCTCATTACACTTGTGCCTTACAGGTTAGGCGCTCAGTGCCGTTGGCCGCATGTCGTCTGACGATGCAATGGAGTACACGAAGCTGAAGAAGTCCCTTTCACAGAGGTTCAGATACACCGAGGAGGGCTACAGGTGCAAGTTTAGGGAGTCTAAGCCACAGAATTCGGAGACAGGCCGTCAATTTTCGGGCCGCCTACTCGGCTACTTTGACAACTGGCAGAAGCTGGCCAAAACGGAGCAGACGTACGCCGCGCTCCGAGACAAAATAGTGGTCGAACAATTCCTGAACAGCTGTCACGAGAAGCTGGCCATTTTTCTCAAAGAGAGGGGCTACAAAAACCTGGACCAGCTAGTCGAAACCGCCGACCACTAAGTTGAAGCGCATGGTCTCACCAACTTGGCAAGAAGCCGAGAAGACGAGAGGTGCTGGCAGCCTGAAGTCGACAGGCCTTCTGACCAGGAGTATCCTAAGACGAGGCCTTACTGCTTGTTATGTAATAAGCAGGGCCATCGGCCAGCAGACTGTTGGACGAAGTCGACGTCTCCGTGTTCCAGCCAGCCAAGCAAGAAGAATGCCTTCTGCTTAATGGGCCGCAATCTCGGACACCAGGCTGAAGCTGGCGCAAACCTGCCCGAGAACGAGGGTCAAGCAGCAAGCTTATTGCCTGGACCCAATTCCTTTGAGATGGAAGCACCGACCAAGTTTGAACGACGCCAGGCTCCGCCAGAGTAGGACTGCAGAAACAGACGCAAGGTGTCTCACGAAAGGAAGCCGGTAAAGCAAGCACTTTTCTTGGAGAAGGCAGCGTCCGCGTCCCAGAAGACCGGCGCGGTCGGAACCTGTCGTCGTCTTCGCCAGCTGTAGCAGGATCGAAGTCCCACAGTTGCGCCTACGCATCAAAAAGCGAGGCTCCAAGAACAATGCCACAGGTACCTGCCGTTGCTGACAGCCCCTGCACTATCACTTCTGCTGACTTATGTGCGCTACAGCAGCAATACCCTTCTCTCTGAAAGTTTTTCGGCGAGGTCGGCAGAAAGGGGACATTCACCGCAGCCGTGATCGAGTTCGTGAAGACTGCTGGGGTTCTTTATCGACGGCATCAATTGCCCTCCGGAAAAGGAAGACAGCAACTCGTCGTCCCCCAGGAACTACGGGGCATCGTCTTGGACAAGGCCCATCAAGGAAAACTGGGCAGTCACAGGGGTATCAGGCGAACCATGGACCGCGTCTGAAAGGACTTCTACTGGCCTGGGATGCAAGCTGACACCGCACGCTTCGTACAGTTGTGTCTCATGTGTCAGTGGGCTGCGCCTAAACACCGAGTAGCCACGAGAGATCGTGGCGGAGATCGAGGCATTTTGGCGTGTTGCCATCGATCTGGTCGTCCACCTCTTGCCCAGCGCCTAGAAGAGAAACCCCTCCACAGGGTTCTAGATGCCACACGCACCCAACAACGAAGTTGCGGGTGTGTCATTTCCTCTAACTCCTGCACTACCACCGACTGCTAGTGCCGATTAACCTGTACATTTCCCACCAACTGACAGAGTAGGCACGGATGAGGGCATCTTTGTCCAACTTTTAAGTAGGCAGTTTAGTCTACAGAGTGGTTTCAAAAGAGTGGCACACGTTGTTTCTTTTGTTGGCTTCCCTTTCATTGGGCTAGAGAATGTTTTGGGCTGTTTCGGACAGTACTCTTGTCGTGGTGCTAGAACGTCTGGCACGACAGAACGTGCTTCAGTGCCATATGTCTCGTCGCGGCCGTGCTAACATTATGTGCCGAGTTTTGTTTGCCCCAAACAAACCTTCTGGGCAGGGGGGTGAATGTGATGACTGGCATCCCCCGGCCTCGACAACGCGCAAGCAGACGACGGAAACAAGCCGGCGGTGGAAGAGAAGACGACGACGAGCGGGTACACGCGGAGCGCTGAGCTCGAGAGGGGAGTGTGCCAGCAGCGAGCAGCGGCGAGACAGCGCAAGGATTCCTCTCGGGAGGCGGTTGAAGGGCAAGCCTGGAGCGTGCTTGCGCCGTGCTCCGAGAATCGTCCCGGGAGCTGCTCCGGGGTCCCTCTGCTGCAACACGGGGTGCCTGTTCCCGCTGGCGAGATCCCGAGGCGTGATCCGGGCCGAGGTTCGGGGCGAGACCTCGAGTGGCCAGGCATGAGCGCGGGCATCGGCGTTCCGACCTGGGGCCTCTGAGTCTTAAAAGGCGGCACCGAGAAAGTGTACCGCCACGTCTCCGGACCACCGGCACCGTACACGGGGAGCGCTCAACACGTACTCCCGACGTCATTCCGCCCAGCGTCAAATAGACTAGACGTGAGCGCATCGCCTCCTTTTTTTCCCCTCCGCTCGAACCTTACTTCGGACTTGTGTAACTTTATTTTCGCCTCCGCGTTGTGAGTGTGCTGCATTGTGTTACCGTTACCGTTCCTAGTGAATTTCTCTAGCGTTTGTGTGTCCGCCAAAGGATATGTTTTTAACATGTGCTGAACCCATGGCGTCACTTGTCGTTGATCATCCTCCGCGAGCCACACACCCGCCTGCTTAACACGCGGCCTCACAATGTAAGGTAACCGATTCGGCTTGAAGGATCACTGGTCTAATTGGGCGCACATCACAAAATGCCGCGTGGTTTATAGCATGCCGTGTATAGCCTACAGTAACAGTCTGGCCGTAACACTTGCTGTTACACAGCGCAGTTTTCTCCACATAATCACTCGGGCTCAGTAACTTCATCTTGCTCGTGGTAATGCCTGTCAGCAGGGATTTGTGCTTCAAAGAGAAAAGCAACCAATTTATGCCAAGCAGAACAAGTCACTCGCATTACTTCGTTCCTTCGCTTCGCTATGAAGTAGCACGATGTTGCCGTTGTATTCGAAGTGAGAATAAGCATAACATTTGCATTGAGTTTTCTAATGCGTGACGCGCCTGTAGGGAAAAACGAGAGCAGCTGCCGGAAGTAGTTCGCCTTTGGTTATATTTTATGTAATTCAGTCAGTTTCCTTGGCAGAAACCGCCTCCGGATGGATGTTCCGGATGGAACCGATGTATCCATTTACGGATGGATGCAAGCTCGACTTATTGCAACGGGTCGGAACGTTCCCTTGTAGATGACATGCTTCGATGCGCACAGGAACAACTTCGGACTTGAGCCCCCGACATACCTTTCAATAAGTTGCGCTCATGCCTTGCAACAATATGCACCATATGAAAGTTTAAACCAATGAGCTGGGGAAATCACAGTAGCATATCAGCGCGTTCTGACAAAAAAAGCTTCTTTATATGTGAACGTCGGACAGACCGGAAGTGCAGAAAAAGAACAACAATTTTAAAACTTATGGCGGGTGTGCATGAACGCGATAACACATATTCTCAGTACCAAGAAATGCTGGGTGCTCATAATATGCGGAATGCTAAAAGTTGGAGACCTCTCTAGATTAATTCTGAAATTTCTGAAAGACGACGTTCTAACAAGCAAAAAATTGTGGAACGCGACTTTCGGCTCAGATGCCTTTAGGCCCGTAATGACTATTTCAGAAATTTATGACATGTACAAAAATGTTTTCAAATCTATAGCACTGAAGAAAACTGTGGGATTTTTAATAGCAATTACAAATATGAAACTCTGTCTGCTGCAGTGTTTGATAGCCAACAACGTTCACAAATACAGGTTAACATTTAAGCATAAACTCACCAAGGTTTGACAGTGGGGTTCTTTTTCACTACAACCGGTTATAACACAAATAGATGCGTATTCTCTAAAGGATTGTAGTTAAGCCACTAATATACAGGCACACAAGCTGTTTGGACAAAGGCAACTGCGTTCAAATCGTGGCAAACATCAACTTCTTGTAAAGCGTTTTATGTGAAGGCTGACTGAGAAAGCACACTGACCTCATGCAGCACCGACGTGTTCCCGGACAATTCGTTCAGTGGCATGCAGTAGATGGAAAAAGAAAGTTTGTTGGAAGATGCACAAAAAGAAAACAAGAAGTGTGTGCCACCTTCTCATTCAAAAGACCGCAGTAAACATTGTTACTTTGTCAATGACCTATTCATCATATATGTACAGCTGTAAAAGTCGCTAATTAGCTTGCCACAAATATTTGTAGGTTTTTTCGTGACCTTATACTGCACAAATGGATGGCCAAATATTTCCAATTTAACTGGAACAAAACACTGATATCTTGGAACTACAAATCAGATCTAGGAAAACCGTAGGTTTCGTTTGTTTTTGAAATGGAAGGAAACAGTGAACGAAATGAGTGTTCATACCTGGTATTTACGGGAAATGGCGAACCTATTTGCCTGTGAGGAAATAATGACAGTGAAGTTATTGATGTGAAGCAGAATTATGATCACTTTATAGTGTTTATCTCCAATGTGGAAGTACCAGACAATCTTACAGTTGCTTCCAAAGCTAAACAGCAGGCCATCATGTTCGTTGTGGAATATGGTTTCACTGGTTCGCATATATCACCTCGCAAGACATGAATAGTTTTTCATTACTATGCGTAAGTTCACTCTGTCCTCTGCTTAATAACACACGAGTAAAAACTGAACCCATACCGAATATAAATGAGCACCGCAAACTGGGCAAATATGCGTGCGCTCACGAAAGCTACAGCAAAAATTGAGGAGAGGTTTAAAACTAATGCAAGACGCAAACACAGCGCGGTGTTTTTGCCTGCTCTTATTGTTAGCTTACATCCCATTTTGCTCTATTGTCGCCAAGGATATACCAAACAGCCCCATTTCTTTCGTTACGAGATCAGAGCTCACATTGTCACACTAGTAGTAAAGCATGGTGGAAACTCCTTACTGCAATGTTGGTGTGACTTATTAAAACACTTGTGCAGTCGATGCGCTAGCTGCCTGCAAGTAATTGCGGCCAGAAGCCAAAATATACATTATTGCTCTTTTTCTGGCTTGTCCACCCAAAGGTAATGTTGGACATTTCAAGTATATATACAGGACGTGGCTTCTATTTCAGCAATGCTGTCCATGCTCACTGAAAATATTACTCGAGGCCCTTGGGTTGCCTTGCGTAGCTTCAATGGGAAAACAATAAGGATTCTACAGGCTTTGGCATGCTTCCTGCACTTCTGTAGTTACTGCGTACTTGAGTAATCGACCACGAGAAGTCTGTGCAAAATCTTCAGTGCAATCGATGTGGTAGGACGTGCCATCCAGAAACCGTACGCTAGTCACTGCAACTGTTGTAACGATCCCCACGCAGGCCGAAGGTTTTTCCAGGCGCTATGAAGCCAAGACTCGCGCGTGCACTTGGCGCAATGCGGGGCTCACGCATCCTATATGATTTCTTTATTGTATTTCTCTTCTTGGCACTACTTCGTACGTCAACCCTGTTCCAAGAGAGCGCGTTTAATTCTAAAGCCATCCGCTGTCCACAACGCCGGCTTGTTTTGCTTCATGGGACCATTAACGCTTTAGTCTTAGTTAGGCCATAGCCTACACAAAACAAATTCGTTGTTCTTGCGTTGCATATTTCTTTTTAGTGGCCCACCGCTGAAAAATGCAAATTTTTGAAACGCGTTTATATAAGGTTAAAATTAGCACAGGTTCATATTCCTCCGAATCAAAAAATGAAAATACGTGAAACACTAAATAAATAGGTGTTGTGAGGATGTCTGCCACCAGCGCCACTCACATATGATCAACATGAATGTAGACGTGTCCACGTTCTACACTGTTCATCCGCCTTGAGAGTACACGTGTCAAAACACGGCAGCAGCATCATCATCGCAGTCAAGTGCCAACAATCCACGGCAGCTGCATCGCGGACGCTTAGAACTAATAAGAAGCTGCTTCCCGCTTTTGCTCTCCATTAACACGACAGCGCGGAATGGTGCTCATGGTTTCTCAATCCTTCGGTCTAGGAATAAATCTTCCTTACGGTTTGTAGTGGAGGCGCAGCAGTCCTAGTTTCTTATCCCGGAGCTCCGCGCTTTAACATTTGATCCTCCTGCAATGCCTCGCGACGATAACCCTCTGCCAACGCCAACACCCATCTTCTGCTCTGGTGCGCTCCGTAAGCGGGACCCTCCCTAGTTTAACGTCACCGATTAGCAAGAGGTCGACGACTGAATTGCTGCGTTCCAAAAGGTGCGCACCCATAACACTTGCGCGGCTGCCTAAAGCTCAATAACGTCACATTTTCTTTGACTGGCGTCGCTGAGCTATGGTTCCGGAACCATGAAGCCGGTCTTAAAACGCGGCCACAGTTTAAAGACGACTTCGAACCAGTATTTGGCCGTCCCATTGCACGAAAACTCCGGTCGAAGCAGTGTTTACGTGAGTGTGCACAGCGAAGGGGTGAAAACTTCACTTCTTACATTGAGGTCGTCTTCGATCTGTGCAGTAGGGTTAACAGTGCCATGCCGGAACTAGGAAGAATAAACACATCCTGAAAGGCATTCTTGTGAAAAAACCCCAAACTGTTGCAGAGGTCCTTACCATTAGCCAGACTTGATGAGCTGCACAAGCAGCGCGCTCTAACTTGGCGACCCGTCGCACAAGATCAGTTTATGTCCAGCTTGGCTGCTGAGGACAGCGACGGTGCCTTGTTTCAGCGGGTACAGCAGTTTGGCGCGAGGAACTGCCTCCTAACTTGTTCATAATCATCTACTGTCCGAGGCCATAAATCTTATTTCAGTCCTGAGCTCAAGCAAGTTTCTGACTGCTTTCCAGCTGCACTGCAGCTAAGCCAAGTTGCTGCCCCAGTGCCATTTTGGACACTACGCCATCAGCCCATGCCACCGCAATTCTAGCTTATGCCGACGCCTTACATTCAATGTCGATGGCAGCTCCAAAGACCTTTGGTGACTCTATCCCACGACAACCTTACGCTGAAGTCGCCGCCAGATACATACATGGGAGCCCCATCGTTTTCGCGCCCCGCCTACTTGTATGTCGCCCGGCATGCCCTGGACTGCTGCTCACTAAAACGAATCAGAAAACCCTTGGACTGGTGTGAACACGCCTCTTATGATGCAGGCATCAGCCAGGGAAGCTGTAAAGATGGGGCAGAAGCGCATCGTATTTGAGCGCCTCTGGTGAAGCGGACTAAGTTCATCCTCGGCGTAAGCCTCGGCTAGTGACTGTTACGATTCCAAGCCGCGCTGGTTGGCTTATTTCACGCACTCTAAAGCAGACAACATGGCACAAGCGTGGTATGCTGACTACTGACATATCGATAATGTCGATCGAACGATAGCGTCACATGTCAAGCATTTTGTTTCACAGAAACAAAACCGAAGCTGGTCGGAATTCGAATATTGGACATCGTCCAATCAAGTCTCACCTTGTGTTGACGTCACTGTTTTTATTTGTGCCGCCGCCGCAAACCCCACATGGTATTTTTTTCTTTGGGTATTTATAACATACATACTGCCTTATCGCCCTGATTAACGTTGGAAACTGTTTATTTGAGCAAGTCTACACTGTGTAAGCAAAAAAGCTGCAGGTGTCACCTAAGTATGGGGCCTAAGAGGTGAGACGCGATAGCGTTACTTCGAATTTCAGGGAGCGTTTTCGAACGCAGTTGCTGTATTGACGACCTATGCTTCACGAGCACTGAAACTAATCGAAGAGAGAAAAATATCAGGGAGTGGTTTTAATCGGCGATGCGGACGAGAGGCACAGTCCCTGTGTATTTCTGTGGCTTAAGATGTAAGCGTAAAAGGCTGCGACTGCGGATTGGTCACTGGTCAGTTTGAGCGATAAGGTGTCAGTGTCAGTGTTATAAAATGTTTATTCTCTGATGCTTCAGCCGGACTGAACATTGTTAATTTTGGGGGGAAGCGAGAAAGTGTGTGCAGGAAGATCTTTGTTACGGAAGAAATACTTGAGGTTCAACAAAAGGGTGTAAAAAGATGGTAGTAAGCTCAACGGTGGAACCTGGAGTCCAGGGTTCCAGGTGAAGCAGCTCCTTCGCTTGCTCTCATGAGCTCGCGCTGACCATGAGGTAACGAGGTGGTCAAAGCTTCGTCCCATGTATTGACAAAAGCATTATATGTAATGTTTGAGTGGTTCTCCATTGAGGATACCCTTGGACATAACTAGGTTGCGTGGAAAAGGATGGTCTTTTCTCTGATTTTAGCAGAGTTAAGTTTGTGTGTGATGTTCCCACCAAACATCTTCGCCCATATTGGTTCGTAGATAATGTGTTGGTTGGTCCTCCAAAGACTTTGCGATTCTTCGCCATTGAGACCCATTTGTAGCGAGGAGAAGACATTCTTGGCATTTTTCTTGTAGGGGAGCGCGGTAGTCGTGGTAGCAAGGAAAACGGTATGTGAGTTCCCGAGCGTCTTCGTCCGTACGTCGTTCTCTTCCAGATCCTTGTGTCCGGGCGTCTTGGTGACGTTACTCAATTTCTGAGGAGCACCGAAAAGTGGGCAAGTTGATATGGAGACATGGTGACCAAAAGCTCAGAAAAACATAGGACAAAAAAAAAGAACTGCACAGGACGACGCTTACTAAGCCGTAAGTGATTATCGCGTGTAGTTCGTTTCTTTGTCCTGCGCTTTGTACCCTTATAGCCACCTAATTTTCGGAATTGTGGAAGGTAGTACTTTAAAAAGTGTTTAGGTGCTCGGCCTGCAGGACACAGTCTAATGGCTTTTGAGATTTTGTAATAATGTTTACACTTCTATTCGATTCTTCCGCTAGTCGGATTGCCAAGAGGTGTCTCCAACGTTCATATCTTTGTTCCTGTACGTAGAAGGCCCATGCAATTGAAAATGTTGCCTAGGTAGTCAACTACAACTGCTGTCTCGTACGTTCGTACGTGCCGGAGTGGGTGTTCCTATGGTCTCGTGAGTTTCAAACTTTCATCAAATGAACTTGATCCTGCCTGTTCTTGTGTAGGTTTGGTTCCACGTTTTTGGTAGAGTTTTTATGCGGAGTCGCTGAATCGGTGACCTGTCTATCAAGGCATGCAGTCATTTCTTTTCAGAAGGGTAACCTGTGTTCCACACAATGACACGCCCGGACTTTGTTTTCCCAGCAGCTCACTTTTTACTAAGAGAGTGGTTTCTCTGATTTCTTCAAGAGCGTTATGGAGAGAAATATGAGGGCCTATTTATCGTCATCATCATCGACATCCTATTAAAAGTCGACTGCAGGATGAAGGCCTCTCCCATTGACGTTCGGTGCTCTTGGCCTGCGCTGCCCGAGTTCATTCTTTGCCTCCGAATGTTGCTATTTCTTACCTCTATCGAGTAAATAGCCTTCCCCTTCTTTTCGACCCATCTCTTGCCGTTACTTCATCTCACGCTCAAAATTGCGAGGTTGAGGGCTGCCCTATATGCTTCCCTGATGATGGTGCTTTTTTGTTTTCTTCAATACGGTGTAATTTGTGGTACAGTAAGCTGTACAATGTCCTGCTCATGATCATTGTTGCATGAACGCTACCGCTTCTTTTTTCTTTGCTGCCTGCTCTTGGTTAGGTCTTTTATAATGTGGGTAATTGGTTACAGAGGTTCTCTTTTTTGGCGATTATGAGTTCGGCTTTTCCTCTTGATTCTAGAGCCAGGCCGAGCACTCTTACGTGACTGTTTTCTGCAAACAACCGTACCTCCTTTAGGGTGATTATAACTTGGCCGCGTAGCGCCCTCCGTCGTTTGCCAAACGGATCTTGCAGCGGAGGCAGCACCACGGAAATGTCGTAACGTAGTTTAAAAACTTATGTGATTACACCCTTCGGTTTTATATTAGTTCGTTTCTACTCACAGTCCATGCCTTCCGTAAGTTCTGCGAGACTGGCGTTAATCCTTTGCCCCCTGTTTTACTTAAGTGACCCAATCCTGGTACCTGCATCAGTCCCGGAAAAAACGCGCCTGAGTAGCCCAGTGAGTAATGCATCGCGCTGCTGAGCCCAAGGACCTGGATTCGATTCCCGGCCCCGGTGGGCATGTTTCTAATAGGACAGTGAAACGCCGGTGTGTTGAGGTTTCGGCGGACGTTGAAGATCCCCAGGTCGTCGAAATTATCCGGGAAACTAACGTCTTAGCATTCAATTGCACTGTTTTTTTCTGCATATGTAGAATAATGTCAGAGCGAGGAGTTTGCGCTAAAAAGTACCTACGAAGCTCGCGAGCTTATTCTGTGTAGGGCGGCGACAGCTACGGCTACAAGAAACATTTTTTTTATTATTTTATCATCAACAAGTTGTCCAAAATACACAACACAAACTGTTGGGCCAATAGCCGAAGCTAGTTCAGGCCCACTATATAAATACACAATATAGAAGCAAACATTGAACAGGTGAGTCAAAAGATACTGATTACAAAGCAACGCACGAAAACCGATTGATTTTAGATTTTAACGCGCCGACGCAACGCAGGCGATGAGGCGCGCCGTAGTGGAAGGTTGCGGATTAATTTTTACCACATGGGGATCTTTAACGTGCGCCGAAATCTCGTACACACGGGCGTTTTTGCTTTTAGCCTTCATCAGAAAAGCGGCCGCCGCGGCTGGGAATCGAACCCGCGACCTCGTGCTCAGCAGCGCAACGCCTTAGCCACTGAGCCACCGCGGCGGGCCAATGTACGAAAACCAAATAATTCCAAATAATTGAACAGAACAAAAAAGAACCCGAGTTCATGCGACGTTGGAAAAGTGGTACCTTTTTAGTTAAAATACAAAGTTTTTAGCTTTTGTTATTTGTATAGGTAAAGTGTTCCAAACTTTTCCTCCGTAATAATGTAGTACCCGTTGACCATGGGTATTTCGGGTTACAGGCAAGTTAAAATTAACGTTACTAGCATTCCTAGGTTTCCTTGTAGGTAACACAAACAAATTTATTAAAAAAGGATGGGAGTGGAGAATAATGTTGATGACAACTATAGAGACCTTCATTTCACGCAAAAACAAGAATGGAAGTATTTGAAGCTGAGAGAATAAGGGACGGCCGCGAACACCAGAGTTAGAAAATGTCATAATACGTAATGCTCGTTTTTGAAGGCTGGTGATGGGATCTAAATAAGCCTGATACGTGAATGCCCAAGATTCGCAACAATACGCGAAGTGACAACGAAACACTGAGTAATAAATAACCTTCTGAAGTCCGATGCTGAAGTACGTTCTACTTCTTAAAAGGGCGAAAGAGGACGATGCAAGTTTAGAGGACATCGTTTCTATATGCCCTTTCCAGTTCATATGGCAGTCCAGAGCCATGCCTAGATGCTTGATGGAGTCAACTTGCTCCAGCAAACAACTACTACAATAAATTTTCACGAAGTCTCCATCAAATTGCCTAAGTGGGGAACGGAAAAGGATGTACTTCGTTTTCGAACTGTTTAGAGTTAATTCAGCCCGTCAAGCCAATTTGATAAGCGCAACAACTCGTGATTTATCGCACTCACTACATGTTCAGCTGATTTTCAACGGACTATAATTGCGGCATCGTCCGCGTATATTATGACTTTGGATGATGTCAAATACGTAGAAAGGTCGTTAACAAAAGAGAAAATAGCACAGGACCGAGGACCGAGCTCTGAGGAATACCTGTTGAGATTTTTTATTGGGATGATAAAACATCGGTAACAGAAACATACTGTTTTCGATTGGACAAGAACCTGGAAAAGAATTCTAGGGTGCGTCCCTGAAACCCGTAGCGTTCTAAAATGTCCAAGAGAATCGAATGCGTTACGGAGTCTAAGGCCTTTTTGAAGTCAAGAATTACCACACCCGTTATTTCGCTGTTATGTAAGGAGGAGTACACTTCTGGAGTTATTGTCATTACAGGACAGGACGTGTACGTATTTGTAGTAAATTCATGTTGGGCTGACGTTATGATGTTATTATGATCTATGAATTTTTGTACATAAACAGAGATAAGTTTTTCAAACACATTGTTTATAACGATCAAGACGGATCCTGGCCGATAACTGCCAGGTTCATTACCGTCACCGCTTTTCAAAATTGGTGACACTCTTTCTACTTTTATTTTTCAGGGGCATAATTAAATAGACGAAGTAAGTGGAGCCCAAGTAAATTAACATTTTCGTTCATTACACGAACGGTTATACCATCATAACCGGCGGTTTTCCTGTCTGTCAGCATTGAATCACGTTCACAATTTCAGGATAGTCAATTTCGTCAATTGTAAAGGAGCGTGTCATCCTGTTTCCGCTAGCATCCCATTGCGTCGAAGGAACCTAATAAGGAACGCATTTTAACCAACTGGCGGACCTGGCGTTTAGTAATGAAGCACCTAGGATATGCTAATAAAATATTGGGCGTGTTCATCGAGCCGAAATAATTTGGGGTTACCTTAGTGAAAAATAGGCAGAGCAACAAAACTTCTTTGTGCAGGCACTTATCGTTCAGTTGGCCGTTTCATATTAACTGACGTGTCAACATTTATGTTGTACACAGCAAGATGTACCACTACATTATTTGGTATTTGATCACGCCTGGAGTGTAAAAGTTTGTTCACTTTAAGGAACTCAATATTGCCAACTGCTGGCCAGGTTGGCATTTCTCGGACTTATTAACGAGTACATCGCAAATTCTTTTGGCCCGGCCTGTTCAGTTCCTTCCGCCGGTACGTCTGTGCATGCGACATTGCAGTGCCAGCGCGGAAAAACACCACCCTTGCTTCCAACGTGCCAGCTCCAGCCTCTTCAAAAACTAGCAGAACCTTTTTTTCCCTGTAGGTCTGGACCTTCTCGGCCCTGTTCCCCTTTCCGCATAGGGAAACAAACGTATTCCTGTGGTGACCGATTGCACTACGCACAAGTGTAGTGTTACTCTAATGTCTAATTACAGTGTTACTCTAATGTTTATGCCGAACTTACAGTTCTTGCTTTTTGCGAAGAAGGAGAGCAAATATCTTTTTTTCAGTAGAAAAAAAAACGGGGCAAACAAGTATTATACAGCTCAAAGGTGGAACTTGCAGATTAGGGGCATATATGCAGCAGCTTTTTCCCTAGCCCTCCCAATCAGCTCGCGCTCATTTTCAGGTAACGAGCCGGCTAAAGCTGCCTCACATGTTTTAATGGATGTGGAATATCTATGGGTGAAATGTTCGCCCTCGAAGATACTCATGTGCATGGCTAAGTTGCGTGGAATAGGGTGGACGTCTCCTCGAATTTAGCAGACATATAACTTAGTATATGATGATCCCCAACATCTTCGCCCACATTTCTTTGTACATACTTCGGTTGTTTACCCGCAACATAGCTTGCAATTCTTCGGCTTAAGACCCCCTTTTAGCACGGGAGAAGGTCGTGCTCGTAGGCGTAGGATTACAAGACACTCAACTTTTTATTGGAGGGGAGTGCTGCAGTAGCGCTTCCAAGGAGCACTGTGTATGAGTTTGTGCGCCTCTTGGTTGGTGCCTTAATATCTTGAAATTCGTGTGCCTGGGTGTCCCGGTGACTTCGTTAACTTTCTTGATTGCAAATGGAAGTATCTTACCGAATCATTTAGGTATTCTGCTTGCAGCCAACATTCGAATGCCCTTTGAGAGTCTGTGATGACGTTGCGCTTCCATTTCACACTTCCACAAGTCAAACTACCAAAACGATGGCTCCAACTTTCGTTTTTTTTGTTTAATGTAAGTTGGAGGGTCATTCAGTCACAAATATTGCCAGAGTAGTTAAGTGACGACTTTCGTACATTGCTGAGTGGGTGTGTACTTTGCTCTCATATGTCACTTTCCTCCAGTTAACATGATCCTCTCATGTCGTCTTTCCTTGTTTAGGTTTGGATTCGTGTTTTTGGTTTAAAGATTTTGGGAGGCGTCACTGAACCGGTAACATGACCGTGATAACGGTGTACAGTAGGTAATTTTCTGGGAGGGGGGGGGGGGGGCGGGCAGGAGGCTTCCTATATTCCGCAGGATGGCGCTTCCCTAATTTGTTTTCCGAGCCACACCCTGGGCACCAGGACAGCAGAGAAACTACTGTCGAGCACCTATTCAACATCAAGATCCTCAACAGCGAATTTAGGCCCATGGCAGGACTAACGCCTCTTCCATTGACCTTCGCCCGCGCCTGAGCTGCGCTGTCCGGGTCCATTCGTTGCACCCAATTTTTTTTATTTCCTCACTCGATAGCGTTAAAGGCCTGCCGCTTCTAGACACGTCTCTGGACGTCCATTCTGTTCCCCTGGTGGCCCAAGTGTTCTCAGTTCGACTCACGGTAAAAATTTCAAGGTTGAGGGCTGCTTTATATGCTGTCGGGATGATAATGTTCATTTATCTTCTTCGGTGCGGGTAAATCCGGCTCATGATCAGTGGCTGCATGCGTTTTACCCTTTATTTTCTCATTCCTGTTCTTCTCTTGGTTAGGAGTTCCATAATGCGGCTAGGTGGTTGAAGATTTTTCCTTTTTTGGCGATTGTGAGATCGCCTCGGCCGCTTGACTCTTGGGCCACGCCGAGCATTCGTACGTGAGTACGCCATGAGACGGCATCCGTATACCTATTTTAGGGCGACTTTTAACTTTGCCGCGTGGCTCCTTCCGTCGTCTGCTAAGCATATCTAGCGGCTGAAACAGAACCGCAGGTATACAAAAAACTACTTTGAAAATTCGTGTTATACACTATATATTGAAATATATTTTAATTATATCTACTTCTAATATACGTCTTCCTTGTTTTTGAGATACTGGCGTTAATTCCTTGCCTTCTGTTTAAGTTTCGTGGTGCAATGCTGGCATCAGTTCCGGTGGAAAACACGCCGCGGTGACTCAGTGGGTAAGAGATCGCGCAACTAACCAGGAGCACGCCAGTTCGCGTCTCGGCCCCCGTGGCAGTTTCTTGATAGAAGCAGAAAACAAGAAAAAAAGGAAGGCAGCTTACACTAACTGGTAAGACTTGGAGGTAGCGGAATTGTACTCAACCATCCCGGCTATCACGAAGTTTTAAGTGCATGATTCCGGCTTATTTGCTTCTTCTTCACTGTCTCAGCGACCTTTACTGCATCATTTTTTGCTATACGTGTTAGCTAATCATTTCACTGCAAAGCAGTACATGTCTCACCCCGCCAGTTTTCATTCCGGTAAAGGCGATTTGCTCGGCGCCGCTCCGGGGCTCCTCCTCGCCACCACCAACCCCTCTTGCACAACGGTTATCACAAAGGTGATTGCCCTCGCCACCACCGATGCCAGATTACCCAAACTGGTTGCTGAGCCACTTAGTTCATACTTGAAGAACAAATTAGTGCCCTTCCACTCTGTGAAAACAGATGACCTGCAAAGCTGCACGCCCTCCACGGAGTTCACAAAACAAAGCACGTTTGTTTGTAATTTATGACACTCCGTACAGTTTGAAAAGACTAGATCTTTACCCTAGCGGACAAACCTAGAGCTGTCTCTTTGCCTCCCGCGTAGATGGCGTCGTACATTGTGTAACACGCCTACACAATCCGCTCTACCACTGAGGAGACTGACCGGTCGCATCGGGCTGTTTGACGGCCATGTTTAAGCCTCACGCCAGCACAACGAACATATAATCAGTAAGGGTATGAAACCTTTAGCGGCACGTTGCCTCCCTCCCTGCATTCCAGCCTGTGCACGCATAAACCGGCAACGATTCATGAACGGTATTCCTAGATGTAAAAGGCAGTGTCGAACATGTCGCTCTCGAAGCCCTTTAAGTTGAACAAGAGATATTTGCTCACACCGGCATTCCAAGCGGTCCATTCGCAGCTACTCGACCAGCTGGAATTTGAGGCGGCAAAGGCGGCGGCAGCGGGTTCACGTGCTTTTTGCACCCATTCACGCTTTTGTTTGGGTTAACGCTTCCTCAGTTTCCGCTCTCCTTCCTCCAAGCGAACAACATGCGTCCGTCCCATAGCAAGGCCCCGACGTTTTTCTAGCGGACACGCACGTGGTGGGGGTCCCTTCCGCTGCCCAGTCGTAGGCCGCTTATTTTCTTAGCAAGACACTTAACACAGACCCATACCGTTCGATTGAGGAGGTCACCTGACGGGGCGCATTGAGCCATGAGACTCCTTCATTTATATCTCCCTGCACCATAACGGGTGGGTCTTTGGTAGCGGGATTAAGCTTTGATGTGCGTGATTGCCCCTCCTTTCGCGCCCACCCCCGGTTGCCAATTTAGGAGCGCACGGGTAGGCGTGCAAGCCCAACCCGTGCAGGCCCAACCCGTGCAGGCCCAAACCGCAATTGGGGGGGGGGGGGGGGTGGGGCATAATTAGGTGTGAAATGCCCCGGCGCAGGGATAAAAAAATAATTTATATGCAGCCAGACGAAGATGCATTATTAATCTTCCACCAGAAAAACTATGACCAGCTGGTCAACGAGGGCCCCGATGCGACTGTGTCAATCGGAGTGGCTTTCAAGCTAAAGAAAAATAAGCCATTCCACTCAATCTGAAATCTGTCTGAAGTGCAGAGAAGTGATTCGCCATAATTGGCTGCAACGCCATTATCCGCTCACTGCTGCCACCCAATGCATTTCAGATTTCCCGCCATCGCAGTTTGAACACCGGCGTGAGCACATAGTTTTAATTGCAGACCCCTTTATTGGCTAGCCTTCTCGTCGTAGCTCGCTAACCGTCGATATGGCTGCAGGAATCGGGCGGCGCTGCGAGACAACGGACTCAAGTAGAGCGTGATGTACCGTCATCAGAAGGTCAAGCTAAGTCTTCGAAAATCACGCGATTTAAATAGTCAGAACCGTTCTAACCTCGTGAACCTCTGGCGCTTGTCGTACATCTATCTCCCCGTTGTTTAGCGCAAAGAAAATTGCAGGCACATTTCAGGCAAAATCTTTATATATAACCGGTGGCCCCCGTGTTCATTTAGTTAGGAACTCTCATTGGGTTTGTTTTTACAATAGTAAGCTAAAAATCGACCTGGAAAGAAAAAAATAGCGGGATCAAAATGACGCAGAAAGCCTACACCCGTGCAAGAAAAAAAAATGGCCCGTCCGAAATGCCGCTAAAAAGCTCCAGCCGCGCAAGAAAATAACGGCGTGTTCGAAATGACGCAGAAACGCTCCAGCCATGCAAGAAAAAAATATTACGCGTTCGAAATGACATGAAAGAGCCCCATCATACGCAATTAAACCAAGTACAAAAAGAACGGAACTTGCGCTGGTGCAGTTTCAGGCAGTAGGCGCTCGAGCACGGCGAAGGCGGGAAATTCGAAATGCATTGGGTGGCAGCTGTGAGCGGATAACGGGGCTGCAGCCCATCACTGCCGAATCACTGCCGAATTTCTGCTCTGCGCTTCCGACAGCTTTCACATTGAGTAACGCCTTTAATTTTTATTTAGCTCGAAAGCAACTCCGATCGACATTGTCGCGTCGAGGCCCTCGTTGACCAGGTGGTCATAGTTCTTCTGGATAAGAATGATAATAGATCTTCGTCTGGCCGCACAGAAGTTATTTCTTCATACCGGCGCCGGTGTATTTTACACCTAATTATGCGCACATCCCCGGTTACGATTTGCGCGTGCACGGGTTGGGCGTGCACGTCTACCCATGCATGCCTAAATTGGCAACCGGGGATAGGCGGCGGCACAAAAGGAGGGGGCATGCACGCATAGAAGGGCTTAATACCGCTACCAATGACCCACCCGTTGTGGTGGTGGGAGATATTTCAGGCGGCCGATGAGGCGGAGCGGCCGAGCCCACGTTTATTACGGTTGCGTAGGCTGCGCCATGGACACGACGAGGTGCGTAGAACGAGAGTGCCGTTCCCAAGGTGTACCGGGTGCCGAGTGCTGCGTGTCAGCTGGGCAATCTCCTGATGATGATGGTCGCGCTGAAGATGATGATAGCGGCGCTACAGGGCTCCCCCCCTAGCGCGTAGCGCATTATGAGAAATGTGTGAAAACGATGTACTATATACAGGTATGTACAATTTGTCCGTAGTCAGGAAGAGAGTCCGTGGACAGTCAGTGGTGTAGTGGCCGGGGTTGAGTAAAGGGCACGATCCTGGTCGTCGGCGAGGTAGCGTTCGGGTAAGGGGCAACCTCTGGTGGTCGAGGCTGGGAGTGCGGCCGCGGACGCATTGCGGGGTGCGAAGCGGCTGCTGCCATTGATGGTGGAGCGAACGGCAGGCGTAACTCGAAGAACATGGGCAAGGTGAAGCGCGGTGCAGCAGAATGACGACCAGAGTTCGGGCTTGACTGTGCTGTGGTGTTTGCTCTCGGGATGTGTCGCTGTCTGGGCAACGTGCGCACGCGCCGTGCGAGACGGAGCAGCGAAGGGCGCCAACGACAAGCGTCTCTCGAACTACCGGTGTGTCGAGTTCCTGTCGTGCAGTGCATTCGCGCTTGTTTCATCCGGGGTTGGAGAGCAGAGCGCCTGCGACACCGTATACCGAATACGCTCCTGTAGCAGGAGGTCGGTCGATGTGGGGTAACCAGTCTGCGGCGCGTCTGACTGCATGGGGACAAGAAATTGTTCTTTCGGCGACATTTGTTGAGACGTTTGTCCCGCAATTGTTTCTCCGGTGTCTCCATCGTAGCCAGGGTGTCAGGACTGTCGGAAGCAGTCTGATCAGTTTCGAGTGTCAGTTGCACTTCCGAGGATCTCGAGCTGTTGTTGACTGCTGGAAGCTGTTCCACCGGTGACGGGAGAGAAGGCTCGCGTGTGCGGGGAGGAGAAGGGTCCGCAAGATCCTTCTCACCAGTGCCGTACGGCGAAGGCGGTGAAGTGTCCCAGTTGTTAGCGGCAAAGCAGTCAACAAACGGGTGGGTTTGTGCAGGAGGCGCAACAACGTGTGGGACCGCGCCATGGTGTGGCGTCGAGTTGGCTAAGTGAAACGCCAATTCCGAAGTGCCGCAAGTCGTAGTCGGGGCTCGCGCTTGTTGGTCAGGCGATGGTGGACCTGCCGGCGACGTGTAATCCACGGATGCCGTTGGAAGGCGTGGTGGTGTAAACAAAGGCGTTCCTATACCGTAGTGGTTTAGGACAGTGGCCTTCAAGTTGTCATACGCACCGGGTCCTAGGGTCGGCAGCTGGATCTGCTCAATGAAGTCAGCAGGTAGCTTCTATAGTGTCAAGAGGTACCTAATTTCCGGGGAGCAGATGTCATTTACATAAAAATGGCTCTCCAAGATGACGAACCATGCAGCGTGGTTTCAGATGGAATCAAACGGGATCAGCAAGGGAAGGTCTGGGAGGGCGGAGAACGTTCTTCGCGTGCCGTCGTTCGCGTTGTGGCAGGAGAAGCAGCGTTGTGAAGCTATGGCGAAGCCGCTTGTCGGGTCACCAAATTGTAGGCGGCCGATGAGGCGGAGCGGCCGAGCCCACGTTTATTACGGTTGCGTAGGCTGCGCCATGGACACGACGAGGTGCGTAGAACGAGAGTGCCGTTCCCGAGGTGTACCGGGTGCCCAGTGCTGCGTGTCAGCTGGCCAATCTCCTGATGATGATGGTCGCGCTGAAGATGATGATATCTGCGCTACAATATAAATGTGGGAGTCTCATGGCTCAATGCGCCCCGTCAGGTGACCTCCTCAATCGAACGGTATGGGTCTGTGTTAAGTGTCTTGCTAAGAAAATAAGCGGCCTACGACTGGGCAGCGGAAGGGACCCCCACCACGTGCGTATCCGCTAGAAAAACGTCGGGGCCTTGCTATGGGACGGACGCATGTTGTTCGCTTGGAGGAAGGAGAGCGGAAACTGAGGAAGCGTTAACCCAAACAAAAGCGTGAATGGGTGCAAAAAGCACGTGAACCCGCTGCCGCCGCCTTTGCCGCCTCAAATTCCAGCTGGTCGAGTAGCTGCGAATCTCTCCCGGATGAACAGCAACTGGACCGCTCAGAATGCCGACGTGGGCCAATATCCCTTCTTCATCTTAAAGGGCTTCGAGAGCAACATGTTCGACAGTGTCTTTTACTTCTAGGTACACCGTTCATTACCGGTTGCCGGTTTATGCGTGCACGGGTTGGGAGTGGAGGAAAAGGGGCCACGCGCAGCTAAAGGTTTCATGCCTTTACTGACGACATGTTCGTTGTGTTTGTGTGAGGTTTAAATGTGGCAGTCAAACAGCCCACTGCGACCGGTCCAGTGTCCTCAGTGGTAGAGCGTATTGTTGGGTGTGTTACACAAGCAAAGGCTAGATTTATTCAAACACACGGACACATTCCGAATGCCTGTCTCAAAAAACCCAGCTGTGATCAGGCCGGGAGTGAAATAATGAATGCTGGTTAATTGGACTTTTAAATGCGAATGCATTTCTTAGTCGGGGGTTGTGCTCCGTCGGTGTGCGCCTCCATTCCTCCAGCGCGAGCGCACGTGAGCGCGCGCCTCGTAGTTCTGCCTTCGTCGTCGTCGTCGTCGTAAATGCGAATGGATTTCTTAGTCGGTGGTTGTCGTGCTCCGTCGGCGTGCGCCCGCAGGTGTTATGTCTCCGCGCTCCTCCTCGCCCCTAGCAACAGCTGTGGCGCGCCTAGCAACCGGAGCGGGTGGTAGCTCGGGCGGGAGTAGCGGAGGGCAAGGGGAGAGGAGGAGCGCGCTCGGGCGTGTGAGGGCGCTCGCATCGCGGAGCTCGGGCGGAGTAGCGGGGAGTGAGTGGAGAGGAGGAGCGCGCTCGGGCGTGGAGGGCGCTCGCATCGCGGAGCTCGGCGGGAGAGAGAGCTCGCGCGCGGGGCGGGCGTGTTGCACGGGTCTCTCTCTGCTCTCCGCGTACCCTCTCTCCGCTCGCTGCGCTCGGAAAATGTATATAAATGCAGTGGAGCGCACGCCTCTCTCCGTTACTGCTTGCCGCAGCGCACTCATCGGTGCACCCAATGCATTCGCATTTTCGCACGATCCCCTTCGGGGAGGTGGGGGGAGTTTTTTTTCCCGAAAATTCGTCTCACAGCCGTCAGTAGGTTAGTGCGAAAGTATTGATCGAAGGTGACCATAAAAATGACCTGTAGGTTTAAATTCATGTCGCTCATGGCTGCGTCAATTAATCGCACTGATTTGCTTCGTGGTGTGTGTGGGTGGCTATTATTTAAGAAGAAAACAAACCGCAGAATAAAATAAATCACGGGTAACTTTTTTATAGAAAATGTGCCTTGTGCGAACAGTGCTTTATTGCTCCGAAGCAACTTGGGACAGGATAGCAAATAACACCAAATAATTTTTTCAAGGGATACATATAACGCAAAAATACCACTGTTCACAGTTCTGTGTACTGAGCAAGCAAGCAAACTCTTTCGTATGCTTTGTAAGCCTTCCTAAACAAGACAAATAAACAATGCTTTCTGTGACTGAGCAAGAACAAAAGCTGTCATTCTAAGGAACAACGCCAACATTTATGATAAACCTAAGGTTGCACTTGAGGCGTGCCTAGGTTGTGCCTTCGCGCACGTCTATTTTGTGCGTGCCCGCGGGAGTGGATGTGGATGTGTGCGTGCGTGCGTGCGAGTGCATGTCTACGCGCGGTCATGAGTAAAATGCAGAAAAACTGTACGACGTATGCGAAAAGAGCAGCTAGATAACGAGCGGGCTAATGTCTGTGGTCCACAATTGTCCTCTACGGCATTATGCCGAAAGCCCGTTGGTATGTTGTCGCTCACAAGGTGCTTTTTGGGACCAACTTGTTTGAAAGCTTATTTCCTGAACCAGTCGCAGAACCGATTAGAACTTTTTGGCACTGTAAAGCTCCGAAGCGATGCCTGAGACAGGACATGTGTCGTAGTGGAGGGCTCCCGATTAATTTTGACCATCTGTGCATGTTTTAAGTGTGGCAAAGTGCCAACCCAGGGGTGCTTTCGCGTTTCGGCTCTTATACTGAAATCAGCTGCCGCCGCTTAGATTGAAGCTGTGTCCTTGGGCTAAGCAGCACGACAACTTAGCCACTGAGCCATTTCAGCGTGTTTTTTTAGAGCATTGAAGCCCCCTCCACCCTCCGAAACAAATAAACCCCCCACACTCGAACGCGAAACAAAACTACACCAGTCGCCTTTTGTTTTCGACGCCCTGTAGTTCAGCATGCTCAAAAGCGTCTAATTTGCATGATATTTCATATTAACCAAAATGTGCTTTGCGTTCAGAGATTAGCCGTTCGTAGAATATGAAGTAAAACTGCGCGGGGCCATTCGAAAATACACATTTGAATCCAGCAGAATTTCAGAGATCGCTACGTAAACAGAGCAGCACTTTTTTGTACGGTAAAGAAAAGGCCTGACTAACCGCAAAGAAGTGTGCCAGCAATATTTTGAGGTTTGTAAAGTATTTGTAGAAATTCTAGTATTGGAGTAGCCGATCTTAAACGGCAAGCGGCGCGGCCAGTATGTTTGTCACGTCACCCCTTTATATTTGAATTAACCAAGTGCATAGTGGGGTGTTTGAAAAACGTTTCAAATTATGAGGTACAAAATTAAGTCCCATTTTGTTTCAAGCTATTCATGCAGCTGCAAATGAACTGGCGGTAATTTTTACCTGCAGTGTGCCTTCGACGTCGGCTATATATTGAAATCAGCGCATTACACCCAAGACGTTTGCATAGTCGCAAATACAGGGGTGAAATTTTCGAATGATTTATATTTAGTTTTAGGCTTGTCCGGTGGATGCGAATTTTCAAATCAATAAATTATCAACTGGCAAATTGAAGTCTCCATATAGAACTCAAATTCGCGGGTGTGATCTTGCCGCGGCACTCATTGTTGGCACGGGGGCGATAAATTACATTTTTCACGCCAAAATTTTGCAACACCTGGAAGATTCTTGGGCGGCCTAACTTAATTTATAGCCCTCCCTTAAGATCCCTCGGTGGCCTAAGCTACTTTTTTTAGCCATCCACAAACGCACACCTCATAGTCGGCAAATACATTGGTGCCCAAAGGCCCAAAATATTTTTTCTCTGTTACTCTTTCGCTGCTTAATGAAAACACAAGTGTAGAATTCGTTTTAGCCTTCACCCTAGGATGTATGTTATCATATATTTGCATGTCGGAAGGATGGTTTCCTAACAACTTCGGGATCTTTTAATTCCTAATTCCGACTTCTCAGATGTAATGACTAAGAAAGAAAACCATCATTTAAGATTAACCGTACGTTAGACTTCCCTTATACATGGCGTCTTTATTGAATTCTAATATATGCTCTACCATTTCACATCAAGCCGCACGTACGAATCCTACCAACCGGCAGTATGAGACTGTAATACAACATCAATCGCATACCAATGCAGCAGCGTTCTGCCGACATGGCACTATTTCTGCCACTTGATAGAACAGCGCAGGCAGTCTAGAAAAGAACCCTACGTGATCGCCGTAGTCCACAACCACTTACAGGCGTAAGCGGCAGGCTGTATCCACACAAGCACCACCACCACAAGGGAAGAATCAGCGTCTGCTTTACCAGCCTGTCTGCACTAAACAGCTCGCACGAAGCATGCTGGCTATGGTCCCCTTAATCACCCAGCATTCTGAATATTTTAAGCTCAGTCCAACCTTGCCGGCATCGGCCTGACCTGTGCACCCGTCCACACTGACCTCCCAGGCCTGCGAGCGTAAAAGCCAGGCCATTTCCTACCGCAACTTTTATCCCCCAGAAATCCTTCTCACGTGTAGCGATCTCCCCAAATGCGATCTCAGCGCTGCAGACGTTCGTCCCCTCACCCTCACCTCACTCAATGTAAAGCCACTACACTCCAAAGTCCATGAACCAACTTATTCTTGCTTTATTCTTTACTTAACAAGATCTACCCTATCCAATACAACTGTACCTGTTACAGCGGTCACCCCTCCAGAAACACTATGCCACCAGGTATATATTATGCCTGTCCCCTTCTTTTTACCCTTCGCCGAAAATACCTACCCGTACTAGGGCAACCAGCTTACCAACTTTAGATTAGGGGTGAAACACTCGTCACTAGAGTCCGCCCAGCCAGCTAAAACAAGGGCGTCCCGGGCTAAGGCTGTTCACTCTGGGCTCGTCCCCTCTTACCTGTTATCTAGGACCGCTTGGATCAAACTCGCTGGTATAAAGTGGCCATTCTCTCTTTCGCTTTCTTTCAGCGCTAGTGCGTTTTCATGTATTGCACTACATCGACCTTTTCTCTATATTCGGGTGAAGCGAAATAATTTATTTCTGTGCAGTCAAAGATCTTGTACTATATTTTCTTAGTATGCTGGGTTGATACTGTACCGGCTCTTGAACTATGAGCGAGCACGACTGCACAATCATTGCCAAAAATCTGATTCCTCGATTTTCAAATATATATTCACTCAGATTATGACTGAAAACTAAATAAATCTGCAGGGTATGGCTGTATATTTGTGCATTTGATTCGCGTGCCAGA
Source organism: Haemaphysalis longicornis (assembly GCF_048455015.1). NCBI lineage: Eukaryota > Metazoa > Arthropoda > Arachnida > Ixodida > Ixodidae > Haemaphysalis > Haemaphysalis longicornis. The sequence goes on from NW_027526371.1 coordinate 1,305,411, forward strand.
TTTTTCTTTCCACATCTCACGTACGCGATCGGTGACGCTTTGCACTGTTACCATGATCTCTGTGATCCTGTGCGCCGGGAAATCTGGCCGATTTCCAGCAAAAGTGTATCGTTGTCCCTTAAAACTTTTCGGAGTTTAACATGTAATTCTGTGAAGTTTTTAAGCTGGCTTTCAGGAGGGTCCGTGTAAAAAATTTAAAAAATGTATAATTAGGTGTTTGGTATAAGGCGCAAAATTTCGTTCGAGCTGGAGGAACACAAAAAATTCCGTCCCAAAAATGGCCCTTTTAAAACTTGGCACAGTGCACACGTTCATGGAATGGCATGTTGACATTTTGTTTCACTTGTCACCGCCACCGCGAAAAATATGCCATTCTGCTTCCACGAAACAAAGCGCTCTGTTCGTGTAATTCGTGCCTGAACTTGGACAACGGCGTAGTCTGGCATTACTTTCTGCTACCCACATCGTCGCTGTACGCAATATTTTTTTCTAGTGCGTTTTAGTATGGCCTGCCGATTCTTTTAAGACACCCATTTAAGACACCCTTTTAAGATTCTTTTAAGACACCCATGTTTCACGCCTTTTTTAAACAACACAAACAAAACCAAGTTTTGTTATTACATGCTATTGACAACAAATTTTACTCCGTGATGTTTTGCCGAAGGCGAGAGCTTTCAACAGTAAACTAGTGGCTTTTCTTTTCATTTCAAGGCATAGCATTGTTTGCCGAATATCACCCCAGCCAGGACCATGTAATGCCTTGTATTTCCACAAAACTGCAGATTTGGCGTAACACCTTTAATCGTTGTCATAGATTAGAATGGAGGTAATTGGTACGACAGAATTTTGAAGAACCAACAACTACAGAAAATAAACTTCGCAACAATTACCTATAACAATAAAAAATGTGCATCTCATATACCTGTCCCCAAAACCGAAGGCTGAACAAAGAAGTCCTCAAAAGAATGTTCGAAATACCAATAAAGAATAGGAAAAAGGAGCAATCCCTGTAACGCCCTACATTTGCACAAAAATTTAGATTTCGCAGAAATCTTCTTATCGTTACAATAGCGTTAATTAAGATAATTGGCCTACAACGATTTTTAAATACTAGCAAATAAGAAAAATGCAAAAAACTATTTCTCGCAAAAATTATTTTTGAAAAAAAATGTGCACAATATATATCTCCCCTCCCCCCCAAAAAAAACGAACACTGAAAAACAGTTTCCGCAAAAGAACGTTGCAAATACAAATAAAAAGAAGCGTAAACTAAACAACCCTGCAGTATGCTTGACATCTTCTGAAAGAAAAAACAATTAGCTAAGCAAAGCTATTTCATCGCTATACATCATTGTCGAAAATAAACGAAAGCAAACCTAGGAAGAATAAAATAATCCATTCTCTCTTGCTGCTCACACCCATGATCTGCAGTAAAGAACTCCCACTCTAGACAAGCAGCGCAATAATGCTACTCATTAGTACACAATTCTCTGAATTTTGGCAGATTTTTTTTTCACAGCCATAAGTAACACAGTGTAGAGTTACTAGATTTATGTGCGACATCAGTAGCCTACTTCTCCGTACACAGCAGGAGCACACCTTCAGATAATTTTTTTTCAAGCTTCAACTTGCCCCCATGGACGTTGTGCAGCGTTGTTTCCGGAAGGTTCTTGAAATATGTTTTGGCAAGTGTAGTCACAGTCCTCTCTATTTTGCCGAAAACCTTAATTGGCGCGCAAAAGTTCCTTCATGATTTTCAAGAACTCAGAACCAGGTTTATTAGCTCAAGGACATGCGTCACCTGCTCATTAGAGATACCTTCTCCGCATGATATATTTTCCCTCAATGTAAAGTGAAAAACAAAACCATCAGGGATGCCTTTTCTGGTTGCCTTACTGTACCTACCAAATACATTGATCTAAATAGTGTTGAGGAAATTGCGAGAGATAGGCATTGAAAACTACATTGAAGCCCAGTGGTAGACGTAATATCAAAGAGAATTCCGATCGCTTTCTTAAGACATTTCCGGCCTTTTAAGGGCGGAAGAAATGGCGTAATCAGAGCCACCGCTGGTTGTAACATCATAATTCAATACGTTGTGTTTTACCTTCTACCACGCACGTGCTGGATTTATTACGCGTTGTGCAGAGACCACTTCACCCCTTCCCGGATTCTCTTTAACACTGACACGGGCCGAATACTGTACGGCAACCGTTCAAATGGGCGTGGAACTAAAATCAGTGAACTATTTTACTTTGTTGTTTCACGTGCAATTTCGCCAGTTTCGGTACAGGGTACAACCCCTGAGCTTCTGATATTTTCTTGCATCCCGATAATACTTTCCCAGTGAAAATGTGTTCACGTGTAGTAACTGCAAACTCTTGTATACGTAAACCTTTGCGGCTATGCAGACCCGAAGAGAATGTTGACTGCTAAAACCGGTTTCAGGTATGCCAAATAGCTGTTCTGAGAATTTACAGTCCTCGAAGCGTAACTACCAAGGTAACCTCTGCAGGATTAAAAAAGGCAAAACATGTTACTATCTATACAAGGCCTGGACATAGTTTCATTAAAAATTACATGAAATACACAAATCCTGTTATATGAACCGACAATTGATAAAACGAATTGCAAGAAGTATGGCACGCGCCGCACTTTTAGATTATCGCATGCAGATTCCCTGCATGCAGTCAGGGTCAGTTTCCACAAAAAACCCGTGCTGTGCGCACATCCCGGCGAAAGCATCAGAGCATGTGCACAACATGATGCCTGTACACAGCAGGACTATTCCAGCATAAGTATTGTGAAAAACATTCAGTTCATGTTCACAAAATATAAACATTTTTTGCAACGAATTTATCGCATCATAACGGTGCATCATATGCATGCGCCGCACCAGTGGAGAATTCAGTAGTAGCCGATTTTGATTGCATAATTTTTCCTACCTTGTCAAACGAACCACTTCGACATGGTAAAAGGCGCACTAGACGGGGACACAGGAAAAGACACTGACAAAGAAGCAAATTCAGAGAACCAGTCTAGAGGGAATCAACCTGAACGCCAGAAGGCGCGACCTGTAGTCGTGCTGTACGTGCACAACCTGTCCCACCGGCTCAAAAAAGTGGCGGGAAGGCGCGGCACCCAGGTTGTATTTTTGGCACCAGGCAAGCTTGCACGTATGGGCAAAGGCGTGAACAACAGTCGGTTTGACGCGAGTTACGTAAATTAACTGCGACTGTTGAAATGAGCGGTTCGGCTCACGAAACGACTACACAGCGTGACATGCGTCTACGGAAACTTCTGAAGACCGAAAAAGAGAGACTTCAGTACGCCTAGTTCGTGCGTTGTTAGCAGCCTCCACTGCCTCTCCCCTAAAACAATTGGAAGGGAGCAAGCGCAATGAAGCCGCCACGCGTTCAGAGGCCGCGTTAACAAAAATAACTGCGGCAGTCAACAAGTCCCATCAGAGAAGAGCAACTGCGGCCGCGTTTCCCGCCGGGCCCTCACCCCCTCCCTTTTCCCTCTTCATGTGACCCCTTTGCGAGCGACCGCCGAAAAGCGCTTACAGCGTCAAACAGGGACCGGGAAAGGAGGGAGGTGCAGTTTTCGTTGTGTAATTTTACCATGCTTGACATTTAAGGTGCACAGCGGCACCGCTAAATGTTTGCGACTCGTACACGCGCGTCCAGACTCGAGCTCGTGATAAAACTTGTTTGCACTACTGTACTCAGGAGTGCATATACTCATGAATACACAGTACTCATGAGTACACAGTATTCATGAGTATTGTACTCATGAGTGATGTGTACTCATGAGTACTGTATACTCATGAGTACTGTGTACTCATGAGTACTGTGTATTCATGAGTACTGTGTACTCATGAGTACTCATACTCATTAGTACTCAAACTCATGAGTACTCATACTCATGAATACTGTACTCATGAGTACTCACACTCATGAGTAGTGTACTCATGAGTACTGTACTCACGAGTAGTGGACTTACCCCTGTACTCACTCGTCATCGTACTCACTGTTTTTTTCTGGGTGTGTGATCACTCATCATCGTATTCACTCGTGAGTTTGAGTACAAATGAGTACAAATGAGTGTACTCACGAGTGAGTACGCCGACCTATGACGCCACGAGAAGAGCGCAGTGAGTGTGCCTGGCATCTAGGCGGGAAAATGGGAGGCCAGGGCCGCCATTTATGAGGCCCATGACGGAGATGACAGCTGTGGTCACCGAGTGTCCTAGCCCTACCGTAGAAGGGAAGGGGTCGCTGCCGAACCTGCAAAGCTTAAGGAGTCGAGTCACCATTGCGGGTGATTCTAACGTGCGCAGTGCGGAGACACTGATAACAAAGAGTGTAGGGGAGGACCAGAGAGTTGAGGATACGCTCCCTGGGAAGGCAGTTAACGTAGTGAGTTTAAAGGCGAAAGAGCAGTTGCAGGGGACAATGATGAAAATGCACCTGGTGGTGATAACGGGGGCAGTAGACGACGTTTTCAGGGACGAGGACGAGGCACAACGAAACAGGTGGCGAAGCGAGAAGTTAACTGACAGCGATTTCGGATAACGTCTTTATAACGGTCTGCACGGGGCCGGAGATTCAGGGTCAAGGAGGCCACGTAGAAATGGAAGCTCGAGAAGCGAACTAGGAAATTTGGACGCTCTCTTAAGTAATTAGATTTGAGTTGGCAGACATCAATCGCGAAGTGCACCATTAGGGACGGCGTACATATCAGTAAGCGTCCAGCGAAGCAGATGGGGAGGCAGCTAGCTGTGCGGTCGATAGCTTTTTTTTTGGGGGGGGGGAGCAGAAGTATCGTTGAAGCTGGACCAAATAACAGGAACAGCGAAAATGCGGCAGGGGTAACCGGTAGCGATTGAGGTCAAAAGTATAGCGCAAAGAGATGTCAGAAAGTCAAATGTCAGAAATGTCATCAGAATGTCAAATGCTTAGAAAGGGCATGAGATAGCGATGCAGGCGAGCGAAGAGGTAAGCGATGTTTCCTCTGTGACCGATGCTTCTCCGAAAAATCGGAAACGAATTAACGGAAAGAGGAAGGTGCGGCTAAGATTAACTGTATATGCATGCACCGGGGAGAGCACGAGAAAAATGGTTGGAGGGGCAGCGAAAACTTCAACGAGAAAGTGAGACATGGGTCTCGAATATGCGGGGAAAGCCTAAAGGTGCGCTAAGAAACTTTTGGAATCATGTAAAGGAGCTACGAAAAATTCTGAAGCAGTACAAAGTCATAATTTAAAAGATGAAGGCCAGGTACCAACAAGGAAAAATACGGTACTTCACACTTGCTCAATCATACTAGAGAAGTCCGAAAAAGAGAGCGAGGAGTACAGCATTGAGCTACTGGGGCAACTGAGGTGCGTACAGATAAAGAAATAATGTTGGAGAAACTAAACCCGCAAAAAGCCTAAGAAAATTTTCCTGCTGATACGAATTATTAAACCGCTGGTCAAACTGTGTAAAAAAAGCCAAGCACAACTATTTAGAGCAATATAAAAATGTTAAAAACTAAGGAAGTCCCCCACGATTGGCGTAAGAACAGGCTGAAGCTGATCTATAAAGGTAAATAACACAGGGCTGATGCCAACTCGTATAGGGTATTACAGTTACTTCAGTGGCATTCAGGCCACTGAGCGGAACTAAAACAGCCGATAGAGGGGAACGGCACACTGTGCTCAATACGGAAAATGGATTCAGACGACGCATTAGCTTTATGGACAGCCTATTTGTCTTACGCCAATGCATAAAGGTGTGAATGGCTCAAAAGCGACCATTATGGATTGCATATCTTGATATGAAGTTAGCCTACGCTGCCAATAGAGAACCTCTGTAGAGCATACTTGAGCGGACAGGATTAGGCGAGTGCTTTAGACAGCTGCAGCAGGGAGTTTACAATGACAGCGAGATGCAAATTACCTGGAAGGACCTCAAGTACACAGAACCGGCACTTAGTAATAGACGTTTAAAGCAGGGATGTTCTTTGTCCCCACTGCTGTCCATGCTGTACATAGCAAGACTAGAAAAAAAGCTTGAAGACAGTAACATATGTTTTAATCTATGTTTCTACTTCCTGCGCCGCAAAGCCCAGGAAGTAGAACAAGATATTCCGGCACTAGTAAACGCAGATAACGCCGGACTACCAGCAGATCACCCGCCGCGATGCCTCAGTGGCTAAGGCGTTGTGCTGCTGAGTCCAAGGACGTGGTTTGGATTCCCGGCCGCTGCGGCCGCTTTTCTGATGGAGGCGGGAAGCAAAAACGCCCATGTGTTTGAGATTTCGGAGCACGTTAAAAGATCCCCAGGTGGTCAAATTTAATCTGTAGCCCTCCATTACAGCGAGCCTCATCGCCTGGGTAGCGTCGGCGCGTTAAACCTCATAATCCTAATCTCTACTACACGACAGTGCGCAATGGCTGCTACAGCTCACACATAGGTTCAAGGACGAAGCCTCTGAACTAGGGATAGAGTTTAACACAGCCAAGGCGGGAGTTATGTTCTTAAATGACGACTCTCTTACCGAATCGGTATTCGTTCAACAACCAACTGTACCGCGGTCAACGATATTCAAAATACAAATATATGGTCATATGGATAAATGAAGGCCAGGCCCATCTTATAACGCATGAGGAGCATTTCAAAATGAAAGAGAAACGCCCCTACCATGAAGCACAGAGCATTATGGGGATATGTCACATCTGAAGTAGTGAGAGCAATCTGGAAGGGTGTAATGGTACTGGCACTCACCTTTTCAAACGCAGTAGTATTTGTCGAATCCGCAATCCAATCAGGGCGGTAGGTCGACTGGCATTGTAGGCCCACAGCAAAACAACACGTGAGGCAGAGCAGGGAGACATGGGATGGGCCTCCTTTGAAGTGAGACAAGCGCAGGGCAAAATATGTTTTGAAGAACGGCTTAGAAATATTTAAGACTAGTAATACGTGACCAGAGTATTACGGAATCTTTACATGAAAGCCGTGTATAAATAGTGCAGAAAAAGAACCATAAGAGTTAGGACAAAGTATATGAAACCTAGGAGCACAGGAGAAACGACCAAGGCAAAAAAATTGAAGTGAAAAAATCGTAAACAACGAACGGGTAAAAAGTGTGGGCGCAATTGAAGAAGTCCTTAGATGTCTACAAAATCGGGAAACGGGAGATCGTCAGTGTTTTTCGGTAATACCAAAGGGAGTGCATTGGTTTTTTGAATCCAGGGCGGGTTGCTTGCGAATAAAAACGCTTGCCCGCGAGCAGGTACAAGAATTACTGTGTTGAGGTTGTGGCAAAGAGCCAGAATCCATGCGACAAATTCTGATGGACTGCAAAAGTACAGTCCTCAGTGAAGGAGACGTCCACTTTAGGATTAACGGTAACGTGAACGGGAAAGCAGTATAGGTTAGTAAAAGAAGGTTAGAATGTTGGTCGGAAAGGAGCAGAGAAGCCAGGAAGACATCCGAACTTAAAAGTCTGACAAGCGTTAAAATGCCAGAAAGGGTATTTTTTATGGAGTGGTTACTCTACAGTGGGGTTACGAATAAGGTCGCCTGGCGCGAACAATGAACCCTCCTCCACATAAAAACATCACAGAAGAGCAAGACTGCCCCCTTCGAGGCAACAAAACAAACACCATTCCCCACCCAACTGGAGGCCACATTCTGGCTCCCACCCTGTACTCGCAATGCCACTTCCGCCAAGCTCCTGGCACGCTTTACCATATTGTGTGGGGCTGCGATAACAACCCCAAATGCCCCCCCCCCTTTCACAAATATCATCTGAAAAAGTAAAAAAATATACATCCGATACATCTTCGAAAAAAAAAACGAAGACGCAACGGTAAATTTCTGCGACAGAACCTTGGAAACATCAACAAATAAGAGCGTAAATAGGGCAACTCTGCAGTGCGCCTTGTAATTCCAAAAAAACAGAATTAGCGCCACAAAGACACTCCACCGCTGTACGTTATTGGCGAAAACAAACAGAAAAACTGAAAAAGTAGTATATTCCAACTTCTGCTGCAAATCATAGACATAATTGACTGCAAAGTGCTAACACTCCAAACAAGCGGCAAGATAATGCTCTGCATTAGTAAACAATTCCCTGAATTTCTGCGGATTTTTTTCTACAACCATAAGTAGCAGAATCTTACGTTGCTGGATTTGTGCGTGACGTCATTAGCCCACTTTTGCATTCCCAGCGGGAACACATCTTATAAATTTTTTAGGCTTTAGCTTAGCAGCCGTCATCGCTTTGCAGCGATGTTTCCAGAAGTTCTTGAAAATGTGTTCTGTCACTTGTTAGTCACACTCTTCTTCATTTAGAATAAAACGTGAATTGGTCTACAAAACTTGGTTCGTGGTTGTCAAGAAATTAGAAACAGATTTTGGAGCACAGGGGCAGGTGCAGGCTTTACTCATCGCAGACACCGTCTTCAACCGATGCATTCTTTTTCGCAATTAAAAGTGCAAAAACATTTAAGGGTCTCTTTTCTTAAGGCCTCACAGTCCCAACAAAAGTCAACAAAGCGGCTTCGAGAAAATTTCCAGGGGAGAAGTATACAGAACTACAGTGCGACCCACTGGTAGACGTAATATTAGAACGCATCCCGATTGTCTTCGAACGCCATTTCCGGGAGCTAAAGAATGACGTAATAAGAGCCACCGCTGTGGCCAACATTATAACTCAATAGCTGGGATGCTATTCCAAAAGGCCCGAGTTCCGCCTACTCCCGAGTTTCTAGCTGCTTGGGTTAGGAAAGTAGAGATAGTGGAGTGTCACCATTTCCTTAATTGGGTGCGCTGTTAGAAGGTATGCGGAGTCGACTCAAGCGAGCAAACAACCCCACCGAATCTACACGGCACAGGGGACCAAGGGGGTGGCCGTCTGATGTGCGGCTTTCGCCGACCAGAGCGGTAAGAATGAGTCGGAGCCTTGAAGGAATCAACAAAAAAAGACTTATATTTGGACAGGCAAAACACTGTACAAGCACGAGGACATGTAACGTAAACGAGAGGCAATTTAGAATGAATACAAATGCAAGAAACTGTTCAAAATTGGACAAAATGATACAATCAGGAGCGTTAACAAAAAGATATTACGAAGTAGAGCAGTTAACTAAAAAGAAAACGAACAGTTCGATGCATATGAGAGACAGAGTTCCACAATATTCACCGACCGGGCAAGACGATGCACCTCTGTCGGAGGTGATTCGGTTACGTGTGAAGCGTGGCTTCGTCGTAAGCCACGCCGTCCGAGACGATCACGGTGATTCGAGGCCTGGGAGACTTTGGAGTCCTCCAGGACGTGGGTCGCAGGTGGTGTGGTACACAAACTGGCAGAGGCCGTTGTCACATCACGACGTCCAAACGTAGCTGGTTTGCTTAAAAATTAAGCGCGGCTTTCTTTTAATAACTATACCGGAGCGGGGAGAGAGAGCACAAAACACAACGCGCCCGCCGCCGTCGAGCGAACAACTTTCCTCTTTCTCCCTTCTGGAATCATCGGAGCGCTTTAGCACTGGCAAGGCCTAGCTCGCCCCCTCTAAATAACTCGAAGCTTCGGTGAAACCTAAGTGGTTGAGCTTTTATTTTGGTATTTTCTTGCCGGCGAGCCTCCGAGTGGTCGGGGTTGCCACCGCTTCGTTCGAGAGAGTTCCATTGTTTTCTCTGGGTGAATAGAACCGAAACTGAATGAATCAGACGACTGTAACAAGAATCAGGCACTGTACATTAATATGAAAAAAACTATACGGTACTTTTAGACGTCGTACGCTCGAGTTTGTGACATGTAGCATTCGATAAACCTCGAGCGAAACCGCCGGAAACACGCGTAGCATGCCTGGCATATTCAACACGCTGTATCGTGGCCGCTTACGTTGATAAAGTACGGCTTGTGCTCTCTTTCGCATGCAGCACCATCTGAAATCGATCTGCAATGCTCATTCTCTAGCGTAAACTAGATAACCCCAGTGCTACTTTGAGATCCCCAGCCTGGCTGTTGGCCACGCCCGGCGCGGGGCGGTCCGTTTTTCTCGGTGTTCAGTTCTTCCACTGAATTATGTTTGCTACTTGGCTTGAGGGTAGTCCCAGTGCGGGCGCTGGGACTACCCTCAAGCCAAGAGCAAACCTCAATGCTCAAGAGCGTGTTTGAGCATTGGCGAGTGCGTTCAAGAGGTTTAAGGGTCATTAGTCATCGACCGTGTTTTCTTTTGTGCTAAGTTCTTGCCCCTGATAGCGGGCATGAAATGACGACTTCGTGGCTACGACGCTACGCCCACACAAAGAGGACGCCATGGGAGGCTGTGGCTTCGGTTGAGGCCCACTGTGGAGGCCCACTAATGGGCTTGGTGTGTTTGACCAATATTACAACTCGGAGAAAACTCCGGCATGGTTTTTAATGCCCTAGTTGAACTCGGGACGTCAGTGATGGCCGCTGCTGCGGCTTGGTTTATTTTTATCTTCGCCGTAGCGGCATATTTCTACCCCGACAGGTCTTTTAAACGAAGGAGGAATTTCGAGCTCTTTTTAGTTCTCGAAAAGTGCTGTACCTTGGTTGTGCAGTCGGCTGGCGACAGACCCCCGTTTGCGACGACTTAGAGGCGGCTTTCGCTCCACGACCGTCGAGGAGCAAATGTAGTGTGCGCGGCGGTTTTAGGCGTCGGTCAGGCTGTACAGAAGCGTTGGTGGCGACCGCACCATCGACCGCCACCAGTCGACTGTCAACCGGTGTGTGCGCAATACGATCATTGGAGACGCGTTTCCCAGACCTCGCCTTTATTTTAGGTGGTTTGGCGGACATGGCTTCCACAGGTTCCTATCGCGCGTCTATCCGTCTGCAGCCGGCACGTGCGCTTCAGTTATCGTCTGCTCGCAAAACAGTTTCGAACGAAATGTTGCATGGTTGTGCGTTTTGTTTGCGCGGCAGGTTCGGTTCCCGGTCATGGTGGCCGATTTTCTGATGGAGGCGAAAAGCAAAAACGCCGTGTGTACGAGATTTCGACGCACGTTAAAGATCCCCAGGTGGTCAAAATTAATCCGCAGCCCTCCTCATCGCCTGCGTTGTGTCGGCCGTTACACCCTACAATCAATGAATCAATGTTTGCGCGGCAGACAGACTCCCTCGAGGGGTTGCGTAATGCGCATTTCTTGTGAAAGAGTTACTGCCAGGGGCAGCTTATACGTATTACATACACTGTCAAGGAGACAGTCGACGCACCGATAGTCGGTTGAGGTGGTTTGTTCGCAGGGGTGAAGCAGATAGGAAGGCAGGTCCGAGCGTTGAAATAACCCAGCTCGTTTCTCGCGAATGCACCTTACGGGTTCATCTTCTTCCCGTGACACGTCTTTGGTGCATATCCTCGCGTCTGGATAGGACGTAATCCTGCCTTCCTCTTCCACATGGTTGATGCTGGTACAATGCATACCTCGATAGTTTGATGGCCTGTCCCATCTGTTCATTATCCTCGCTACAATACTATCAATGGCAGGTGCCCATTGTCAGAGGCGATCTTTACACAATTAAACGGGTTTTGTTCAGCGTCACCCTCGTAAGGCAGAAAGCATATCATGGAAAGCCAGTAAAGGGGAGAGCTAAGAATTAAAGTAACCTCGTGACGCCAGAGGGATGGGCAGCGGGAGTGGGAAGGGCGTGAAGGAAGAAAGGGTTGTCAGGGGATTGAACTCTACGAAAAAAAAACGACTGTGGTGAACAAAAGCGGTTATTAAGAGCAAAGTAAAATAAGGCAAACAAATATGAAAAGTTGTCCTTCTGGCTATTGCTTCCTTCGGACACATGGGCACTTGGGGGGTTAGCCTGCAATTAGGAGCTTTGAAGAACTAACTTGCCCGGTTCGCAAAATTCATAACACTTGGAATTTGAAAAGTAACAGTTGTAGAATAGTGAATGCAGAGCGAAGCCTGAACTTCATGTCATGGGAGTAGGGCAGATGCACACCACGCCCGGAGAACCCCGATGCTAGGGAGGCTGTGGCGTGTTCGAGTCTGCATGCACACTAAGACCAACAAATCAAATGGAAGAAACTGACGCAAAGACGTAATAGCAGAAAAGCAGCTGTTTAAATCATTCCGTGCCAAAAGACGAAGAAACAAAAGCGAGGAAGAAAGCGCAGGTACACAGCATTAGAAAACAAGGTGCTAATTCATATCGTCAGGCGTTCTGCTTAAAAGCACGTAGGTGAATGGACCACGCGAAGGAAATTTTTCTTCGAAAAGCGGAGGGTTTCGTTAACGTAATATGAGCAGCAGCTGTTTTGAATGTGGCGCGCTTCTATCACCCGCTTTCTTTTGTTTCCAGTCGGCTATAGTCCCGTGATTGCATTGTCTACCAACGACGGCGGAAACTTCTTAGGACAAGACATTTCAAACGAAACGCTCATAAGAACGCCTGGAATAAAAAATAAAATGAACTTTGTAGTGAAATAGAGATTAACATAGTAAAAGCAAAATAAATTAGAATAGTTGGACTTGCTTGCCCCCCGTAGCCACCAGTGCAGCAGTGGAACAAGTGAACGCACTGAAATATGTGCCACGCCCTAGTCGCACATCCTAGGAGCGTGCTGCCCTGGACCTATTACATCACCCCGAAAATTGGCCGCGTATCTCCTCCTTTCGTTGCAAACGTCGACAAAAGACGATAGTCTTATCAACTTTTGCCAAGTAAATGCCTCCCTTCGCTTTCCCGCTTACCTCTCATGTTGTTCCTCTTGCGTCGCGCTCCTTCCACAGTAAATACACAAAAGATTTGCCTAAATTATTTTAAATTTACCGCGTTCCACTTCTCTAGACCGGGTGTCTCGATGCCAACGCTGCCGTATGGCGGAGACGAGCGTGAATCGAGGCGCCCTACTTCAACGTTGATAGAACCACGTTGCCCTACTCCACGCGCGTTCCAAGCAGACCGTGAACCTATCCAGTGGAACCTTTCGTAACCATAGAGTTTCATACAATAACAACTAGAGAGGAATCTGGCGCTGCGATCGTACGCCTCAATGGGCGTGATGGGTAGTTCTGGATTCAGATTGACGCTCGATGGCTTGTTGAAGTTACTATGTATTGCAGGAAGTTTCGTTTTCTTTTTGGATATACATGAATGCATCTGCCTACACGGGGTGTTAAAAGAAGCTATCAAAAATACGTTTCTCCTTGAACTGTAGGCCGCGCGCGCACTGACGCCGCCCTGAGTGGAATGTTTTATAACCAGAGTTGCGAATTGGGTGGGTTATCAATTCATTGCCGGCACAGTGAGCACGAAAACACAAATGACGGTGCTCTGTGCGGCGAAGTCGTCTGCGAATTAGGAGTTGCGGCGCTGCTCATTCGGCAGAGCAATGTATTGTCGAAGCTGATGACGGTTAGGAATCGCTTGGAACAGCCACACCTTCCGTGCGAACGCCGGCTCCTACGGGTAGACCAGCAGTACCGGCGGCTGATTGGAACGCAGCTTGAAGAATGTTACTAATTCAGGGAAGAATAACTTCTCCAAAGGTAATCGGTTTCTTTTTTTTATAAGCACAAACCTTTTCTCTTCCTATTACAAACCACCCGCGCCAAAACGTTTACAAGTAGTTTTTAAAGAAATCCGCGTCCTGCTGTGGTTGGCGGCAAATGGCAAACCTGCTCCACAAACCTCCAGTACTCCGCGTCTGCTTTTATTTAAACGCGCCGTTTTATTTCGTATAAAACCCATTTTTTCTCAATAACTTTCTTGTTTGGTATGTAATTTGTAAACGAAGAACCGGGCAATAAGAGTTTTGTTTTCTCAAAAAACACAATTTGCGCCGCCAGAGATTTTTTTCGATCCTACGCAATCCGGTTCCAGAACTACCCATCATTCCTATTGAAGCGTAAGCGCCGGTGCCTTGTTCGCGTTGACACTAGTGCCAGTTCCGCTCTAGTTATTATTGTATGAAACTCTATGTTCGTAACTGTTGCCGATTGATTTCTTAAAATGGCGCCATAAGCTATAGTGGCACGGGCGACAGCAGGCGACGGCGGAGTGAATTTTTTTTCTGCAATTGATGAAGTGTTTTTTTTTCGCAAAAATCAAGCGTGTAATATTTTGTAAAGAGACACTGCAAATATCACTTTTGTATTAATTGTTTTCTTATATTTGCGTATTGTTTTGTTCTACTTCAACAATGCTGACAAGCATGAACGTTACATCGGACTTATACGGGTAGATTTAACTGTGACTATTGGCGATGAGATGTTTGAGTGGCGCCCCCTGGCTCTGACGTCAGCTTAGGGACTCGGGCCGCTGTCGTCTGCTACACTCCGCTTGAGAGGGGCAGCAGTGCCTGCGCTATAAATCGCCCGCTTGGATGCTTTAGGGCATCAAAAAGCGTGTTTCTAGTAATCCAGTTATTTTTGCCAGCTTCTGACACATCTGAATAACTTCAGCCTGTATCCCCCACAAGTTTGCAACACTTGAAGAGAAAGGAACAACCTTCTTGAGAGCCTCGGTCAGAAGATCATTTATAACTCGTCCTTCCTTGCTTATTCGCGGGGTTCAGCGCTCAGAGCTCCTCGATAAGTGTTCGAAATGCATAGGCTTCCCTGAATTGTTTTTGAGATGCTCTTATGAAGACTCAAGAGTCTAATGCTATGCGCCCAGCGGCGGGTCCCTCCGTATACACGTGCATCGCACAGCAGGAAATAAAACGGCCGTCTTCTATTTCTTTCATTGTTGTTGACTAGTATCAGATAAATGTTTTTTTTTTCTTCTGTTCCCAACGCACTAGTTTTTCTGCACCATCACAAATGTCTTATTAGCACGTTTGGGAATGTTTGGTAGGCTCACAAATATTGTGTGTATATTTTCTTAAGGCTGTATGGCATACATTCCCTTTTTCACAAATTGGATTTCGTTATGAATGCGTGCAAGAAGATGCATATCCGCAGCGTGCGTTGCGTATTCACATGCAAATACAAAGAGAAGGTTTGTGCTACGCCACTGCGATCGCGCCCCAGGTAACGTTGCCCAGAGTACTCGAAGGCAGCTTTTGTGCTCTGAATTTCTCTCGTAACCATCGTTATCACAACGAACTGACTCTCAACCCGACCAATTATGACATGATTACGGTGTCATAAGCAAAACACAACTAAACAAACCCAATGTATGGTTCGCGGCAATATACACGCTAACAAAGACAATAAATAGCATACGTGCATATATTACTGCAATCAAAACCGATAATTATTTCCTAGCAGCTCTTTATCGTTTTCCAACGCTTCCAGGTGTAAAAAATAAATCGTGGTCTACTCGGGATGACGTCCGATGGATTGAAGAGGATTAATTGTCCTGGACTGATGACCCAGCCCACTAATCAGCTCGATTTTAAGTTTCCCCTCGTCCTCCTACTCATCTTCCATATTCTCTTGAGTGCAGTTTTCCTATAACGCATATCTGAATATTGGGAAGATATGGCTGCAGGAAATGTAAAAAAATAGCCCCCCAGGTCTGTACAAGCATAGTGTCACTGCATCTTTACCGTAGACGTGACTTGTTTTGATCAATGAACCTCCATATTGGTTGGAAACCTGGTATATGACCAGCACACGCCTGTACTTACAGAAGGTTATTTGGAACTCAATTTACATTTTTTGCGTGCCATTGCGCATGTCGGCATACTTTAATGCCATGACAACGTAAAGTGATGTGATGCAACACTTTCGAGCGTTCGGCAAGGTTGCAAAAACTGTTCTACCTTACATATGATTACCGCGAATCGCAATGCCTTCTGCCAAAGCCGACAGCCCCAAAGGCCTGGAATTTGTTTTGGTCTTGTATTTTCGTTGCTGTCGGTTACTAGCGCCTGGCTGTTTTCTTTGTTAGAAAGATTGCTCAATACAGAAGCTGACGCCTAGCTCCGACTCTTCCCGCTCCGCATAGGACCGGCTTCGCAAGGAATGGGGTGACGCCGGCAATGTTTCTTCCGTAGCGGTATCCAAAAGTATACTTAAACTCACACCCTGAGCTAGTTTATGTGATTTTAAGCCTGTTGTTATGATAAAAAGTTGCGCTCTCGCAAAATCTGGTGCGCACAAGCATCAGACGTCAACTGAGCGCAAAGAAATAGCGGGGAGAGCGAGCCCGAGTGAAGCAGACGACATATGCGAGGATCCCTAAGCTGACGTCACGGAGGCGCGCTTCGCAGCGCCGCCCGTGGTCGAGCTCACCGCCAATATAAGACTATTGCGCAGGGGTTGTTTTACTTTGTCCGGGTGGCTGAAACTAGTCACGGACAGACAGACAGACAGACAGACAGACAGACAGACAGACAGACAGACAGACAGAACAACATTTTCGGGTTCATGTAGCCCAAGAAAACTATAGTCTTTAATATTCAGGAAATAACACGAAACGCATTCTGTAAGCGTTTTAACCGGGCCCCGAAATATTACCATGACCTTATTATTATCACCACAGCTCCGCCTTGCCCGAGTTTCTCTCAAACTCGGGCCTTCTGGAATAGCACCTCTGACCTTGTCTAGCACGTCCGCGGAGTTTCATCATGCGCTTTGCAGAGCCCGCGTCACCCCTTCCAGTATCCGCGCAACAGGGGCACGGCTGTACGAAAACCGTTCGAATCAGCGTGGGACTAAAAGCACTCAACTCTTTAACCTTGCTTTGTTTCCCCAGACAATTTCGCCTGTTCGGGTCCACAGCACCCCTTGGGTGCTACTGAGTGCAGCCCCTAAAGTGCCTAGCACTTTAGAGGCTCGCCTGCACGTCGTAGCGCGCTCGCTGGACGCAAGTAGAGCCACACGGCGTTCGGTCGTAGCGGCTGTCATCGCGGCTTTAGCCAGAGGCTTCGAAAGCCAAGCGGTTTATATTATCATAAGCGTTAGAAACTCTTTATCCGCTGGCGCTTGTGATACATCTCCCCGTTGTTCAGCGCAAAGACAATTGTTGGTACATTTGAGGCAAAATATGTGTAATTAACCGGCAGCACCCGCGTTCATTTAGTTGGAACGCTTGTTGGGATGGTTTTTATACAAGGCAAAAAAATTGGCCGCGTATGTGCTCCTTTCGTTGCATATGTCGACAAAAGACGATAGTCTTATCGACTTTTGCCAAGTAAATGCCTCCCTTCGCCTTCCCGCTCACCTGTCATTTTGTTCCTCTTTCGTAGCGCTCCTCGCAAGGTAAAGACGCCAAAGGTTTGCTTAAATCATTTTTATTTTACTGCGTTCCACTGCTCCAGGCGGGGTGTCTCGATGCCAACGCTGCCGTACGGCGAAGACGCACGTGAGTCGAGGTGCCCTACTTCAACGTTTATAGAACAGCGTTTCCCTAGTCCACGTGCGTTCCAAGCAGAACGTCGAACCTATCTAGTGGAACCTTTCGTAACTGTTGCCGGTTGATTTCTTAAAATGGCGCCAAAAGCTATAGTGGCGCGGGCGACAGCAGGCGACGGCGGAGTGAATCTAGTGGAACCTTTCGTAACTATTGCCGGTTGATTCCTTAAAATGGCGCCAAAAGCTATAGTGGCGCGGGCGACAGCAGGTGACGGCGGAGTGAATTTTTTTTCTGCAGTTGATGAAGTATTTCATTTCGCAAAAATCAAGCATGTATCATGTTTTATAAAGGAACAGTGCAAATATCACTTCTGGATTAATCTGTTGTCTTATATTTGCGTAATGTCTTGTTCTTCTTCAACAATGTTTCCAAGTATGAACATTACACCGGGCTTAGATGGGTAGATTTAGCTGTGACTATGTAAGACTATTGCGCAGGCATTGTTTTACTTTGGCCGGGTGGCTGAATCGAGTCACAGACAGACAGACGGACAGACAGACAGACAGACAGACAGACAGACCAAAATTTCTGGGTTTAAGTAGCCCAAGAAACACTATCGTCTTTAAAAAAGAGGCAGTGCAACGCCGGCAGATACGGGAAGAAAAGCACGAACAAAAATAACAGAACTCCTGCTGGTGCAGTTTCCGGCAGGGGGCGCGCGAGCACTGCGAAGGCGGGAAATTTCAATTGCATTGGTTGGTAGCAGTGAGCGGAAAAGGGTGCTACAAGCCATTATGCTGAATCACTGCTCTTAACTTCCGACAGCTTTCACATTGAGTGGAACGGCTTGAATTTTTTCTTCCAGTTGTTACTTTCCTAGTCAAAATGGGTTTCCCAGTTGGAACTAAACCTAATTGCTTGCGCTGTCCCTACCACAAGACAATGTTCACCTGTCAAAACAGTTTAATGTCGTATTCAGTTGGGCGTTTACGAGCGCTCTGGGGTGCTCTGAAAATCGGCCGCGCCTTCGGTTGGTGGAATTCGAGCGCTCGAACTACCTTTGGTTGGTTCTTTCGGAGAGCCAGCCTCCGAATCAGACCGCTCCCGACCACTCCGACTTCGAAGTGAGAGCGTGGCGCAATCGCAATCTGGCCGGGGGGGGGGGGACGGGTCACGTGACACAAAACACCCCGGTTTACCCCGCAGCTTCCCGCGATGGCTGCATGGTGGCCCTACAGGCGCGCTGCTCCGAGATCGCCGATGCATTCGGTTGGTATGCTGCCTCTCGCGCTCTGTTTGCGAGCCGCCTAGGCATCTGGTGACTGCGAGCCAGAGGACCGGAGTGGCCTACCGAATACGCCATAAAGTATGCAACTAGCTGTTTTAAGACTAAAATCATCGCTGCGCATTTCCAAAAATGAATGTCACTGTATTGAAAAGGGAAAGAGAGTGTGAGTGTAAGTGATTTAATAAAAGAGAAAGTGGAAAATAGATGTTGCTATCTATACTATGCCTAGCTTCACTAAAGTACATTGAACCCGCTATATAAACAGACATTTGATAAAACACAGCGCAACATCAAGGGCACGCACCGCACTTTTCGATTTCCGCATACAGATGTTCCTGGGTCAATGTTACGAATACGATGTGCCCGGATAAAATACTATCCGCAAGCAATGTCGAAGCGCTTTAATTTGTATTTGTTTACCAGCGCCGGTTTTTGGTCATTTATATCTCGATTGCTAGTGGGATTTTTTTCTCGATTGCCGGGGAAGTTCCTTCTGATGACCGTTCTTTGCTGAACCTATTGGCTCCCGCAATGTATTTCCTTTTAAAGCAAGCGTAACGCCCACTCACGGGAAGTACTCTGCATCACTTTGCACATTGGAGTGCATATGAGGGTCACAGGGAAAGCGAGCCAGAACGGACGTGCAGTGTTTGCACTTGTGAATGGAGCACACCAATATACGGTATTTGGTGAACGGAAGGTGGATCTGCTCTCTCAGCGTCGAGTTCCGCATTATTATGTAATGGCTTCACCGACAGGCGCTGGCGAGAGCACGTGATTTCGCTGTTCCGTTTCCCGGATTTTAAAAAAGCTAGTAAAAGTTATATGTCTGTGGGACGGTATTTGTGGGCTTTTGGGGGTGATACACCGATTAGTCATATTAAGAACCCTTTTTCCGGCTCTGTTTGACCGCCGCCTTCGACTGCCGTGGGCACTATACATCTGTGAGAGGGAGAAAGGGAGAGGGAGAGGGAGAGAGAGCACACATTTTATTTGTCGAGCAGACTGGTATTAGGGGCCTCCCCACAGGAAATGAATGCCCAGAACGGGAATCCTTGTCTTTGGCTGGCTGTCGTTGCTTGGTTCACCAGGTTGAGCTGACTATCCGGGTAGGGGAGGGCCTGCAAAGCTCTCCACGGCTGGATGGCGGATTGGGAAGTGGGTGGCAATTATGAAGTGCGTTGGTACTCCAGTACTCTATAGTATATGGTGCCACGCTGGGGTAAGTAACCGCTAAAGGAAGGTTGTTGGGTAAGAAAAATGAGGTTGAGGCGGGTGGGAAGGTGGTAGGTGTTTGTCTGAAGTAGCCTACAAGTTGCAGCTTCTGCTCGTGAAACGTGTCTGTGTGGTGGTGGGAGGCTGCGGCGAGTTAGCATGTAATGGGCGAGAATTTCTGTGCAGCCAGTCGATGGGTGGGGTTTATCTTAAGGGGGGAGGCATAGATTCGCCACGGTGGGCAAGGGAGTGCCGTATCGCATCCCTTCATTGCCGGGGATGGCGGCGTGTCCAGAAGCCCAGATGATGCGGATGTCAGGGGTCGTCGAGCAGTTTTTCAGAATGAGTAGGGCTGAATAATGAATACGGCGAATGTGGTAGATACGGCAGAATGTCGGCGGATCGGTGAGAATAGCGACTGCTTTAGGACGGGAAGTGGCGGCCAGGGCAGTAATTTTATCAGTGACATCGATTATCACGGGACTTTTAGTTTGCCACTTCTTCACATTGTTTTGTTGTCTATCTTGTGTAGCTGAAACCAATTTGGTTGAAGTTCATTTGAACTGCCGTGCTCAGGGGAAGGCGTTGGAGGGTTGAGAGCGTGGATTGTAAAAAAGCTTACTTCTCTCTCTCTCTCTCTCTTTCGGGCTCTCTCATTCTATCTCTCTCCTTCTCTATCTCTCTTTCTCCAGAAGATAACTAGGACTCTCATCGCGGGAATTCACCGAGGCTCATGCCCAACTTTGCCGTCTGCTGGGCTTGCAAATCACCTCGACAAAACTGGTAGAAGCGTGGCACCAAATTATTCTCCTAAAACGTTTGCTTCGACTTGTGGTCCTTTTTGAGGACAGACGTATTGTTCTCGCGCAATAATAACGGCGCGGCCAAACACAAAATGATGCTGTTGCAGCTGCTTTATACAAATTCAGGACCTGATTGTCACATTCTGCATGGTCACTTACGAGTTTGCAGCAGAATTAAAATAAAAAAAAGTTATGTTGTTACTGTGTTCTAAGGAAAACCTCAGAAGTAAATAAAAGCCGTCGAGCAAGCAGATATAACTAGAGCGACCATTAGTTGTGTACGTTGGCGTTTGCAAAGCTAAGAGGTGGGTGAGGGCTCAAAAGTTAATTCTAGGCGCCGACGCCTATTATGGGTACTGATAGGTGTGCACGGTGATATTTCGTACGACAACTACATTTTATTGCAGCAGTAACCGGTCCCACAGGGAGAGAAGCGAAGGTATGGGGTTTGAGAAATATATTGAGCAGTACCAAACAGAGAGCTCTTACTCTAGGACCGAAAATTGGGGTGCCCAGGTACCCATTGAATGTGCGTGCTCTAGACAAGCCGCTGTCTATAAAAGCGATCGTCAATTAGGCAAATAAGTTTTTTTCAGTTTTTCAGACCTCTTGCCTATTTCGTGAATAGAGGAATAACCCATTGGTTGTAGATGAATTTCTATGCGGCAGTGAGGATATGCTGCTCATCCTTTGCTATTGCTTCGCAGATGAACCCGTTCAGATAGCATATTTTCAAGTGAATGTTTTTTCATCGACTGTTTTGTACGAATTACGCAAGTCATTGTTGTAGAGATCGTGCTTGTTTCAATTGAATGAAGACAACTTGACGCTTGCAGTAGTGCAACCAAGCATGCACTTTCACTGTTTCTGGCGTTACTTCCTTGCATAAATATTATCGCAACATGCTCACTGAATCAACATGTCAAATTGAAGGACATTATAGAGTAATGCGAAAAAAGCTTGGTAGGTCTTGCTTTTTTAAACTTCAGTGCTGTGTATTACTTAAACAATGCATACAGGGCTCGCCTGCTGGTGTGTCTAAGATAATGTCGTTTCCAATTCTTAGGTGATACGGTTATTCTTCCTTTTCATTTCTCCTAAGATTTAGGTACCCTGGGCATACTACGGTTTGAAGGAAATAGTGAACACTTATTCCCACCACAAACGTCTTGTTTTATGCGGCGTGGGGCCCTGTTGTCCCGCCTTAGAAACTCCGGATTTCGGAAGCAGACAAGCAGGCGTTTCCTAACCACTCCCACGAGAGAACATGCATCTAATGAGGGTATTGACAGTGTCACACGCAGCATGCTAAAGGGCAGTGCGCGCCTTGCTCCCAACTCTAATTAAACGCTCATGTTTATCGGCTTTTTATGCTGAATTCTATCAAGTGTCTAACAACCGGGGTCATTATTCGGGGACCAAGCGAAATCGATCTTTCGAAAGGGCAAGAACCGTTTCTTTTAAAATTTAGTAATGAGCATTTTCAGCAACATGGCTACCGCTAACTTACCGAGGAGACATTGTGGTGCCTCTTTGTTCGCTTATTTCGCCGCAAAAATCAGCTCCTTGTCTTTTCTTGTTCTGTGGGCTTTACAGCTTGGTTGCTTGCTGCTTCTGCACAGGTAGACGGCACCCATTGCAGTTAGCTATAAAAAGTACAAATGACGGCTCAGAAATGTTAAGGAAAACACTTTTTTAGATAATAATTTGCTATCTCTGCTATTCGTGCCAACAAAAAACACTGGTTTGGTGTATCCCAGTAACAAATCCTTTCGTCAAAAATAAACCCGTCAATTTTACTCTAAATAACGACGCCTTACAACGCAGTGTGACAAAATTCACGCCGCGCCGCCCTAAACTGCCAATTTTTAAAAGAAAACATCAAAGTTTATATCTTCAGTGTTTCCGCGCCGAAGCTGCACTTGAGGTACAGTGCGCACCATACGTGCCAACCATATATACTGCACAATGTGGGGGGGGGGGGGGGGAAATGCGGCGAAATCTGTTAAAAACGGACATATCGGTTTTAAGCTGTATACTTGTCATACCGTAGCTCTCGGCAGTCACTATGCATTCTTCCCTTACATTTCGGTCGTCGTACTGGGCACGTTGAAAATCACCAACGTTGGAAAGATTTGATTCCAACACCTCCTTATAGACTGTTGCGAAAAGTTGCGATTTTTATCCCGTCACGGGTATTCTACTCCTTCTTCTTTCAGACCTATGTACCTCGCTCACTAGCTCGCCAAGTGGGAGTAGGGCTGCGGGTGCCGTACGTAAATGTGTCGGGCTCGCATTACAAAAGACCGGCGTGGTTCGGACGCCACGTTTCGAATTCCGTTATACAAGTTGATTCGCACGGTCAGTTAGCCGATGCACGAACTATTTGGAAATCTTCCGGGGCTTACGTCACCCACGATCAAGGATATAGGTGAAAAGTGTTTAACCTGGGAGGCCCTAACATCTGTTTTCATCTACACCTATTACATCTACACACCTATTTTCATCTGCAGTCGTTCTATACCGAGCAGGTAGTTTCCTCGATAAAAACCATATACAGAAAGCTACATATTTATGCATTACATTGTCAGTATGGTTATTGAATTGAGTTAGCCCTATCTGTTGAGAATAAGCCTCATTTTGGCAAGCATCACTAGTTTCCTAACAAAACTTGGTTTAAATTTTCAGGCATGAAATACTCTTGCGTTTAGTAATCAAAAAAGGTATTCCCAAAACGCTCAACTTGTGCGTGCTTATCTAAGAACAGAAATGGATAAGTATGTGAAGGCCTAATCCCAATCGGACCCTTACTTGCGCTGAAATAACTCCATTTTTCTGTTTCACGCCAGGAGAAGTGCAGTATTTGCGCCGCAGGATTGAATACATCGTCCATGTTACCGCAACCTCCGGGAACTAGGCCCCTATGACAGGTAATACTGTCAAGGAGCACTTCGATCGGTCAAAACTCCACGTGACATTTGGCCAATTCACTTATTTTAGGATTGGGAAAGAACCATTTACACTTCGTTTGTGCCGGTAGAGGCCTCTTTCGCCTCATGTACTCTATGTTATACCAGACTTCTGTGATTGTACACGGGTGGTACCGATTGGAACCTATGCAGCTTTCCTCACTGTCGCCTTATTTTAGTTTCGTTGCAGTTGTGTTTAAACAGGCACATGCTCGAGAAGTAAGCTCAATGACGAATAGTATTTCAGAAATGGTAGTCGCTCTTTCTATAGGTGGTATTCGTTGAAACGTTTACCGTCAATTTTTTCGCTTAGCAACACTGGAAACGGCCACAGACGTGGCCGATGCGCCGCGGACATGGCGCTGCTTGGGCCACTGCCCCCGTACGCCGAAAAAAAAAAATACCGGCCTGCGTCGTCTGCCCCGTTTCATTCCGATTTTCAACAGTGGTGTCAACAGGGATGTTATTAATCACACTCACAGTGCACTCTAGGCAACACTTCGCCGTCGGTGAGGTAGAGTTTTTACAGTCATGTGCTTAGCACGGACAAGTACCACCATCCCGCGGAGCCCGACGTAACCAGTGACGGCGCCCTCATGCGGTTGCCTGCATGCACGCCTCGCCAGTGAATACATATCTAAACGAGAAAACGTGAAACCCCTGCCGCATGGTATGGCTTTGCTGGTTAACCACGTGTACGGAGAGCATGAGGCGTATTTCTGAACCTTTTTTCGTGTTGTTCGTCGGTACCTCACAACACAGTATTCAGTGCCCCGCTTTTGCTTGTACCTCTGAAAAGGTCTGTAATGCAACGTGAACAAAAAGAAAAATTAAGGTTACAGGGGATGCTCGTGTCACGGTTGTGGCTGGAAGGTGGCAAGTTATTACGTTTAACAGGATGGCAAGTTAGGCGAGTTGGTGTTGATTCATCTTGAAAATTGGCGCGGAAATACGTTGACTAAGGAGATAACTAAGACGAGAAATACACAGGACGACGAACGTCGTCCTGTGTATTTCTCTCTTTAGTCAACGTCTTTCCACGCCAATTTCAAGAAGTTATTACAGGCATTTTTGTGACATCCTTGCTATGTTTTCTGACCTGGCCATAGTCTTCCATACAAAAATCAAAGGTTGACAATAAATCCACATCCCACTAAGCGGAGTATCAACACGAGAGCATAGAGAGGCTACGGCACTTTCATTTTTTGTATCCGGCGCCATCCGCGCAATATTTTGCCCTCTTAAACTAACTGAGTGTCTCGAAAACAGGCCCGTCGCAATTGATTTGGTTACACTAATTAATCAAAAGGTTTCACAGTCTGGCACGATTTTGCAGAAGTCAAGTGGTTCCTTTTTCCCGTAAATGAACACGCCAAAGTAGCTAGCTAGAACTTACAATACGTACGTTGACGATGTTATCTGCTTAGCAAGAACACCCCTCGGACCAGACGCCCTTTTGAAACATTTTCAACTAGGGCGCCGCACAGACTGCCTGCGCTGGAACCCTAATAGGTAAGGCTCACAGTGCTACGGGAATACAACAGCCGTGCAGAATTCGAGAACCTCCCGACGTGCACCGTTTTTTTTTTTCTGGAAGTTCTCCTTTTTAGTGGCGGAGCACCTTAGGAGCTTGGCCTGTCGGCGCCTCCTGTCGTCGTCTCCTGTAGTCACGGTATTAAAACACATCGACACATTTTTCAACGCCACGCGCTTGAACGTTTCTTCTCTGTTGGCAAAAACGCGAACTAAAAGAACACACGGAGACACCCGTTCTGCAACGCCTCGCACTAGAACGCTCCGTGCTTCAGAAACACGAGACCTTTACATCAAAGCTGTATGCCAATACTTAAACTGTGGAAGATCCACGACTTGGAAGCTCAGGAGCCTCATCAATCCCAGAAGCATTACGACGAGAAGAAGAACCCAATAAATACATTACGCATACTAGCTGAGACTAGCTACGAGATTTATGATTGTATATAATAAGTATGGATATCTTTTGTAGGGACTCAGCCCCTATGTGCGCCCGTGAATGGTGATTAGAGTGCAGCGAGCGCGCGTCGGACAGAGATAGTGACGTCAGAGAGTCGTGTGCCTGTGCATGCGTGTGCGATAAAGAGTTAGCGGACAATGGAACACGTGTGGTGCGTACCAAGCCCGGAACATGCGTACAACGGCCACGTCCGGTATAAACAATGTGTTCACGGGTGCGACAGGGGGGAGTTGGACGGAACAGCTCGGCGGCAGTAGAACCAGGATGGGAGCAGCAAGGGGCAGACAGCCGGGCGGACGACCCCTGGCCAGCTCGGACTGACCAGCACTTGCGGTGGACGCACACGGAGTGGCTTGGTACCAGGACTCGAACGTTGTCGTGAGTGTAGAGCGAAGCGTTGAATTATGTTTCTGCACAGTCCGTGCAGTGGGTTTTTATAGAGTCGCGTTGTTTACATGACCGTAGGTGTTGCGAGCTGCTGTTTCCACTCATTTTTCTTTTGCCGTCCCAGAATAAACCGGTGATTTCTGTTTCTTTCGTGTCGGCGTCACTTCGTCGGGCGGGGTCAGGGCCACGAACCCTGCACATGAAGGAGATACCTTCACTGGCACCCAACGTGGTTTATTGTATGTTTTTTTTTCGACGCGTGACTCGCCCCGCGATGAGTGCGTAGAATGGCTGCGGTTAGTTTCGGTTATATTTTGTCTTGACGTTTAACTCAATTCATGAAGCAACCTTAGCCAGAGATGCTGTCTTAGGAGGAGGCCCGCCAGAAACCGGCCGTGCAAACTGTGTGAGCTTCCCTCCGTCCTCAGTACCAGCCATCTACCACACCAACAATACCCACAGCGGACGACGCAGGCGTTCATTCGTTTGGAATCGGCACAACCAATCTTGTAAATGACTCTTCGCCGAGGCATGCGCTTATTGCAGATTTGAAACTGCCCGTATGCACGAAAAGTTCAGACCAGTTTTTTTTTTCGCTCACACTAGCTATATTCTGGGATAGGTTATGAACTTCAGACCAGCACGACCTGGTCAACCAATACAGTGATTACTAGTTCGACGTGCCATGATGGCCGAGTCGCATTCACCACCAAACCAATGTGCGCCAATACTGCGCTCTGATAGTAGTGTGCAGAGGGAGCCCCTATCAGATAGCACTTCGCCAATTGTGGAATTGATGTCGCAGTTGCTCGAAGCAAAGAGCGAATTCGAAAAGCAGATTCTTGCGCTCGAGGCAGCAAAACTAAACAGCGCCGAGAAATCGTTTCCCGAGCGCCAGACACCAACGATGGAAGGTGTTACTGCAGCGCATTGCTGCAGTTAAATTTGGCTGTGCCAACGTACAGGGGTTGTGCCGATAAAATGATGTATTTGACGTTCTTTACGAACTGTCCGTGTTACCAACAGGCCATGGCAATATCGGATGACACATTGATTACCAGGATCCTGTCAGTAGCGTTGCGCTCCTCAGCAGCGCCTTGGAGACGACATTTAAAGCCATTTGAAAATATGCAGTACTTTACGAGGCGTTTCAAGCAAGAGTTGCTGCCCCACTGATTCAAATACCGGATGGAGGATGAGCTGCACGTACGTACTCGAGGTGAAATCGAAAGACTTTTTTGATTGTAGAGTTTAACGAGCCGACGCAACGCAGGCGATGAGGCGGGCCGTATTGGAGGGCGCCAGATTAATTTTGACCACCTGGGGATCTTTAACGGGCGCCGAAATCTCGTACACACGGGCGTTTTTGCTTTTCGCCTCCATGAGAAAAGCGGCCGCCGCGGCCAGGAATCCAACCCGCGAAGGTCGAACGTCTGCTGGAATATGTGCGCTCCATACAGGGTTTGTACGAGTGCGCGGAACCGAAAGTGCCCAAACTTGGAAAGGTCACCAGAGCTATTTTCCAGAGCCATCTAAGATTCCGGCCATACTTCCGCCTCCGGCAGCTCTTTGGCTTTGACGACCTTGTTCAGCAGGCTTTGGCTATTGAAGCTTCCGTGCAGGCAGCACTGGATTACAATCCCCCTCCTCCTAGAGAGACCTGTTTGGAGCCATCGTGTGCGGGTAAAAGCCCTGCAAACGGCAGGACGGACCAGCCGAGGCATCTTGCCACAACGGCACAGTCACGGCCCTCTGAGCAGACCCTGTTTATTAACTCGAGCACCGAAAACGTGCTACCCCAGCACTGCCACCGGCCGGCCAAAAGTGGTAACCACCGAATGGCACTTCGGCAATCGAGGGACCACGGACAAGATCCAGCGACGGCTGGCCAAAGCCCTGTGGCGCCACCGAGTGAAAGACGTACAGGTAAACTCGCCCCAGGACGAGGGAGAGTTTTCTGCTCCAAACCTCAAAAGTGGTGCGGCGCCATAGGGCGAGATGGTTGCAGCGCTGACTCACCCCAGCGGTACAGCGCCACCGTCCGGGATGGATTTAAAGCGGTGACTTACCCCAGCGATCAGAAGCCTTCATGGGAGAGGCCTTTGGGCCAGGCCAACCACGGGCACGTACCGCCAAAAGTGGAAGAATTGGCTAACAGTTGCATATTAATTCCGGCTGACGTCAACAACGAATTCCTGCCCGCACCACCCGAGACGAACGACACCGCTAGGCAACAAGGGGCTGTCCACCAGACGGTGCACTCCAGCCCATTAACCTTGGCGAGACCAGAAACGCCATCTAGTCCTATCTCAATGCAGCCAACGGACGCAGACGACAGCACACGCTCACTGGTATTCTGGTCATCCTACCATCCAGGAGCACGCTGTGCACAAACCCTGGGGCAACCGAGGGAGAGACGCTGCTCGAGATTTCGGCCAGACTCCTCACATTGCCGCATAAAGGAGCGTGCGGACCCGGGGAGGCAGCCTTGCACGGATCTGCTACCGCCAAAACCATTGAAACCACAGCGGAAAAGTCGACACAGACGGCGGAGGCTGACGCAGAGCAAACGCTCCAGACCAACTACCCTTGAGTCCGCCACACCAAGTATGGAGCGCGTGGAAGGCGATGGCTTGTGTCAGGAAGCACCCAAGGGCCTCCAGCGAAGAACGATCAATGCATGTTGAGCTGCTGGCTGTCCGCTCTTCAAGAACAGGCTGCAAGTGTGGATAATGCACGTTTCATTACCGTAAAGGTAGCGCGCTTGAGGGTACCTGCCCTACTGGACACTGGAGCAACAGTTTCCATGTTTGGAGATATTGTGAAAGAAATGTGCTCGGCGAGGAAGATCAAATTCCGTCACGCAAGCACCAGTATCAGAACAGCCTCAAACAAGGCTGTGCGGATAACATCAGCAGCGAGGCTGACGGTATTCGCTGATGGCCGCAAACACAGCAAGTTTTTTGCATTTCCCCGGTCTCTCCTGTCCAGCCATTCTGGGTCGCGATTTCATAGCCAGGACATGGCTAGTGCTTTACGTGAAATCTGGAAACTACCACTACTGCCCGGGAACATCGCTAAACAGCTTCGCAGCAACACCATCCGAATCGCTGTCAGAGTTGTTGAATGCAGAGACCCCGACCGGCAAGTTTGAAAACGGGTTGCAAACAATCTTGCAGTCGTTATCAGCACCCGCGGAGGAAAACTCGCGGCTGGCAGCAGTACTACAGCCCTTTGCAGCCATGTTCAAGAGGCCCCTGGGACGGTGAACATTTTGGAACACCACATCGAAACAGGAGATGCGCGTCCACTCCGGTTCAACCCTAGGCCCTTGAGCATCCACAAACAACCACAGCTGGATGGAGCCCTGCAAGAGATGGTGAATACGGGACCAGTGAGGCAAAGAAAAAGCCCTTTGGCATTTCCAATTGTGTTGGCAGATAGAAAAGATGGCAGTGTCCGCATGTGCCACTAAAGATGCCTAAACGCCATAGCCACGAGAGACTCCTACCCCTCTACATCTATGAGATGCGGTTATGTACGTTCTAGGCTCGGCAAAAATATTCACCACACTCGACTGTAGTAGAGGATTCCTACAGATCCCTGTAGCGGACAAGGATATCGAGTGTGAGTGAGTGAGTGAGTGAACAACTTTTTATTTGCCCAGATTTGTCGCTTAACCGTCGGTCAGGATTCCTTGGTCCCTGGCGGTGGTCGTGGCCATCTGGACGATCCGGGTCTGGACACCCGGGTCGGAGCTGAGTAGCGCGGTCTCTCACTGCTCCTTCGAACTAATGTTGAGTGCAGGCTGTCCTGCCTTACTGCTTTGCGGGTCATTTCTCCGGAGAGGGCAAGACCATACCATGTGATGTAGGTCAACCCTGTCACCGCACGCCTTGCATTTATCTGAGTAGAGCCCTGGGTAACATCGGCTGTAAGCCACTGGATTGGGGAAACAGTCTGTCTGCAGCCGTCGCCACGCTACTGATTGCCATTTGCTCAGTGTCTTGTCTGGGGATGGGTATAGTGCCCTTTCTAGTCTATAGTGGTCAACTATATCTCTGTAGTACACGTCTGTCCCTGCCTGACCGTCGTATCGAGTGAGCGTCTGTGTCAAGAGTTTCGACATCAGTTCGGTCAACGAAACCTCGAGCCGCGTCGTGCGCACACTCATTCCCGGCCAGGCCAGAGTGGGCCGGCGCCCATATCAGTTGTATTTTGCCCCCTCGCTCCATCGTCAAGCCTGATTTCAGGATTTGGGACGCCTCAGATGAGATGGATCCCCTCGCGTAGTTTAGAATTGCTAATTTCGAGTCGCTTACAATAACTTTGGTCTTGGAGGACGCGACAATTGCCAGGGCAATGGCCACCTCCTCGCCAACTTCCGGATCCGTCGTTCGGACCGCACCGGAGGTGATGCAATCGCCCTGTCGATTCACTACCGCTAAAGCCATAGCGTCACGGCTGGTATATTAGGCGGCGTCTACGTACATCACGTCTTCGGATTGTGCGTATCTTTTTTGCAGAGCCCTGGAGTGGCGGGATATGTATGTGGGTCCGTATCTCCACTGGTATTTCGACTTTCGTGCCTTGCGCTCCTCTGTGGTTTATGCTAAGAGAATCCGGTATTTGTCTCCCTGCCTGAGTCTAGAAAGCCGTTCCTTTTGGGCGGTTAGTTGGGCTTCTATGAGCTCACTGAGCGTGTTATGGAGGCCCAGAGCTTCAAAGCGTTCGTTCGATGCAGTTACAGGTATACTCAGGGCTTGTTTGTGCGCTCTCCTTATCATAGCATTTATTTTATTCTCCTCATCCCGCCTTAGGCTCAGGTAAGGAGTAACGTATATGATCCTACTTAAAACAAAAGCCTGTACCAATCTCATTAGGTTATGCTCTTTCATTCCGTGGTGCCTGTTTTCGATGCACGAGATGAGCCGAATTGTTTGATGGACGCTTTTTTCCAGCGCCCGTGTGGTTTGTATGTTGTGTCCATTGGCCTGAATTCTGAGGCCCAGAACCCTGATAGTCTCAACTGTCGGGATACGCTGCGTACCGCCTGCAAAAAGGTGAATGTTTGGAGCGGTCGAATCGGTTTTTCGCCCTCTGCTGGTCGGACGGTATATTAGCAGCTCCGAATTCTGTGGGGAGCAACTCAAGCCTCTCGGTTTTACGGACCCCTCTACAGCCTCGATAGCCCGTTGTAGAGTGTCCTGCACATGCCCGTCGCTACCCCCAGCCACCCAGAGCGTCCCATTATCGGCGTATAAGCTGTGGTGTAGTCCCTCTATGTTGTTTAGGATTACTGGAAGGCCCATCATGGCCACGTTGAAAAGGAAGGGCGAGAGGACAGACCCCTGAGGAGTACCTGTGCTTCCGAGCTCAAACGTGGCCGATTGCAGCCCCCCTACGGCAAGTGTAGCCGTTCGGTCAGTAAGAAAGTTCCTGACATACTCATACGTCTTGTGGCCTATTCCTAGTGTGTCCAAGTTATCTAAGATACCAGAGTGCTTTACGTTGTCGAATGCTTTCGTTAGGTCAAGCCCCAGAATTGCCCTAGTATCTAAAGGCGAACAGTTCTCCCCGTCAATGATATTGTGTTTAAGCCTGAGCATGACGTCTTGCGTCGACAATTTTGGGCGAAAACCTATCATCGTTTCCGGAAAGAGTCCTTCCTCTTCTGCGTAGCTATTAAGTCTTTTTAATATCACGTGTTTCATTAGTTTACCTACGCATGGCGTAAGTGATATTGTTCTTAGTTTCTCTATCTGCAACTTTTTACCGGGCTTCGGGATCATCACAACCTTGGCTGTTTTCCACTGCCCCGGGATTTGACCTCGGTCCCAGCACACGTTCATGTACCGGGTCAAGGCCTCGACGGCGCCGTCGTCCAAGTTGCGCAGCAACTTGTTCGTTATTCCGTCTGGGCCCGGAGAAGATCTGGTCCGGAGGTCCTGAATGGCACCTCGTACTTCCGCCACCATGATGGAATGGTCCATGAGGTCATTCTCCTTGCCCGTGTATGATTTAAGCTGCTCTTTGGGGTTCGTCCCTATATATCTATCACGAAGTGTCTTTAATGGGTCATCGTCCGACCCTTCGAATCGGTGCATTAAAATGCTGAGGTTGTGCTTTTGAGTGGTTTTGCTATTTTCCAGGTCAATTAGGAAGCGGAAAATGCTCCAAGTTTTTGCGAGGCCAATGTGGGGTTGCATGCTGTCGGATGTACTGTACCAATTTTGCTGTAAAAGCTGGTTTGCATAGTCATCAATCTCCCGGTTCAGGGCTGCCAGACGTCTGCGTAAGTTACGAATTAACGTTTGTCTTTGTAGTCGCCTTTGCAGGCTTTCCTTGGCCTCCCACATATGCAGTAGCCTAGAATCGGCCTGGCTGAGGTTTGCCTCTTCCGGTATGTCTTTAGTCGCTTGGTCTACGCTACTACGTATCTGTGCTGCCCATTCCTGGATATCTTCAATATCCTTCGTTTGGGTGCTGGCGTTATCGCTTGAGTCAAGTTCAGCTGTTCTAATCTGACGGAAAGTATCCCAGTTTATAATTTTGAGTCCTCTCCCCCTTTGTATTTTGCGAGCCCCGCCTCGAATGTCGTCGCAATTATGAAGTGGTCGCTGACCAAGTTTTCTTGTGTATTCTTCTTCACGTGGCTTCTGTTCGTGTGTTTTTCGTAAACGTGAGGTCTGGTGATGTGTCTCCACTTACACTGTTGCCTGTCCGGGTAGGGTGCGTGGGGTCTGTCATCAGGGTAAGGCCTTGCTGCTGCGCGTCAAGCCAGATTTTCATCCCCTTGATCGTTTCCCTCTTGTATCCCCACTCCGGATGATGGGCATTGAAGTCTCCTACAATTACCAATGTGTTTCCTTTGGCAATTTCTAGAGTTTGGCGGAACAGCTTGGCAAATCTGTGGTTTTTACGAGGGGGGCTGTATACATTAAGTATGAAGACACTGCCCACCTTGTGTTTCCTCTCTGGTATTATTTCTAAGAGTACGTGATCCGCGGACGCTGTGCCGTCATCAATGTCGTGACGTATGGCCGGCAAGTTACGCTTGACGAGGGTCGCCACAATCGATTTCTTTTTTGGGTCCTCATCCGAGGCGTCATTCTCCAGCTCACAGTAGGACTTATAGCCTGATAATTTTGCTGGGCCACCCGTCTCCTGGAGAATATGACGTCCGGCGTATCATCTCGATTTTTGGTTTTAACAAATTGCTCTAGGTTACCCCCTTTGCGTTGGAAGCCCCGACAGTTCCACTGCCAAACGACAAGCTTGTTTATCTTATTCCGCGCCATAGTTCTTTAGCTGAGCGTTTTCGAGAGTGGCCCTAGCACTTTACACCGAAGTAGGTCTGGAGTAGGGTTTGGTAGGTTTTATTGGGCCTGCGCCCCCTCCTCCTCCCATGCTAAGGCGCGGGGGGGCGGTTTGTAGTAATGCAACCCGCGTGTTCAGGGCATCGATTTTGGCGCCAATGCTCTCGGCGAATTTTGCCAGCATGGCTTCGAATTTTTTACTGAGTGTCCCGCTCAGTCTTTCCCCAAATTGATTAATCATTTCTTGATTTTCACGGTCATTTGCCCCCGATACTTCGTGGTTTCTCGAGAGGCCTTGTTCTTTTTTAGTCACCCTGCGCTTCGCAGGGGGGGACTCAGGCAACTCAGGTGTCGACTCCTCCATCTCGTCACTTGACAAAGTTTCTAATAGGGGGATTTGCTGTTTTTCCACCAGAGATTTTGGAGATTAATCCTGGATGTTACCCGCTGCCGCGAGGCTGCCATGGGATGCGCCTAGATTCTGCGTCGCGGCCACTTGATAACAGTTTGCTCTTTGAGTTTCGCAATTGCCGCTTTAAGTGCCTTATTTTCTCTTAAAACTACCTGTAGCATCTTTTTGATTTTGGTGATTTCTGATTGTTCTACCTCTGCCGAGCTAGCTTTGCTACCGCCGCCTTCCGCGTTTGTCCGCGGAGCTGCGCTGTGAGAGACCGCGCTAGCCCAGCTCACCTTTCTCTGTTGGTTTCCACTCGGCGTAAACTTGCCGCTGCGAGACGTGGACCTTGATTGGTGCATCGAGTACTGGCCGCCCGCGGCGCTGGGGCTTCGACGTCGAGACTTCGATCTTGACCGGAGTTGTCTCCCGGTGGAATCGTCTCGGGTTCCAGCTGCGCGGCTTGAGTCCTTCCTGCTTTGGCGCTCGTGAAGAGGGAGGCGCGGGAAGGAGCTCGAAGGGTCACGCCTATCGCCTTCCTTGTCCCGCTTCTCGCCGTGCTTCAGTATGGACGATGTGTCCCCACGTCGGCCGCAATGTGTTCCCCTGTCGTTTTCCTCTTGTCTTTGCTTCTTCTCCCACTGTCGTTTTTTAATCAAGTAGGGAGTACGGAATCGTTGTGGGCATTTTTTGTCGCCAGTGGGGTGATCCCGTCCGCACAGAGCGCATTTTGCCTCGCAGGGATGGTTTTCTGGTGGGTTTTTACTGCCGCAGTTTTTGCATACCTTGGTGTCTGGTACGGGGCACACATCGGACCGGTGCCCCACTCTGCCGCATGTGTCGCATACTTCATGCTGCTTCTTATGTAGGAAGCATCTGTATTCGGCTCCGCGATAATAGACGTAGTGGGGTACCCTGTCGCCTTCGAAAACGATGATGACCGAGTTGGTCCGGCCCATCCTTCTTGCTTGCAGAATCGTGGGGTTTTTCTTGTAGACGAGACTCTTCGTTATAGCTTCGGCACTGTCATATTCAGGGATGCTGTGTATCAGCCCTTTGGCGGTGTCTTCTGGCGGCGCCACGTACGCGGACACCTCATAGCTCTTCTCTCCGATACGGAGCACTCTGATGGCGTTGTACTTCTCTGCCCGCTCCATGCTGGGGGTACTTGCAGCGATGATGTTCTTGGCTGTGTGATTGATTGATTGTGGGGGTTTAACGCGCCGACGCAACGCAGGCGATGAGGCGCGCCGTAGTGGAGGGCTCCGGATTAATTTTGACCACCTGGGGTTCTTTAATGTGCGCCGAAATCTCGTACACACGGGCGTTTTTGCTTTTCGCCTCCATCAGAAAAGCGGCCGCCGCGGCCGGGAATCGAACCCGCGAACTCGTGCTCAGCAGCGCAACGCCTTAGCCACTGAGCCACCGCGGCGGGTTCCTTGGCTGTATGGATGCGGAGGACGCCTTCCTCCGCTTCCTCGCATTCGAGGCCGGTCGCGTTTAGCACGCCGTCGCGAAGACCAGCGAGGCTGATCTTGATGACGTCCAGGCCCTCTCTCGGCCGCAGCACGATCTTTATGTCTTCCTTTGGCAGGTGCGGTTGGCGAGGCGTCCGCCGTTGCCTGCGCAGTTGCTGTTATGCACGTGGCCTCTGGTTCGTTGACCGGGCGCCGCCAGCGTCTTGCCCATGAGGGAGCCCCGGGGTCAGGTTCATGTTAGCGATGGCGCGAGCGCCACGTCGGCGATGGCTCGTGAGCCAGCCGGCCTCCTCCGTAATTTCTTCAGGCGAGATGGGCTCACCTTCCACTTCGACTCCCTCCATTTTGCAACTCCGGTCCTCGGGGGAAGGTCACCCGTGAGTATAGGCGGAGAGGCGGCTGTCGCCGCCTTTCCTCGGTGCACCGATGTTCGAAGTAGGGTTTGCTGGGCTGAGTCGCTTTTGATGTAAAAGTTGGCCGAGAAAGGCCAGCCAGGGTTCCTATCTTCCAAAATTTGGTGTCACCAGGCAGCGAATAGTTCGAGACACTCGATACAGTGATCCTTTCCGAGGTGGTCATGGAATTATTGCCACAGAAAGTGAGAAAATACAGAGCCCATGTGGACTGTACTTGAACGGCTCGGCCCCCTGGTGGCGACTCAAGGATATCGAGAAAACGGCATTCACTTGCAGCAGAGGGCTGTTTGAATTCATCAGGCTTCGGTTCGGTTTGTCGAATTCTCCAGCAACTTTCCAGCGCATGATGGACATTGTGCTGGGGGGTGACAAGTTTAACTACGCGATTGCGTACATGGACGATGTGGTTCTATTTTGAAACAACCTTGAGAATCACGTTGTTCATTTACGGACAGTGTTGCAGCGCATGCAGAAAGCGGGCCTCACAGTAAACCCCTGCAAGGTACAACTCGCTGCCAGCAGGATTAAACTTCTGGGATTCGTTATGAACCACGGTTAAGTGAGGCCAAACGAGGAGAAGCTCAAGGCGATCCTGCAGTTCCCGAAACCAGAGAACGTCAAAAGACTGCAGCGGTTCCTGTGTGTGGTGGGCTTCTAGAAGCACTTCGTTTCAAACTGTGCAGACTTGACGCGGCCCCTTTATCAGCTGCCAAGGAAGGAAGCAGGGTGATCTTGGGCAGCTTTGGAGGAGCAGGCCTTTCAAGCTCTGTCCAGAGCTATCGCCGACACCACAAGCCTCCGGTTGCCAGATCTGAACCGTCGGTTGGTTAATCAAACCGATGCAAGTGAGTACGGCATACGGGCTGTTTTGCTACCGGAGCATAGCACCAAACTGTACCCCCTGGCGTTCGCCAGCCGTACTTTGTGAGCTGCTGAACAAAACTATTCAGTGACGGAGAAGTAGTGTCTCGCCATAGTCTTTGCCCTCAAAAAGTCTAACATGTATTTGGATGGCGCAAATTTCACAATAAAAATCGACCACCAAGCCCTGTCATGGTTGCCTCGGCTTCAGAA
The DNA here is from genome assembly GCF_048455015.1 of Haemaphysalis longicornis. NCBI lineage: Eukaryota > Metazoa > Arthropoda > Arachnida > Ixodida > Ixodidae > Haemaphysalis > Haemaphysalis longicornis. The sequence goes on from NW_027526371.1 coordinate 1,342,030, forward strand.
CCCTACAGGTCACCTCGCACGATGGGCCCTAAACCTGCAAAGTATCACTACAAAGTGGAATACAAGAAGGGTAGCAAACACAAAGCCGCAGACGCTCTGTCTCGTGCACCCCTACCAGCACAAAAGCAACCACAACTACAGGTCTTCGCGGTAACAACACCTGAAAAAGCCTGGAAAACCCTGAAACGTCGCCAGCAGATGCTAGAACCGCAAAAGGCTGACGAGCAGTCCAAACGCATCCGGCAGTGCCTTACGGTCGATGAGACCGACGATGCTACAGCGGAACGGGCATCGAACTACGACTGCTACTTCGAAAGCCAGGACGGATTGCTACTACGGTACATTCCATGTGCAGACACGGACAGTGGTGAGTATTGGTGTTCGTACCAAAGAGCCTAAGGATGTTCTTTTCGTAATACTAACACAAGACTACCTTAGGAGCTCATAGTGATGGACAGAAAACGTTCGATAAGCTTTTTCGGATTGTCACATGGCCTTGCATGAGAAAAGAGGTTATGAATTACGGGCAGACATGCCCGGTTTGCCAGTCGGTGAAGCCAAGAGGAGGTAAACCGCCGGGCCTCATGAAGTCGGTCGAGAGCTGCTTTGCCTGTCAAATCGCGGCGTGCGACGTGATGGGGCTTTACCCAAGATCGGCGAAGGCCACTCGCTACCTCCTGGTCATCACACATCATTTGTAGAAGTGGGTAGAGCTCTAGGCCTTACGTAAACTTGACTCTAAGGTGATCTGGGACAAGCTGTTTGGATTCCTGGAAAAACTAATAACGGACAATGCGACGTACTTCACAAGCAAGACCTTTGAGGACGTGTGTTCTGTTCTAGGAGTAGTACACAAGAAGACTACTCCGTACTATCCACAAGCAAATATAACGGAACGCATGAACAGAAATTTGAAAATGATGCTGGTGGCCTTTACTCAACGCCACAAAGACTGGAATGCTCGCCTCGCCGAGATGGCGTTTGCTACTCGGACTACGGTCAACCGCTCGACCGGCTTTACATCAGAAGCCTTGCTTTTCGGCCGCGATCTCTGTTTTCCTATCGAACATTCCTTCAATGGCCAGGTCGAGGCGTGCCCTCGCACTTATTTCAAGTATGCGCAGGACCTTCGCAGCTCCCTGAACGAGACTCTTAAAGAGGCCAGGCAAATCCTGGATCTAGCACGCCTCGAAAAACTCCAGCAATACGAAAAGGCCGACGCCAGGTTGAGTTTTCCGTCGGTGACGAGGTACTACGTCGCACATACCCGTTGAGCGATGCAACAAAAGGCTTCGCTGTTTCCCTGGCAGACAGATGGGAAAGCCCTTACAAGGTGACAAAGCGCACATCGCGGGTGACTTATCGTTTTCGTAACCTGCGCGGAGTACAGGAAACGGGTCCAGTAGGCATTTGTGAACTTAAGCCACATCATGAAAGAACCTCTGGCGAAGAGAGCTAACGTCAGGAGGCACTACCCGCTGAACTGTAAAGCGGGAAGGCCCCCTTGAATCGGCATTCACCTCAAGCCCCCTGGAGAAGGCTTTTTCAGCGGCAGCCCCCCAGCGCTTCTCGGCAACTCGGGAGTTGTCCAGTCTTAAGGGAGGGGAAGTGTAGGGACTCAGCCCCTACGTGCGCCCCTGAATGGGGATTACAGTGCAGCGAGCTCGCGTCGGACAGAGATAGTGACGTCAGGGCGTCATGTGCCTGTGCGTGGGTGTGCGATAAACAGTCAGCGGACAATGAACACGTGTGGTGCGTACCAAGCCCGGAACATTCGCACAACGGCCACGGCCGGTACAAAGACTGCGTTCACGGATGCGGCAAGGGGGAGTTGGACGGAACAGCTAGGCGGCAGCAGAACCAGGTTGGGAGCAGAAATGAGCAGATAACCGGAACGAGGTCCCTTGGCCAGCTCGGACCAACCAGCACTTGTGGTGGGCGCACACAGGGTTGCTTGGTACCAGGACTCAAACGTTGTCGTGAGTGTAGAGCGAAGCGTTGTATTAAAGCGGAGCTTTTTACCTCTACCCCCCAAGGGTTCTTTCGCGACCGTTGGTGTCCACAGAAAACTCCGGCGAACAAATAAAAAAATTTACTGGCACCGCCAGGAATCAAACCTGGAACTAATGGAGCAACAAAGCCAGAGCCCGTTGTCTTACCGATTTAGCTATGAGCCCACGCGGAGTCGCGGAAGACAAGTGGTGCACTTACCAAGATCATCTACGGGTTTAACCTCTGCATTCTCGCTGAAATCCACGCGATAGCGATTAAATGAAGGTCACACCAACCCCATGGCATCTCACTTCTAGTACGTCTGTGTCTTTCAGTGTTCACATAAAAAGCTCAGCTTCTTGTCGTCCACCTTCAAGCCAAATGACACCTCAATGAAGACATTCAAATACTCCTTGATGGCCAGGCCATCACTCCAAGCCCCAGCATCAAGCTCCTGGGCTTACATATTCAGGCCAACATCAACAGTGACGTATCCTTGCAGCGCCTCAAACACAGTTTCAATAAAATCGTACTCATGCTCAAGCAAGTTCCCATGAAAATGCGAGGCCTGAAGGAATTTGATACCTTTCGATTAGTGCATGGTTTTCTCCTCTCGAGAATCACGTACGTCAACCCCCTGTCTTCTCGGCAAGGACAACATAAACAAGCTTTATATAATGAATAGAAAGGCGGTTGAGCAAGCCATTGGTGTAGCCATGAGTGCGTCGACAGAGAGGCTGCTTAGCACGGGTGGTACAACACGATGGAAGAGCTAATAGGGGGTCTTCTTTCTATCCAGAAGCTCCGAATGAGCAGAAGTGAGGCGGGTCGCCGCATCCTTCACCACGTTGGCTGAGCAGCACAGAATGTCACTCCTCTTAATGTACTCCTGGAGTTATGGCGACAAGAACCAACGATGCCCCGTTTGCTTAGAAATATGAACCCCTCACAAAAGGAGGGTCGCCGACATGCACGAGCTCAAGCGCTCAAGGCCACCCTCGCTTGGGATCAGAGCAGTTATCTACACAAACGCCTCCAAACATCGAGAGCAGCTGTACACCATCATTGTGGCTACCTCCAGAGCCAACCTTCTTGCTTGTGCCTCAATCAAAACCTAAGACATGACGGCAGCAGAAGAGGCAGCCATCGCATTGGCTCTCACTTAACCACGGGTTCGGAAGGTAGCCACCGATTCTCAACAAGCCTACCGGAATTACCAGAGGTGTTTGGTGTCCAAACCTGCACTGCGTGTGCTAAAATACACTCCGTAAATGGTTCCTTCAGCTCATCTGGACAACCGCTATCACGCTTTTATGGAGGGAAACGTATACGGCCACCAAGCCTGCACTTTTACCTCCTGTGTTATGGAGCTGCACGAGTGCAGTCACTCGCTTGTCTCTTTCAGGGACATAACCCAGCATTATCGCCTTCATAGACAGACCGTACCTTCACCTTGCCCTGACCTTTCCAGAGAACAACAAAATATCCTACGGCTTATACAATCCGGCACCTTCCCACACCCGACGCGTCTGCACTTAATGCACCCGAATCGCTACGACACTGAATGTAAATTTTGCTTATAAGTAGGAACACTCCGCCACATTTTCGGGGTGTGCGACTTTATCCCTGAGCACCGTCCTGTCCGTCATCTACCCAACAAGAGCAATGGGAGACGCTGTGGTCCAGCCCCTCTCTGCCTACCCAGCTTCAGCTGGTGGAGAGAAAACAGGTGGCGAGGACTGCATATCGGCTCCAGTGAAGAAGGAACCACTCCCCTAGGTCGCACTCTGGGCCGTAAAAAAATCTGAATAGAAGTGTTTCCTCCTCATCAAACTCCTCATAAAGGGTGTTGGTTAAGTGCATTTCACTTCTCTCTGGTTTGACAATTTCTAGAGCGACGTGAGGGAATTTAAGTGACGCCGAATGGGTAATCGCTGTGGGTGCCGTTTACAGCTTTGCTTTCCACCCACATTCACAGGGTTGATTGGAACGAACTTTTTTATGTTTCTGCACAGGCAGTGCAGTGGTTTTTTACAGTGTCGCGTGGTTTACATGACCGTATGTGTTGCGAGCTGCTGTTGCTACTCATGTCATTTTTCTTTTGCCGGCCAGGAATAAACCGGTGATTTCTGTTTTTTTCGTGTCGGCGTCACTTCGTCGGGCGGGGTCAGGGCCACTAACACTGCACATGAAGGAGGTTCCTTCATTATGTAGTTAAAAAATTCGTCTGCAGTCTCTCACTGCCAATTAGCAGCGGTTTGTCTGTGGGAAACACGGGCGCACACTACATGCTTCGCTCCTCCCCGGGATTCGCGTGAGCGGAGATGGCCCAGGATTTTTTAGGACCACGTCGGCACTTCTGGTAAAAAATTCTGGAAGGAAATTTTTGTTCACTGAGCCAAACTATAGCCGGTGGGCATTGCTCAAACGTTCATCCGGCACGAAAGAAATTGTGGAAACGGAGGACAAGAAATTAGAGCCGAAAATGACGAAAGCTCACACTAACGAGTAAGACTTGAAGGTAGAGAAGCTGTACGCAACTTTCACGACCATCACGATGGTTAGGTCCCCAATCGCAGCCAATTTGCTTCTTCGCAACCACTGTGTGAATGTTGCTATTAGTGTGAGTGTCCTTTCTTCCTAAGTGGGTATTCTTGGCTTGATAAACATGCGTCGGGGACGCTGGGCAGTCACCGCCAGACCTGCACACATGCGTGCTAGGCATTTTTTTTTTTAACTGCCGGGCGGTCGCCGCGAGGCACGTGCATTTAGCTTCTTTTTGGTATTTTTAACAGTGGAAACAAACAGCTTCGCTGTTACAATGTTTGTATAACTTAATTCATACAAAAGATTGATGTGGGCTAGTTGGCCTTTGTGGGTGAGTTGATTTGGGTGACAAAGAAGTGTCCTTTTTAGAAATGTTATGCATTTTGACGTTAGAAAAATTTTGCTATTCTAGTTCTGTGTATTTAGGCGGCGTCTTTTTTCAGTAAAATCTAGTTGGAAGTTCGGCATGGAGTTGTATGTTACGTGTTTATTCTTCATCCCTCTTTGAGCGGCGAGTAATTTTTTTTAGATTAATGTATATGACTGCAACCGCGGCAGGAATATTCTTTGCCGGTTGCTCCTTACTCTATTTTTCTTTTCCATGTTGGCCCAAGCGCCAGCCAGGCAGAAGCTCTAGGTGGCACAGCACCAGAGCAATGCCTAAAAAAGAATGTGTTAAAGCTACGAAGCCACGTTGCGAGTCTGCGCTTTAGCTTCCGTCGCTGCACTGTTTCCGAGTCCTTCCCCTGACAGCTGGCTCAACGGAAGCTAAACGAAACGTGTCGGCATACTAGGTTTCTTCGTGCACGGCATCAGCAGGACAATCGCGACAAAAGAAAGACGGCGCTCTGAGCAACATTCTCCGACACTGTGCACGGCACACCAGCCGGAACAGCTTTTACCTTCCGAAGTTGCCTCCGACGCTTTCTATCAGCAGAGAGACTGCAGCTGCAATCAATTCACCGAAGAAAGATTCTAAGGGAAGTTTTGCTGGAGGGACACCTAGCTGTAGATTGCGAAAATATTTTAAGGTATGCCTCGAAAATATTTTGAGGTAAAGATGATCTGTTTGAACCTCTTCACAGCCCACTGGCTGTGTCTAATTTTTACCTACGTGTTTCTTGGTACTTTAAAATAATGCCTATAATGAACAATATTCCCCACTACACTCCCAAAAGTTGAATTTTATTTATGAACACAATATCGCATCGTCTGTCGAAATTTGCAGCATAAACGTCCCCTCCAACGCCACTTACAGTAAAATGAATGAAGGTAAAAGATCTTTTCTCTGGCACAAATCTCACAGGCTTCCGTAAACACTGATTGAAAAATCCAACGTATACTTTAGGACACTTCGTCTTTATGATGACTCTGTAAATTCCGCCCTATTGCGGCGGAAACAAACCAAAGTCTCATTGATTTACCTAAACACGTAGTTAGGATAGGACTTCTGTCCTTTATGCTGGCATGTAATTGTAATTACTACATAATCAATATTTTCTCGTAGATTGAGGTATCTCCACGCAATAACCGCATCTGTTGTCAAAAGAAACGCAAGCAAAATTTTGCACCACTTTATGTTCAATTTATGTTCCACCAATGTTCATAGCCGGAACCACTGGAAATTTAGGCGCAGATTTGTAAATTGCGAATCAGCCACCCTACCCCACACGTTGTGTAACATGTATTCAAACTAAATAAATGTGGCATGCACAGACTAATGAATAAAACGTCAACATATGAAAAAAACACGGAAGAGTGAAATGTCGCTCACGGAGATGCTGACAAGGAATATTCGGTTAGAATATTCGTATAGATACGTGCCGTTCAATGCAAAACAGCGCGTCTGACTTTTCCCGAAAGTGGAAAGCCCATTTTAATGAGGTTCAGTTTCATTTCTTTGCCTTGTATCAAAGTTTTTTCGTCTAGCTGCAAACACAATCAAAGCGCGCAGGTTATCTTACGTAAATGCTGAAACGTGCTTTTCAAAAAGCCCTGTTAACACTGAACACCAACTTCGAGACGGGCGGAGGACTCTTCAGAAAAGCCTGACTTTTATGGAATACTCAGCTTACCTTTATGCGCTGTCGGACGCAATAACCAGTAAAACCCCTCCTAAAAAACTGAGTAACGTATATTGACACGATCGTAGGGAATGAGATGGGCTTTATTAAAGATGGGGCGGCCGGTGCGCAAGGAATTCGTAGGCGGGGAACGGTGAGCACAGAGCGAGTAGCGCGCAGCACCAACGTCTTCCTCCTCTTTACCACTCGCGGCCGGTCAGTACGTTTTCGTTGTCTTCTCTCCAAGTTGCGTTTCTTCCATTTCTATCGTAACAATATTATTATGAGGTTTAACAGATTTCTATAAGCGTTTTCAAATACACACAGAAGCCTTGGTGCTGATTAAAGTCCAAAAACAAGCTTAAGTCGTGTCTGTGTTTCAAGTTACATAGCATAAATGTCAAGCTCCGTTGTAGTAACCATAATTTGGTGTTTGAAACGGAGTATACTTAAACAGGTGCCCATATACGGCTGGCCCCGTAGATTTTCCCGGATACGCTTCTTATTGAAAAGATGGCCCTTTCGGCTGGATGACAAGAAGCATTTCTGAGCGTGACCTTCCTTACTTTTCCGAAGTTTGCCTGTCATTAAATAAAAATCGCTTGAGGTCATACAGTAGAACCCCGCTGTTACGTGCCCGGGTGCTGCGTTTTCCTGGCTGTTACGTTGTTTTAGGCTGGTCCCGGCATACCTCCCATTTAATCCAAGGTATTAAGAACCCCGCCGTTACGCCGCAAGTGTAGGACCGGTCGGAGCTGGCCATGGCGAGCGGCCATGTTGGCTTTTTCCCCTGCTTGACCTGGCTTGGCTATAGGCTTAGCCGTAAATGTCGCCGGGGACTTGTTTTCGGTTGTCGCCTGCCTGTTTTCTTGGCTTAGACTCATTGTCATCGTCATTGTTGTCATCGTCATCGTCAATCGCCATCGCCATCGCCAACCAGTGCAACTCGTGTGCTTTTTGCGAACTTCTCGCATGTGTTTTTCTTTGTGTACCTGTCGCGCCGGCCGTGGAAGCGTGCGTCTGCCAAGTGCTTCTTTTTACTCGTTTAACACAGGATGGCATCAAGAGTGCGGAAAGCGCTTTCGCTTCAAGAGAAGTTGAACATTATCCTGGTCGTGAAAGAAAACCCTACGCGGAAAAGGGTAGACATAGCGAAGGAGCTAGGACTGACACCCTCCACATTGAATTCCATTGTAGCAAAGAGAGGAGAAATTGAAGAGAACGCCCGCGTCTTCGACGTAAAGTGCAAGCAAGCCCGGAGTTTAGAGTACACTCATCTTGATGAGGCCGTATTCGCTTGGTTTAAGCAAGCCAGGGCAGGCGGAGTAAACTTAGACGGCACCATCCTGCGGGAAAAGGCTTTGGAGATCGCCGACAAGCTCGACATCGATGTTTTTACTGCATCTAACGGCTGGATAGACCGTTTCAAAAACAGGCACGGCCTAACTTACCGTACTGTGAACGGCGAGGCTGCAAGCGGTGACATAGCAACCGTCGACACCTGGAAAAATCACGTGGCGTCTCTGATTGAAGGTTATGAACCAAGGGACGTGTTCAACGCCGACGAAGCGGTGCTTTTTTTCAGGGTACAGCCAGCCAAAACACTGAGCCTTAAGGGCGAGGCTTGCCACGGAGGGAAGTGCAGTAAAGAAAGAGTGACAGTTTTGCTGGGCTGCAACTCGGATGGTTACGAGATGATCAAACCGTGAGTCATTGGAAAGTTCAAAAACCCGCGCTGTTTGAAGAACATCCGCCACCTGCCCTGCCATTATAGAAGTAATAGCAAGGCATGGATGACATGCTCGCTTTTTCGAGAGTTCTTGAGCTACATGGACTCAAAGATGGGCTGTCGAAACAGGAAAGTCATTCTCTTCCTCGATAACTGTTCGGCGCATCCCAAGGAGTCAACGTCGCTGCGCAACGTCAAGGTTGTGTTTCTTCCAGCGAATACCACAAGTCATCTTCAGCCCTTGGACGCCGGAATAATTAAGAACGTTAAACACTTCTACCGGAAGTGTATTGTGAAGCGATCTTTGGCGAGCGTGGAGCGTGGGCAGCAGCCGACTGGTGTCACAATTTTGGATGCTATGCATTATTTAGCATCGGCACGGAGCGCTGTTACCGCCGTCACTGTTAAAACCTGTTTCACTAAGTGCTTCGGAGTGCGCGTGGTGATGCAGCAGAAGCTGGTGAAGTGTGTGCCTTCACGGACTGCGACGAACTAAACACCGCCATGGAGACTGTTGGCGCTAACGGAATCGCTTACAGTGATTACGCTAGTGTGGATGACGCAGTTGTTACCGCCACAGTGTTGTCCATCGACGACATCGTGGCAGAGTGTGCCGGTGCGTGCTCCAGTGTCGATGAAGTGGAGGAGGAGCAGTAGCCAGAGACGGAGCCAACCTCGTCATCGGCCGTAGCGGCACTGGATTTATTAAGAAGGTACGCATGGAGTGACGATGCCGAGACCCACATGGTGCTGCAGGTGCTTGAGAAGCGCCTTGTGCTGCTCGGACGTGACAAAATGCGCCGAGCAACGCTGCACGATTTTTTCGAGCGCAGGTAATGATATAAAATTCTGCACACGCTTATTTCCTTCATTTTCCCGTTTCTCGGCTCTTGCGTTTCCTGATTGTTACGTTTTTTTCCGCGGTCCCGTGAAAAACGTATCAGGGGGTTTCTACTGTATTTTGTCTGCTTTTCTATCATATTCCACAAACCGTTCTGGTTGATTTGAGTCACTGTTTTCAATGCTTTGTTACATTTCATATGCAAGGGCGTTGTACGTAAGTGCTCATTTTTTTCTACGAAAGTGGCGAACATCTGACTCGTGAATTGTTTGAAATTATTCAACATGTATATGTGAATGGCGATAAACATACAAAACGTGCTTCTTAAACAGGAATTGAGGTTGGCTGCGTTCGTTTTCTGCACGAGCTACTCCAGTCCACGTCGTCTGGCTAGTCTGCCACTACGAGTATAACGTCGCGGGCTAGTGGGCTGCAAATATCGTACGGACACGATCCCGTTCACCGTTTTACACAAACTTACTAGCCTGGGTAAGGTAGACATGGCCAGGTTTCTGACACAGCCCCCATACTACGTAGACATTTTTTATTCTTTCTATATTAATAAATAATAATAATAATAATAATACGTTATTTTCAGCAAAAAGAGAAACTGTACAGAAGTCAGGCCTACCAAAGCCTCAAAGGGCTTGAACGGCAGTGCCTGGCAGAGCGGACGAACATGCTACATAAAGAAAGCTAATATAACAGAAATTTGTAGCTAACTAGCAAACAAACATAACACTGTTTACTGGGCAGTCAATGAGGTAAACGTAACCAGGATACTGAAAGGACTTATACAATATAATGTCTTAAGGCTTTCCTTAGTCTATACTTAGTTTGAAAAGAGAGGTAGTTTGGAGGAAGTTGATTGAAGACATGGGGCACATAATAAATTCGACTTCTTTTTCCGTATCTCGTGGCGCATATAGGTATCAGATACGGTTCTTTAGGGCGGAGGCAGCGCGTCGGAATGTACGGAGTCTTAAAACTACTACTCCAGTAATGCTTCAATACAATGTTTTGTAGCAACAGAGAGTCGAAATTTGGCATAGATAACATGGCAAATATGTTAACATCCCTGGCAAGGTCCAGGTCGTACGCCACATTACGCAGTAGTAAAACGTAAAATGGAATCAATCCTATGTTTCCATCGTGAGGCACAAAGCCCATAAACCGTGACACCATATCGCAGCACACTATAGGCCAAAGCATGAACAACAGTTTTTCGTACTGACATCGGCATCAAATATCTTATATTATACAGCAGGCATGACACAGCTCAAAGCTTCCGGCAAACATAGGCGAGGTGCGTATTCCATGATAAATCACTATCAAAATGTACGTCAAGATATTTTACGGTATTTGTAGTTTATTGAAGTGCAATTGCAAAGGAAAAAATCAGATGTGTGTAGAAAGAAAGAGTAAGCAAGATTAATTTTCTTCAATGGATTGTGAAAACAAATAAGGCGAGTTTTCGAAGTATTAACCGTGATAACATTAGCCGCAAACCAATTCATGGCTTTTGTGGCAGTTGCTTGTAAAGGCGACATCGCATCAGAATAATTTGAAGCAACTGATAAAATTAGTGTGTCGTCTGCATATTGGAACAAGGGAAGGGCTATATGCGAGCTAAGATCATTGACATCGATATTAAATAATAAAGGACTTAAAATAGAGCCTTGTGGAACACCCGCTGTGATCATGGTGAAATCACTATAGGTTCGACCTATCTTAACGCACTGCCGCCTGATATGCAAATAATTTCCTAATAGCAATAGAAAAGGACCGCGAAATCCCAGCAACGAAAGTTTGTTTCATAGCAGCTTATGACATACGCTATCGAATGCCTTACTGAGATCTAAAAGTAGCGCGCACGCTACCTTATTGTGCTCAAAACTCGAATTGAGCATATCAGAAAATTCTTCAAGAAGCACTCGCGTGCCCTTACCACGAATAAACCCATATTGGCTGGATGAAAGGACGTCGTTCACCTCCAGAAAACTTGTCATGGTTCGCAACATATGGCTTTCCAACAGCTGACCGATGCATGATAATACAGAAATTGGCCGATAGTTTTCCATTTTATTGCGCGCGCCAGCTTTGAACAGTGGACGCACTACAGCGGTTTTAATATTGATGGGAATGACGCCATTGGCAATAACAGCATTGAGTAGGGTTAACAAAACGTGCTTGATGGTAGCAAAAATTCTGCGCAGATCATTCATAGAAATATTGTCTATGCCCGGCGATTTGTTGGGTTTCAGGCTATAAAGAATTGTTCTGAGTTCATCTTCTGTTAGAAGTGGAAGATAAGCCGAATTAAGGATACTTTTTTGGAGGGAGCATGACTGTGCGTTTTGTCTTAAACTACCGGTAACTTGGGAAAAATACTTGTTAAAGTTATCTGCGGAAGTTTGCCCAGGTGAGGAAAAGTGCGTGGATATAAAGTCGTCATTATGATTCTGTTTAGTGTTACCTCTCAGACAGTTCAGCAACGACCAGGTCTTTCTGGTGTCTGAACGGACGTCCCAAAATCTTTTTCTAAAGTGTTTTCGTTTAGCCAAGCGGATCATAGCATGTACTCGATTTCTGGACTGCCTGAATTTAGATCTTAATTCTACACAGTTAGGGGCTCGTTTTGACTGGGCCCAAAGTATGTCTTTTTTTTTATTGCAGCCAGTATTTCACGAGTCATCCAAGTATTGTGCAAGTTACGTTGTCGGATAGTTACAACACGGGTAGCTAGTTGCTTAAACTGGTTAAACAGCGCAACGAAGTCAGCGTAAATTGTACTGTGGGGTGTAGTTAAAATAAAGTTTTCCCAATCATGTTGTTCGACTACTTTATCAAAGAACTTTGGATCTACTAACGAGATTTGTATTCTACCACAAGCAGTAGGTGGTGTAGCAGCCTCCTTTGTTAACGAACTGCAGACTAAGTAATTATCAGCCAGTTTAGTCTCAACAATTGTAGACTTTACGCTGAGACTGTCAACCCGGAAGTTTGTGTGGTCTATGCATGATGAGACTAAGCGACCAGAAAGCATTTCTTCGCGTGTTTTGCTTTGAATAGTATTTTGTAGTCCAAATTTAGATAAAGTATCAAGGTAATCACCTACAAGACCGATTTTTGGGCGAAGGGTGTTAATGTTAATATCCCCAACCATACATATGTTGTCTTCACGAGCAAGGGACGCTAGCGCACAATCAAGCTCCTCTGAAAACAATCGACCGTTACAACAAGGTTGACGGTAAACAGATATTAAAACCAGAGATAACTCGGGAGTGGTCATGCGCAGGGCAACAACTTCAGCGTTCAAAAACGCAAAACTGCATTCCGATACCGACCAGTTATCTTCTATAAACACTGCCACGCCCCCTCCCCTTCCAATAGGTCGGGTGTAAGGGGATGTGTAAGGCGATCCATGCCCGTCCAAAAAAACAAGTGCGCAAAAGCTTTCCTTCACGAGGAGCCTAGGTGCATTAAATGTAGTCGCTGAAAAATTCTTGCCTATCATGCGGTATCTCCGTTCAATTGTTCCAGTGGGTTAGGCGGTGAACCTAAGGCAATTCCGATATGCGTCAAAAACCACCAGATGGTTGAGCCCGTCGTCGTGGGGTTTGAGGCGAACGATGCAGACCGGACCCTTGGTGGCTACCTTCTGTGATTGTTTAGTCCTCACTATACTTTCTCCCAGAACTTCTATCGATAGGACATATTCAAGAGGTGTACCTCGGTCACCGGTTCCGCCGTTGTTTCTGGTACCGTGATGAGGGCATGTGCTCTTAGTAGATGTTTCTACTTTACATCTACTTTAACGTGCATTGGCAGCCAGCAAAGAGAAATGACCATCGTGAAGTGCACACGGTAAACATTTAATTAAGGAGGCTAGCGTCGGGCTTGACCAGTCACAGAAGTAGCAGAGGGCCGGTTTGCGTGGTAAAGTGTCGACCTATCTGACACTCACTGGGCGAGAAACACCAAAAATGAGTGCAAATGCTTTTTGGTCCATCTGAAAGCCATTTTGCTGTGCTGTTTTATCGTTCTAACAAGAAGCCAGATGGTTTGTGCCGATTCCACACCGAGTGAAAAGGCCGTGCACCTAGGGCGAAGGAAACGCTCCATTACAGCTTTATTTTCTTGGCCGGATGAAAAAGGTCAAGACGATGCGCCTTCTGTAAAACTTTGCTTCAGTGGATCTCTCATATATATACTGCTGCGGCTGCAGCCATTTTCAGCGGGTTGTTTTTGATGAGCTGATAGGTAAACCTGTGCACAGTCAACATAAAATGATAGAAAACTAGGTAAAACTTCGGTATGCCAAAAAAGCAGTGCAACTCGCTTATTTATCTTGGTCTCAGGGCTGGTGTGACAGTGCCTACGTTCTTTTAGATACGAAGTATCTCATGCTCAGGGCTATGTCCCTCCCTCCCTCGTTGTCGCTGTCCGCCGTCCGCACTCTACTGCGCCTGCGCGTCCACTATTACAAAAATAGTTAGGCGGCGCCCGGTTTCAATCCCACGACTCTCTGGCGGCAACGGGAGGTACGTGGCGCTCTTCCCACTGCGCTACAAACCAAAACGGGAGCATGTGCTACGAACGCACCCTATATCCTTCACTCATTCAAACTACGTCAAGAAGCTACTGATACAACGAAAGCACGCGAAGCTGAACGTCAACGGAAACAACAAATTGAAAACTAATGGGAACTTCAGTCGACCCCATGGCTGCTTCGCATACTACTCAGGGTTCCCTACGGGAAGATGGTGTAATTTTTTAGATGCGGAGCTTCTTATAGTCTGGGCATGTCCCGCGTCGGCGTCCGCACTCACACTGGGCATGCGCAACTCTCCTCCTTCCCTCTCTCCCGCAGCTGCGCGATACTCCCGCCACTTCTTCTCTCGTACCAGCTGCGTGCACTTCGCTTTCGCTTCTCCCGCGTTCTCGCTTCTGCTCTCGAGGCGCATGCTCGGCGCTTGCGCATCTCTTTTCCTCTCGTCTCCTCTCCTTCAACCTTGAATGTAAATCGGGTATCGCGCTGCGCGCGTTCAGTTTAGCGCTTGCTGCGGTTGATTCCACTTCACTCCGTTCTTCCGATGAAATGTGATGGAAGCAACAGTCCTGTCAGTTGGTGGGTTGGCGCAAGCAAGCGTCAGTACCACTCCACAAACTAACAGCAACGCTACGTCCACTAAAGACAAAGCTGCGCAGCGAAAGGCACGCGACGCTGGGCGCAAACTGTTCAAGCCAGCGGCGGACCCTGAGCTTCGTCGGCGCGAATGCTCGGCGCTTGCGCATCTTTCCTCCTCTCGTCTCCTCTCCTTCAACCTTGAATGTAAATCGGGTAGCGCGCGGCGCGCGTTCAGTTCAGCGCTTTCTGCGGTTGACTCCACTTCACTCCGTTCTTCCGACGAAGTTCTACGAACACAACGGAAACACAACGAAACCCCGAGATGTTCCGCATCTACTCAGCGTTCCCTTCGGGAAGATGGGGCTAATTTTTTTCACAGTGCATTGTTCCTGCCATCTATCCGATGCTTGAGGTAAGTGAAGGAAAGAGGCCGACACGTGCTTGTTTGATTCCTAGGGTTTACTCAGTGCCCTCTGAACCACTCAAAAATTTTATTGATATGTTGGAAATTCCCGCTTCTGTGGTTCCCCACGACCACATCCTCAATCTGGGCTTGAAAACTGGGAACCCGCTGAGCATCCCGTCCTTCCCCGTTTGAAATGTAGCCTTCTTAAAGCTGTATCACATGAAACTTTGTTGAACCTAAAAAGAAAGCGGTCCTTGCAATTACGGATTCAGGGTTACGCTTCGTCATGAAGCTGTTGGTCGCATGCATCTTTGGAATCCAAGATCTTCGAGTATTAACCTTCATTTAAGCTTGCAAACAGGCCCTTCATCACTAAAGAGAGGTAAGGCTCCACCTTATGTTCCAAACTAGGTGTAATCAGATTACCCCGCATATCGTTACAGTGCAGTCCTTCAAGACAACTTCAATAACCGCAGCCATTTCTGAATGTCGCACGAAGAAGGTAAGGTGTTAACGTAGGGTGCCAATTTTCCCCGCTGCCTTACAGTGGAGGGGGTATAGAAGCTATCTGGGGGGGGAAACTTTGGCGTTGCGGTCCTCTTGAGGTTCAAACAAGTGGTGTTTTTTAACAGTCGTACGTTGGTTGGAAAGACATACTTGTACTCGCTGTGCCGTTTGTTCACTATGCGCTCATTTGGTTTGTAACGATCGTGAGATTGGGCGTAGTCAGGTCTCAATCTGCAAGCACACCAATTGGATGGCATGCGCACAAGTTCGGTTCGGAACAGTGAAGCACAACCAGCTGGCAAGCTCCTGACACGACTGAAACTTTTCAGTTGACCCGGCAGAGCTGCTCCCCGGCGTAACACAAAAGCTTTACTCGTGGTGGGTACAGAGGTGGCCACACTGCGTATTGTGGCTCGTGCAGTTGTGATACGATGCGCACAGGGTCTATATGTTCGCATCGGAATTTCTGTCCTATCAGAAGTTTTAAGCCATTTTCTTTCCTGAGAAATAAACTCCTTGTGAATACATATGGGTTTGTTGCTTCCATGCCGAGCGACGACTGGCCGCCTACGTGGCAGAATGCTCGCGCCGCTCGACCGAAGCCCGTTTGAGCTGTTCAAAGTTAGCTTTTACACTCTCGCCGCCACTGCGCCACTGCGCGTGTTCCGTTACTCCAGCCGGCGGTCTCTGGTTGTTTCCGCCGGCGCTGCTGTGCGAACGCCACACCACACCACCACGCAGAATTGAGCCCTCCTGGTCAACGAAAATTGGTGAAACGCACCCAGCGTCCAGAGCGGGTGGTGTATAGCACGGAGGGAGGGGTCCGAGGTTGTTGTCGACAAATTACCGGCGCCACGGAGGTGTGTGGTGTCTCCTCCGTAAGGATGTATGATGGCTCCAGTCGGTCGACGGAGTGGCGGACATACTTCTCGTTGAGTCTGAGGGCGAAGGTTTTGTCGTCGCGACGAATTACTTGGTATGGCCCGGAGTAAGGTGGTTGGAAAGGTGCCCAACAGTGTCGTCGCGGAGGAACGCATGCGTGCAAGTTGGAAAGTCCTTAAACACGAACGCAGTCGTCTTGTTGGGATGCGCTGCTGGCGACTGGCGCAGTATGCGCATTGTGCGTCGTATCAGCGTGACAAAGTCGGTATTATCTGAACTAGTGATGTCGGCAGCTGGGTTGGCGAGACATTCCCCGGGTAGCCGAAGCGGTTCACCGCAGACTAGCTTTGCGGTCGTGGCCTGAACGTTTGCTTTGAAGGTCGCGTGCAGAACGAGAGCGGCGGCCGGTAAAGCCTCGAGCAAGGTTGAGTTAGGGTGGCACAATATGGCTGTTTAAAACTGTCGATGAAATCACTCGAGCATCCCGTTGGCGCAAGGGTGGTAACTGGTGGTCCGCAAGCGTTCGAATTCTGTGGAGAGCCCGAGCAGCCTGCAGAGTGCAAGATTCGAACAGCTGTCATTGATCGGTTGTGACGCGACTAGGTGTGCCGTAGCGGGGTATCCGGCGTGAGAAGAAAGTTGAGCCGACCTGCGGTAACCTTTTTGAGGTGCCATATCTCGGACCATCGAGTGAAACGATCAATGGCTCTGAGGCAGTAGCGGTAAGGTCCGGCTGGGGGAAGGGGGCCAATAATGTAGATGTTGACGTTTTGAAACCGTTCCGACTAGAGGGGGAGTAGCCCTGGCGGCAAAATGATGTGCAGGCTGATTTTCAGCACCGGCATTGGGTGCAAGCGCGTGCCGAAGTGTTGCAGTCGCGCTGCTTTGCGGGCCAAACGTAGTGGTCAGTCACAAGGCGCGCGAATGCCGGGATGGGTGAGGTTCTGTAACTGGCCTAAAACGCTTCAGCGATGGCGTGAAGGCATGTAATATTTCTCTCGTCCGGTGAATAGATGGCAGTAGAGACTACTTGTCAACCCCGGGACAGCAACTTGTTGAAACTGGAGAGAGTAGCCGTTCTCCAGCAGCTTTTGAAGTTCGGATTCAGTTTTCTGGGCTTCAGCAGGGGTGTCAGTCGTCACAGGTAGTCCTCGACAATCACGACACGAGAGAGCTCGTCTTTGACCCCGTTATCCTTCCCGCTGAGGTGCTGGATGTCTGTCGCACACTGGGCGATAAAGGGCAGTTGGTTCTGCTGGACTGTTGGGAGTTACTTGCGGCGTTGAGTCAACATCGTCAATAAATTGTCGGAAAGTTTGTCCCGCGTTCCGAAGGCGAAACCTCATGAAAGGTAACTCAAAAAACCCGAAGTGGGTGATGACTGTGGTTTTCGGGAACTCATCCAGGTTGACAGAAATTTGCGTGTAGGCCGTTACCAGATCAACCACTGAGAAGATCGTGCTGCCGTTAAAGCGGTGAGTGAAGTCCTGTATGTGACGAACTGGGTACCTATCGGGGATGGTGCGGGCATTGATGGCGCGATAATCTCCGCTAGGTCGTCAGCCATGGTCTTCTTTAGTACCAGATGGTGCGGTGAGACTTACTCGGTGAGAAACTCTGAGTGGCGGACTGTTCCTTCGCAGAGCATGGCCAAAACTTCTGCTTGAGCAATTCGCAGGCGCTGCTTTGGAGCTAGGCAACGTGCGCGCAGAAAACCAGAGGACCGGCAGTGGTACGAATGTAGTAAACGGTTGGGGGGAGTATTTCTCTAGGGCGTCCGCTAGGCCGTCTCAGCTGTGGAAATTCTCCTAGAAGGGCATAATACGACGATTGATGTTCAACGTCAAGCACCTCGTTTCTGGGTTGTGTGGTCATGCGATGGCTCGGCGAGGACATACCTGTTGTGGCGTGGATGTGCCGGTAGTGTAGACAGACCGCTCGGAGGTTGCAGTAGGCCAAGAAGTCGGACCCGATGATTTGCGCTGCTATGGCTGCGTGGAGGAAATTCCGCCCAAAATTCGCGCCGTAGGCTTTCATGGTGGATGTCAAGGCGAAGCGAACCGTAGATGTTAATGCTCCAGTGATTAGCTGCACTGAGCCCGAAGGTCGTCAAATGGCATTTGTTGCGCAGGAAGGCTCGTG
This sequence comes from Haemaphysalis longicornis, assembly GCF_048455015.1. Classification (NCBI taxonomy): domain Eukaryota; kingdom Metazoa; phylum Arthropoda; class Arachnida; order Ixodida; family Ixodidae; genus Haemaphysalis; species Haemaphysalis longicornis. The sequence continues at coordinate 1,360,270 of NW_027526371.1, forward strand.
GATAACAACAGTTGTCGGAACCGCAGCCGATGAGGAACCGCCATTTTGTCTTCTTACTCCGCGGCCCTGGCTCGTCGGCCACAGGCGCCGTGCAGAATTTGTGGGCGCGGGCGGCCCGCCTCCTTACGCGACGGCCAGCCCAGCCTACAAAAGTCTGCACGGCGCCTGTGGCCGACGGGCCAGGACCGCGGAGTAAGGAGACGCAGATGCCCTGCTGGCGTTCCAGCCTCAGGGGCGAACTTCGTTCTCTTCTTTCTCCGCCAACACAACAGCCTATTGATGACGATGGTGCTGTTGCAGATGCTGCTACAGTAGTATTAGCGGCCGCTTGCATTGTGATGCGACGATTCGGCGCTGCGGTTCAGGATTTGTGAGCTGTTGCGGGGTCGCGACTGTGCGAGTTGCTCCAGGTGTTTTTAAATAGAGTTCAGCTGAAGGGTGATTTCACCGATACGGCACACGAGCTTGTGGGTGGCTGTGGGGCGTAGACTGCATGCGGTCACTGAGCTCTTCGTGCTGAAGAATTTGCCGCACTTTCTGGCCTTGTAATAGGATGAACCATCGAAGAACTATCGTCTTCAAACGCAGGTAACTGTCGTTGGTCGGAGGACTTGCGAGTATATCGCGGAGCTCAGTCGCGAAATATTCTTTTATTAAGAAAGTATGCATCAATTTGTAGTAACACATCAGGGAAACACACTGTATGTGTAGGCGATCACAATGCCCGTTATTTTCCTCCATTAGGATACAGGCCTCGGTCCATAATACCTAAACAGCGCAATTCGTTTGGGTTAATTACGAAAACGTCCATATCATATTTTGAGCTGATGCTACAGTGAAATATTCGTTTTTTTGTAGTGCATTACGCGTTTCGGCAAACATTGTAGTAGTATAAGATTAGGTCAACGCAGTTCGATTGCAGGTGGTCTCAATGCCAGTTATTTCTTTTTTGCGAATGCGCTGCCACATAATGCATAAATTAAACAGTGCATTCTGTATGGTTTACTTAGATTAAAGTTCTGTCTGCATAAAATGTTTACCCGATTCTAGCTTAAAATATTATTTATTATTGCAGGACTAAGCGTGCATGAACAAATTAATCAGAACAACATTGTGGAAACACAATCCAAGTTCAGGAGGTCTTACCGCAACGTATTATCTAATATTTCAGTACACACCCTTGTATATATTGCGTGACCTCAGCTTCGCATTCTGTTTGGTTTAATGAGACAAACGTCCTGCTGGCGCACTACCATACATTTGCCCTGAATGTACCAGGTAACACAAGCACGAGCAATCAAGGGTTTCTCTGTCGGAGACCAAACTGTAGGAAACCTCAAATTTCAAATTACGTGAACTTTTTCTGGAAAATTACCTTGCTGTTTGCAATGCCTGCCAAAACGTTATAGTTATGTGTACGCCTTGTGATGGGCTGCCACCATATACGTACTAACAGGCCCAAGGTCAGGCAAGACCACTACACGGTACACGCGCATGTGCGCAACATTTCAAAGCTGATTCATAGAACATCATGCGTATCTAAACATCTGGAAAGAACGAAATACCGTAATCTTGTGCATAGGTTTCGTACGTGAATGCAGCACATAGCGTAGAGGAAGCGGGACTACGAGGGCACGCCATAATTTCCTAGACTACAATGATAGCGATATCACAAGGGTCCAACTGCTGAACACGCCAGTTTGCTCTTATTATCTTCCTTTCAATATCAAGTCTTTATCTTTACTAGGTTGCTATGACTTACCCCTAAGCATACCTGTCATTCATCGGGAACATACTTTATTACCCGCCTAATAATGATTGGAAATTTAGCTCGGCAGGAGGCAACAATGCGCCTTCTGCCAGTGATCTCTTTTGAGTTGCCATCGCTGGGCCACATTATCCGTACTATTCGTTGGCACATTTTTGACCAACGATTTCATCTTTTGCACTAAAACCAGATATAAAAAGGGATCAGGTGTGAACCCACGAGAAAACATAGCCTCGTATCTGCTACTTTCGTGGCAAATATCGCAAAAAACGATAGTCAACTGGCGCCCATGCCAAATGAAGGCTTCCCTTCTCTTTACCGCTCACCTCTCATGCTGTTCCTCTCCCGTCTCGTTCTCCAAAGATAACACGCTAGAGGTTTGCTGAAGTCAATTTAAATTTACCGCATTCCACTGCTGAAAGTCGGGTGTCGCGATGCCAGCGCTCCTGTATGGCGGAGACGCGCGTGAATTGAGGTACCCTACTAGAATGTTTATAGAGCCATGTTACCTACTCCACCAGCGTTCCAAGCGGAACGTGGATCCCATCTAGTGGAACCTTTTGTTGCTATTGCCGTTTGATTTACTAAACGCCGCCAGGAAATAGCACTGGCAACAGCATGCTACTGTTTTCGGCCGTTGATGTAGTATTTCATTTGGTATCGCAAAAACCAAGCACCCATAATTGTTTAATAAAGGAACACTCAAATATCGCGTATGTATTGACTTACTGTCTTGTAGTGTCTTGTTCTTGTTCAACGATGTTCACCAGCATAAACACTAACACCGGACTTAAGCGTTTAGATTTAGCAGTAAGTATATAAGACTAGCGCGCCGTTTCTGTTTCACTTTGGCCGGGTGCTGAATCAAGACAGACCAAAATTTCTGCCTTCAAGTATCCCAAGAAAGACAATAGTCTTAAAACCTCGCGCATGTTCCACTCGTGGTGCAAGCCTGTAGAAACAGCAGAGCTGGCAGCCCCTCTTTCTTCGTCGGAGACCCGGCTGTTGCACTTAGCATGGATTTACAAACTTTCTGCTGAAGGGTCTCCATTACTGGCACATCCGGATCCTTTTGTGCGAAGGCTTTCAAATCTCTCACAAAATTAGAACGCGCTAGAACCCGTGGCGCGTTTTAGACACCCAGCTTCCACAACTGGGCGTCTGCAGCGCGACCTGGTCTGAGCTTCCCCCTCTAGGCACGAACGCATGTGAACTGGCGGAGAGAAGAGAACGCGGGATATCACGACAACAACGGTGGGCAGAGTGTTCTCGAAGGTGAAGTTGGACGATGCCGGGCGCTCGCCACGAGCCGTACGCTCACGTGCGCTCCGTATTTTGTCTTTTTAGGGGCGAAGCTCCTAAAGCCATGGGTCTGTCCATCCCTTGTGTTTCGTGGTACGTGACCGCCGCATGCTTTCGGAGATGTCGCAAAGTGGGCCGCGTTGCACGCGCAAGAACCGGCTGCAACCGGCAGCGCAAACTCGGCACCGGGAGCGCGAGCTTGTCTGTGTTCGCCAACGGAGGCGCGAGCGCACGTGCACTGCGAGGGGGAGATCACACAAGAGATGAATGAATGAATGAATTTATTTAGAAGGGAGAGGTCGGACGCCTCGTGCAGGGGAAGGAAGGCTGCCTGCGTTCGTGGCGTTATCTCTTGTGTCCGTGTGCGGGGCGGACACAAGAGATAACGCCACGAACGCAGGCAGTCATTCTCGGAGATCGAACGAGACGCAAAGATCTTTGCTCGTTTCCTCTCGTCTTGTTCGGGCACAAGTTCGCCCTAAATAAAAGTTCTTTCTTTACCGTGGTGTCCCATCCTACGTGACAAATTGTGGTGGAGGTGCGGGGTAGCCCCCGATGGCGCGGGGTCTTTCACCAGGTCTGGGCCTGGGAGCATTGACTCCGAAAATAAAAGTTGATTTGTACAATGTACGCACACAGTCTTACGTCTTTCTTAATGATGTAATGGGCGAACTTTCACGGGAGAGTTACGGTTACCGATGATCTCCCCCTCTCGAGCTTCGCCCCACTTATCATCATTCCTTCCGCGGATATGGCGTGATTTTTTTTTCAGCCCCCTCACGTGGCGCAAGCCCTCCCGCAAGTCTTAACGACGCCGTGCGCTCCTCGCAAGACGCACGCTCACGTGCGCTCGGGATTTTCATGGTACTTTTACTGTTTATGGATGACGCAATGAAAAGCTTAAACACCTCTGCTGTCAATATCCCTATATGTATGTGATAATAATGTAAGAGCCACACCTCACGGAAACCAAACAGAAGGCTTCAAAATCACGGTGTTCTGAAGCCGGATACAACACAAACACGCTGCTCTGAGAATTTGGCACTTCAGCACTCAATTGCGCAGTATGCCAGCACAGGAAAAACAGCCTTATAGTACATTATTCTAATGTCGAGTAAATTCTTTAGGCCATTTCTCCCCGCGACTAGAATTTTCCTCAGCCAAAACTCCCTTTTTTCGTGTATTTCCAAGTATTCTCTCAGCTGAAAATGTCGCCCTGCCACCCTACTGGTATTACCATTACCACGGTTCACTTTTCTCCAGCAACACCTTGCAAATTGTAACTTTGTAATGAATTACATAGGAAAATTTAAATAGTAAAAAATCACATCAGTCGACAGAGTAAACAATTCTTTAGTGTAGGCTAAATTCACAGCCAAACAGCTATCCTGAGAAATAAATTTTCCACTATAAATAGTGTCACGACGCATCACTTTCTCAGTTTTGTATGATATAGAAGCAACTTCAAGTGAATGAGCAATGCAGTCAGTGAACTCGCATTGCGAGTTCACAGACCGCATTGCTTGTCGCAGTTGTGACGTTGAGGAGCTCAGCGTTGTTCATACAAAAAATGACAAAGGTACTGAAGCGTTCACACTAAGGCATGGTATAGGAGCTAATTTGTACAGCTCAGTGATATCGCAAAAGAAAAGACTGGCACACCTGTCGTCCACACATAGTAGTGTTTCAATGGCGATGTTCGGAGGGGTGGAAATTTTTAATAGTACAATCAGCACGTCAAAACGTTACTACGCGCACCGCCGTGACGGATGAATGTGTGGCGCATTAATAAGCGAGCGCGCGCGCAGCGGAAAAAGAAGGAACAAGTAACACTCTGTAAAATAGAACTTTCTCGATTGGCTGAAGTTCATATAACAAACCACATAAACAATTGCAGAAACTTCTAGGTTGGAATTGTCTACTAACGCATCAGCCAAAGGGGTACTCCTAGAGCTCCTAAATCAGGCTCCACGTCTATAGGGAAAGGCATTGCTGGTAAGCAATTTTTTTAGAGGCAGCATAAGCATCCCGGTATCCAAGTTGAAAGTTCCTATACGTACATTTATCTAAATGGCCCCTTCTCCCTTTAAACTCCCTGCTACTTCTGCGGACCAAAGCATTGTTGGTGGCGAAATTTCCTACGGGGAATATTTGCGATCTTGTTACGAGTTCACAAGACTCTGGGCCTATTATTGTTTTTTATTCGGCGAAAGGGCGACACACTACGCTGAGGGCGCTTGATGCGAGCGCATTTGTGTAACATACTTAAGAATAGATAGTGAAAAAGTCAGGACGAAAGAACATACTGCTAAGGCATGTACAAGATCAAAGATAGCAGCCGTTGGTTGTATATGTGTTCTTTCGTCCTGTTTTTTGTAATGTGTTTTCTTAAATAACACACATAAAGCGTTGCAGCCACCTTGGTGGGTATTTTCAAGGTGCATTAAACAATGACAGCAAAACCTCCACTATATGCTCGTCAGTTCAACTACTGTACTTTAAGCGCTCTTTTCAGTTCTTGCTGGTTGAACTACATTATTACATAGTTATTTTTTCGCTATGGTGAACGTGGCTCTTTCTTTCTGCAATACAGATACAAAAACCAAATTTGCAGGTTCAAATCATGCGCACAAACAACGACCAGATATTGCCAGATTTCTGGTACCGTTCTTATGATACCGTGTTGATTTTAAGGAATTGCTATAGCCATACCGTAAGCCAGATGAATCATTGTAAAACACTGTACTTCCTTGTGACTAACAGTATAGAATTTCAATCCGCATACCCTTTTAAATGCATAGCATTTTAGTAACTCACAATGTCACGCGGCGTTGGCGTGCGCTGTCGTAGTCCGCATGCGCGCCTTGTCGTAGTCCGCATGCGCGCCCTGTCGTAGTCCGCAGCCAGGAAGAAATAACAGTTTCCGGCGCCCGGTTTCGAACCCATGACGCCGCGGGCGGAACGCAAGGTGCCCGGCGCACAACCGACCGAGCCACGAAACCGACACAGATTTCGATGCACCGAACGCGCCTTATATCCTTCACTCATTTCTCGTTTGTTTCGAAAGCGCCACAAGTTGTCCCGCGCTTCCAAAAGATGGCGACACGGGTCCCGCGATCAAGAGATACGACGTGCCGGCGCACCCCCTCGGAAATGCTGTGCATTTGATCGTGCCCCTCGCGAGGGGGATGTCTTTTTTATGAAAACCGCATAGATAACAAGTGTCGATTCGAAATAGTGGTGATATAGCTTCAATATTTATTAAGCAGTTTTTAGAGCCAAACATTAACTAAAAAAACTTCCATTTATTCCACGACTGTGTTTGCGTGACCGAGGAATCAAAAATTACGGAACACATTGTCAGTAATGTCTATAAATTGCGATTATTACGAATCGGCTACACCTCAGCTAGGAGACACGGAAAGCGGAAGGCTGTAACATCTATTCGTCCACCTAGAGATTTATCACATGCGGCGATTTGTCAACATTGCCAACGAATGCAGTAGTCAGTATTATGTGTAGATCTAAGTCTGCACAAAAAAATCCTAAATAAACGACAATAAGTGATTTTCATGTAGATGTGAATGTTGAGGAAATGCAAACGTGGCGATGTGCGATTCCTGAACTTTCTCATTGCACTGTTTACGTGTCCCGTGACCTCGAAACTTTGCAGCCGGCAATCCTTAATTAACGCGCACCCTAAGAGGAAAAGCAGTAGTATATGACGAATTGTTTTGACACTTGGCGGGTCAAGAACATTTTATGTTTTGACCTTTTGATATTCCAACACACTTGCCACTGGCCGCCGCTTTTAAACTACGTCCCCTTTCCGAACAATGCACTCGTTAAAGATCAGCTCTTCTTAAAGGTCATACATCAGCGACGGCGTGTGACTGAATATTTTGTCAAAGTGATAAAACTAAGTTTTTCTTTTTTGGATTGGCACTGCCGTCTGAGTAGACTGGTAGAGCCCTCTGTCAATTGCAAATTTAAGGGCATTAGCTTTTCGGGCTGACGATCAACAAAACGTTAATATCTGGTGATCCTGTCATTGTAATATTCTGAATCAAAGTTTTCACAAATATGTTCTTAAGCCGAATCTGCGAATAAGAGAAAGACAGAGAGATCACACTTTATTTAAAGCCACCCGTGTCCGGGCTGCCAAAAATGTAGTTCTGGTGGGCCTGAAATGCGTTCAGGCGAGAATTCCGGAGGTGTCAGGGCCCCCCGCATGGGCAACGTGCCGAGGGAGGCGCGACCAAAGGATGGGGCGAAGATCGGAGGTCCTGCGTACGGCTTCGGCCTTGGGACCTCCGTCTGTATTACAACCCATATGGAAATATGTATACATCCCTGAATAAACATTAAATTGAATTGAAAGGAGCGGCCCAGCTTTCTCAAGAGTATGGAATGGGGGATGGTAAAAGGTGTGTACGAGTAAGAGAAAATATTGGCGTCGTTAGCGTCACGGCTGCCATTACTTATCATGGCTGCAGGTCTGCCTACGGAAGATAGTAAAAGCTAAGAATGTGTTATAAGGGTTTAGTGACATTTCAAAAAACTATTTTCGCATGGTGATTTTTAGGGGCGAAGCCCCTTAGGCGCTGGGGCTGTTGGCGAACAGCAATCGAGCCGCATGCGGAGGAGTATGGAGCGGGCGTCCCTGCTGATGCGCCCAGGCACGACCTGTCTATCTGGGCTGCTGGTGACTCTGGCGTCCGGGTGCATCGTCTCTACCTCCCACGCGAGGATGGGTTGTGCAGCGTCGAAAGGCCTGAGGTCGCGCGAGGGAGAGACCCCATCCTGGCGAGCAGCACCTGTGGCCAGGACGTCAGTCACCTCATTTTCGGTGATTCCGACATTAAATGGCAACCAGAGGAGCCGCAGGTCCCGACCGCGGGACTTCACTAGGTGAAGCTTTGCCGCCGGCGCCCGTCCACGCTGCCGCTGGAGCTCGATGGCTGGTCCGGCGCTCCACAAGAGATCAAGCTGGGAGTCGGTGAAGATGACGGCCCCAAAATCTAGTTGCCCTTCTCCAGGAGTTTGCAGCAAGGTGCAGGCCGGCCAGATCTGCATGAGAGGAGGAGTTGGAGAAGGGCAGACAGCACCCACGACTGGTGACAACATCTATTGCCGTACAGGCAGCTCCAGCTCTGCCCATGGATGGTTTCACGGAGCCGTCTTTGTAGAGCTGCAGGAAGCCGGCCGGTTCGTCCTACAGCAGAGCAGGCACCTCCTGAGGGATAGCCTGGGTTAGTTTTGACCGCTTACTGTGAATCCCCCGGAGCGTGGTGCTGATGCGAAGAGCTCGCCCGAGGGCACGTGGTGGTGTCTCGAGGTGGGGATGCTGCGGTAGCTCAATGTTAACCTCGTAGATGGACGCCAGCATGCCCATATGCGAGTAGGGGCGGCTACGGTAGCGCTGCAGAAGGGCGACCTTGTCCGGTGTGCTATGGAGCAGGTGGATGTGGTGCAGCCCCGTCAGCAGGGCCCACATCTGGATGCACCAGGTGCCGGCCTCTCTGTAGGTAGGCGCATCAGGTGACGCGCTCGGGAGGCCCAGCAGAGGCGTATAGCCCGGCGCTGGTTCATCTCCAGCTCCTTCTACCGCAGTGGCTGCAGGTGTACCAGTGGCAGAGCAAACAGGACGGCCGAGGACGCTGTTCAATGAAATAATCGCTAGGCTAGGAAATACGAGCAGCCCTGGCCTCGTGCTAGCAGCCTCCGCACGACTCGCTGGACTCCCACCGTGCGCTGCGGGAGTGTCTTCACCACTGGTATCTGGTCAGCCAGCAGTAAATGAGGAACCCAGGTATTTCACCCTGAGGCACCACGGGAGTGACTGTCTGCTCAGGGTGAGAGGGGTGTTCCTCCTACGTACCTGGTAGCCACTTGGGGGTACATCATGGCCTTTGTCTTGGCTTCGGACAGCTACAGGAAACGCCTTCTCAGGAAATCTTCGACTGCCCCCTCACCTCCTGGAGGCGCGCCTTGTCCTTGGACAGCTCTCTTGTTGGCCCGTGCGTATGGCGACATCGTCTACGTAGACCACAATTCCCACTGGATACCGGAGCCCAGCGGGAATGCAGTCAGGCAGGGGAGCGAGCACCAAGTTGAACATGAACGGGTTCAGCCAGCACCCCTGGGGCAGCCCAGAGCGGACGTCTCGTGGGCTACTAGTCGCCTGGCCGACCTTTACCCGAATGGTCCGGCGAGCCCGAAACGCCCCTACATAGCTTCTTAGGTGTTCAGAACGGCCATGACGTCCAAGAATTTCAGGATGGTGGCGTAGGAGACAGAGTCGAATGGCGATCTGACGTCAAGGAAGACGAGGTAGGCCACTTTTTTGTCGTAACGCGCCTCCTCTGTCAGTGAGTCAGCAGTGCAGCGGTGCCGCCTGAAGCCACTCTGCTGCTCCGGGAAGACGCCACGATGGTCAGCTATCCACTGTCGGTGGGCCAGTATGGTGCTTTCCAAGAGCTTGGCAGCAGCCACCTAGAGAGACACTGGCTCCTAGGATGCTGGCTCCATGGGTGGCATACCAATCTTCAGGATGGGTGAAAGCAGTCCCACCAGCCAGGATGCTGGAAGGACACCTGCCTTCCAGACTCGTTTGAAGAGGCGCAGGAGTGGCCTCCGCTGGGTGACGTCCACGTTTCGCACCATATGATCCGTCACCGCGTCGATACCAGGGGCGCCCCAACGCTTGGGGAAGCGGTCCGGAGCGGTCTGGAGTTCCCGTGGCGTGATGTTCGCTGTGCAAGGGGCCACGACCCGTTTGTCATGTGGGGGTGCGGCATTACGTTGGTGTGGGCTGCAGCGGCTACTGCAGCGGTGGGCCTCGGGCAAATTGATCGGCGAACAGCTCCACAGGGCTCCCTTAGAGATGCCGAGCGATACGGCGGCAGTTAGCAGTGGTCTTCGGCTGGCAGTGGCGGGTTGAAGAATGGCCCAGAAGACTAGCCAGGACGTGGCTGGGTCTCGGAGAGAGTCCAGGTAGGCGCAGGGAGACTCCCAGCTCTCCCTCCGACGATGCCTGGCCCTCCTCCTGCACTTTGCGTCCGCCCTGTGGTATGCCGTACAGTCCCCTGGGTGCCTCCTTCGGAGGACCCGCCGCTGCAGTTGGTTCCGTCTGACGCGCGGTTGCAGCAGCCTCAGGTCTGGCAGCGCCTTGCCCAGTGGTGCTTCGCCCCGTACCGTACCCTTTGTAGCGCTGCGTATGACCATTGCCAGGACGTCGTCCTCTGGATCTTCCGCACACTGCGCCATCTCTTTTCGTAAATCAATCAATTCGGTTTTGTCAGAGGGCGTGCGACACAGATACCTCTAGACGATCTTTCTGATCTTTAAAACCGTGGTTTAGAACAGAATGTATTTGCCTGTGCCATGTTTTGATGCCTCCAAGGAAATCCATTGAAGTAACCACTCTGTTTTATCTGATGAACTGTTCTAGTATGGATTCAGAGGCCCGTTTCTATCTTTAATTAACCAGTACTTATCCAATCGTTCTCGAATTGTTGTGTTGCGTTCGATCAAGAGCTAGCCACAATATTTAACCTCAGGCGTCCCTCGTGGGTCTATTCGTGCTCCTATTGTATTTATTATATACGTTAACGACCTCAGTAGTCCTTGCACTCATCGCAGAGTGTTGCAATAGGCGGACGACACGGTACTTGTATCCAAACATAATAACTATGAACTAGCAACAGAATACCCGTAGCATGACTCTATGCAAGTCATGCGGTGGTACAGTGATAATCCAATTACAATAAACAACAATAAATCAAAACTAGTCTGTTTCCATAATACACCTAAGCCTAATCCTCACCAGGTTTTAATTTATTTGCATACTAGTAATTGTGTCCAATGTGCATGTACACCTGTTGCCCAACAAGCTACTGTCAAAGGTTTATTGATTGATTCTACTATTTCCTGGAATAGCCATGTAGCGTATATGTATGTACCGAACTCAGAAAGGTTACATGTCTCTTTTTTTTCTTTTAAATCCTTATGTCCGGTATACATACGCTAACATATATCCCATGCACTTGCTTACAGCGTCGTGCGGTAAGGCATTTGTAGTTTTTACTTCTCTACCGCCTTCTGGAAAACAAAATAACTGTGTACTGAAATCCATTCTTAGGTCAGCAATGTGCGGTGCATCGCTTGAGTCGCATGTAGACGTTTTTCAGTTGTCAAGAATGCCCGATTTCTTCGTGTTGCTTAAGCAAACAGTGATGTTAAAATATATTTGTGCCTATGAACACTTTACACGCCGTAACGTGACCTCCGCTTACGAGATCGCTTTATTGTGACGATGGTTCGCACTAAGTATGGTGAGCGGCTGCGTACTTTCTATGTCCGTTCTATCCTAAGCTCCCTTCCCTCCGAACTGTTTTCTCTTACCTCACGTGCTCAAGTTGGAGACGCTGTTTTTGTACTGCGTGGTTGACTGTTGTATCTGTGAATGTATTTTCTCGTGCTTGCTTTATTCCTCAACGCTTCTTTGTACATTCTTTTCACTTTTTTCCTTTATTTTGCTTTTTTCATTTATTTTTATTGCTTACGGGCGGCATTATTTGTATCGCTGTGCCCGTAATGGGCAGCAACTGCCGGGCACGGCCCCAAAAGCCTTTTGTGGCTTGGGCTGTCCCGATTATGAATTCAGTACTGTGAAATAAAGAATAATATTATATATTATATAACCAAGTTGGTGACCCCAAAGGTCATGGTGTCGGCGCGCCTCTGGCCATTCCTGGGAGTGGAACTATGAATTGAAATACAAGTATCTTTAGAGCAGAGGCTTATGGCATATTTCTTGTAGCTAAACATATTGTTCTAAGTCTAATTCCGAAATCTGTAATTTATACTGATTCTTTAAGTGTTGTGCGTACATTATCCTCACAGAAGTCTAAAAACCATGTGGTCAATACTCTCAGTACTATTATGTCTGTGCATGCGTTAAACCTTGAGGTGACCGTGTGCTGGGTACCAGGGCACTCTGGAATTCCAGGTAATGAGACCGCAGACAGAATGGCGGCCGCTGCTGCCCGTACAACTACAGTTGACATAACAACAATACCCTACACCGACCTCAAATCACACATCATAAAGCCACTCTTGGGAGCATACACCACTGACACACACAACAGACACAACGAAGTTACCCTGGCTCGATTACGGATAGGCCATACGCATGCAACACATTCCCGCCTGCTCACGGGATCTCCAAGACCCCTGCGTAGCAGGTGTGGGGAGGGCCTATCCGTAGTCCACATACTCATACAATGCAAGGCACTTGACACAACACGACACAAACACTTCAGAGAACTCTACAGACAACATATTCCCCTACACCCATCGTTGTTTCTGTGTGACGATGCCATGGTTTCTGTGAAACGCGTGTTTAAGTATTTGTCAGATGTCCAGTTTTTAAACCTCATCTCCTATCATGCATAATCAAATCTGGCCCTATACACCAGCCATCACCATTATCTTTATTGACATTACTATGTCCAGTTTACACGTTATATACCTACCTTTTGTGGTAATCACTTCTTTTCATTAAATAACTTCTCTGGCGCTCTTTGCCTTCGTCGGCCTTGCGCCATTAAACACAAACCATCATCATCATCATCATCATCATTATTCCTGGGAGTGGCCAGGTTGGGAAAGTGGTTAGACCCCCACATGTTGGTAGCGGTCTCCAAGAAGTAGGCGCACCGCTGCGACACCACGGTTACATCAGTCAATGTGCCTGAGCTGAACGCTGCCACGGGGACCATGACGGGTGAAGGTGGGGCTGCCCGTGTTGGCCACCAGCAGCCAGCAGGAGGTGGCAGCATCCAGAAGCTCTCTTCCCCCGCGTGTGGTGCAGGGGCTGCCCCAGTTTCGGTGGTGGGCGTTGAAATCCCCACACACTACGGGCGTTGAAATCCCCACACAGTGGTTCGACCCCCGGACGAACCACTGCTGTGGCGTTCCAAGGCTGGTGCGGTCGGACATAGACGCTGGCCACGGTGGTGTCCGTAGACACCATGCGCATCGTGACGGCAGCGCACTCCATTGGACCCTCCACCACAGCGGCAAGGTCGACTGGGGCGCTGTTGAGTGCTGTCCGCACGTAGATGGCAGCCTGCGACTTGCTTGGTGGATGGCTGGCATTCCGGCATGGGTTGCTACTGCAGGACCGCAGGGGTCAGCTGGCGGCCCTGGGGTAGCACACATACCACGGCAGGTGCAGGAATTTAACACAGACATTAGCCTCCTGTAGCGCCAGCACGTCAAAGGGCTCCCGCAGCAGGTGTTCAGCCAGCTCTGCACAGCGGCGGCCCTGGTGGTTGCAGTTCCACTGGAAGACGCGTCCTACAGGGTCTTCTAGCCATGCTGGAGAGCAGAGGGAGGGCTCAGGTGGGCAAGGGTGGCCATTTCCGCCAGGCTTGCGGGGTCCTCAGCATGAAGTCGTCCCACCAGGCTGCACACTACAGATACCAGGACGGGTACCAGCTGACCGGGGTCGGAGGCAGCCTTGGGCTGCTAGAGGCTGCTGCACCCTGGTCTGCGCGGCTGACAAAATCTGGACGCGTTGCCGCCTAGATGGCTGCCGCTGAGCGTCAGGCTGCGGCTGATGTTGGCGTCCCTGGGTAGCAGCAGGTGCCTTCTGAAGGCGCCTGCTAAAAGCGCCTGCTTCCCCTCTAAAACACCGGGACACTCGTTTACAATTGCGCTGGAGTGCTTCGTAACGCGTACTAAAACAACACCAGGACACTCGTTTATGCTTCGCACTAGAGAGCTTCGTGCTTCAAAGAAAACAGACTTTTACAGCAAAGCAGTATACCTCTACCCCAAGGGTTTCACATCCATTGGCAGAAACGCGATGTCTTCAAGAATAAACTTCTACAGTGCATGCTTCTCCCCTCCCTAGGTTTCATATTAGTAGAGATGGCCCGGTGTTTTTGTAAATCTGTTTCATTTGAGCCAGAATCACATGTTAGCCCAATATTAGCTGCCCGTGGTTTAAGTTAATTGTCGGAGTAAGGTTATGTCGTCTTCCTGACAGCATCGATTAATGATTTCATTATTGTGCGCGACGTTAATAATTTGTGTGCTGGATATTTTATTGCATGCACGATATTTTTTAGTGGGTCACAGCATATAAATGCATTATTTTATTGAACAATGAATGCCAGCGCGGGTCAATTTAGCTATATAGTTGGAACACCCTTTTATTTCGTTCAGTACATGTTTTTTAACATTGTGATATTGAATGCTCAGGACAATACTGTTGTTTTCTCATTCACGTTCCTCAAAATAGAAACAAGTCTTTGCGGGAGTTTGTAACCCAAATCTAGTGGATATATGTATGTGTGAATGTGGACATACACAGTTAAATATCTGCACCTTTACAATTAAGTGCCTGACCAACAGTCCGACCGACGACCGACCTACTGATTCATCAACGCCCAGCCAAAACTCTTTGACCTAGACACTTGAAACATCGGGAGAAGATTTCTATTTTGCGAAGGGGCACACTAAGGCGGTATTTTCGGGAATCGTTCCCCTGAGAAAAAAAGAAGAAGTGTGTTTTCGAAAATTCACGATTGTATCTCTTGACTAAGGAAGAACCCACCACGTACCGCCGCCTTCAAACCAACACCTACCCGCACGGCACCCTCCTCCACGCCATTCATCCCACCTCCTACTACGCCACCTGCAAGTACTGTCCCCAACCCTGCACACTCTACCATATGATTTGGGCATGCTCCCACACACCACCCCTCCCTCCTACTCCCTCCCCCAACCATGAGCAGTGGGAAGGCGTGCTAGCCAGCCCGGACCCCGGCGATCAGCTTCGGCTGGTTGAGAGGGCCCGCCTGGCAGCGACCGCCCAGGGACTTCTGGACTGAGAAGACCCCCCATTGCCACTACTACAAAAACTAATATTGAAATAAAGTTTATTCCTCCTCCTCCTACTATCTCTCACTTCGAAAAGGTACTTTTACGGCTTTGCCCTGACGAACAGTAGCACAGCGGCACTTCTGGAAATTGGTTGTGCTAAAACATTCCGAAAAAATTGTGTGACTGATTTCACTCAGAATTTCAAAAGAATTTTTTTCAATTACCCCACGGACGGGGCGAAAATGCTTAACGGGCATTGTGAACGCCAAGCCAGACTGCCGGTTTTGGAGGCTTTAGATTTCAGGAGTACACTTGTATTTTGATGTAGCAGCCCAATGGTGCTGAAGTTTTGAAAAATAACTCCCCGTAGAGTGGGAAGAGAGACAAAGGGATTCCACAATTCTTTATATATAGTTGCTCCATATAAACGTCCTAATGCTGTTCGACAATATTTTTGTAATACCAACCAAATAATGAGAATCTATATTTTAAAAAATGCGTTTTAGAGATTTGTCCATAACTATGCATCCCCTACATACAGGCATTTCGTTTTTTGCTTATACAATCTAGCGAAGAAATTGTCTCAAAACTTCTTTTATGATTTTGTCCTGACAAACATACGAAAAGCCGAGCGGAATTTTTAAATTTCCCCACTCATGGAGTGCAATACCGTTCTATTTTCGCGCTTTTTATTAGCGATGTGATCACAGCTACTAAGATAACACTTCCCATTGACGCAGAGAAAGAAAAAATAATAAATGACAAAAATACTTGTGGTGCAGTGGGCACCACCGAAGGGTCTCCAGCAGGCTAGGCAAGCTTTGACGTTCCCTGTGTTGACTATAGCAGGCGGACAATCGAAACCACAGCATTATCAGGAGCGTAAAGATTTAAAGTACTCCAGGAGAAATTTTCAGCTACGACATCCACCATACAGCGCCACGAAAAGGTTAATTTCGGTAGAGAATTAAACGCATCTATTTGTCTAATCATCGCGTCAATAAGCTTAGTTTACGATGTGTTATGCACAAACCCTGTGATCAAGTTTAGTATCACATATGGTTTAAGAGAATAGCATCCACAACCTTTCGCAGATAGCCAACTCGAACACTACCTCGCTTCTCTATTCCAAAACGCGAACCCGGCGATTTCCCTGTTTGTGGTCAGCCACAGCCCGCCATTTTCTTTTGCTTCTATAGCTTCTCGGCTTTTCGGCTAAGATCGAAGTTTTCAAACCAGTTCTCTTGCTGAAGGATTACTTGCGCTCCGTGCCAGCTCTGGCACTCTGGCACTTCACGCGTTTTGTCACTCCGCGCCAGTTCACCACAGCATTTAAAAGAAAACTTACAGGGCATACCAAAGCCAATGGCAGCATGTCCGGATAGCGCCAGTTCTGTGTCACTGAAAGAAGTGTACGCTATTGGCCTAAGCTTAAGTGACTGCTCTAGACATTCAACGCTCGAAAACCTCGTTTCGTGGGCGCCATGCTGTACTCCGGGCCTGTTTACCCGTGCGCTAAAGTTCCCGATTACTATAAAATGGCTACCGCCGACTACAATACGTCGAAGTCGGTCCCAGCTAATACGTTGGCTGGCGAATAAGCTGAAGGATAAGCCAACTTACCCATGCCCTTTATTCGGTTTCGGGCAAACGCCTGATTACCTATAGAGCACTTAAGTCGTAGTGGTGAACCTATTCCCCGATTTATCGCATGCGGGCAAACGGGCCTGCAACTGAAAGACAAGGTGGCGACTTTTGTGCGCCATTATAGTGCGGCGTCACTACGAATCAATGGCAGACGTAAACCTCAAGACGACTGCTGGCTGTCTGCCCAGACTGCATCTCAGGGTCATGAACCCCACGCCTCAACTCTCTAATAGAGTTGGTCCTTGGCGCTCACTTTTTGATGACATCGTCTTGCGATTGTTTAAGAAGTGCTGAATAACATTGGGAAATACGTACTGCGAGCGAGGGCCAGCCAGAAGCAGGCCGAATTTTTTCGCTGACGTTTTCTTTCAGTAAGGTAAGGGGGTCGAGCTATTATCCGGCCTATACGGCAGTTGGTGCCTTTCTGCAATAATGAGGGTCCAATAATTTGCCTGTTGTGAAGGTGTTTGCTTAAACATTTGTCCCTCTGTCATGCAGGGGTTGAAATCGTCGATCTCCTGCCCCACCTGCTCCATGACCGTAATTATTGTGCAACAAAATTAAGTGATAACGGTTGAGAAATTCGTCTCTCGATAACGATACTCCCTGATGCAAAATTTGTGCGCAGGGCAAACTGCAGTCTTCTGGAGGGCAGCGCATACCTATTTCGAGTCACAAAGTGATCACCTCATCAGCGAACATACGAAGGCGTGCGATATACTCTAGCGCTGTATCGTAGGGCGTCACTGCGGGAGACCATGCCTCGCGCCTCTCGCAATACTTTAATTCTCCTTTCGTGCTCTTTGTCCTAGTTAGCCTTGCCCCAGTAAACATTGATTGATTGATTGATTGATTGATTGATTGATTGATTGATTGATTGATTGATTGATTGATTGATTGATTGATTGATTGATTGATTGATTGATTGCAGGGTTTAACGCGCCGATGCAGCCCAGGCGATGAGGTGCGGCGTAGTGGAGTGCTACGGATTAATTTTTACCACATGGGGATATTTATCGTGCACCGAAATCTCGCACACACGGGTGTTTTTTTCTTTTCGCCTCTATCAGAAAAGCGGCCGCCGCGATCGTGACTCGATCCCGAGTTCTCGTGCTCATCAGCACAATGCCCTAGCCAGTGAGTTACTGCGGCGGGTTGCCAGTACACATCAACCATCATAATCATACTTTGATTCTCCGCATTTCGGCTCGCTCAATCGCCGGTGGCCCATTCATTCTCTCAGTTACCATGTAGCGCAGTACCACCGGAGAAAATAACTCTCGCCGTCTCGCATTCCTCCCTCTCCCTCATACCTTCGCCATACTTTCCTGATCCCCTTTCCTACTCGTTCTAGATCGTTTGTGTTTGTATACGTTGTCCGCTTTGTTCGCTCGGCTACAGCGATGCACGACGGTGCCGTGAAACGACTGCAGCGGGCGCTCAAAGGGACACTGAAGTGAATTGGTCAAGCTTTAGTTTTTGCTTGCACTGCGTAGACTGGCTCAAATTAACACACTTTTCATCGTATATCCGGACGCGAAGGCCGTATTTATTTGATAGAAAATGAAAGAAACACTGCCATGCGCGGTTTGCGGCGGCCGCACCAACTAACAACAGTGACGACAGTAAAAGGTGCTACGTGATTGGACGATGTCCAAGATTAGAATTGAAACAAGTTTCGGCTTCAGTTCTGTGAAACAACATGCTTGCATCCGATGTTATCGTTGAATGGGCATCCTGGATATCTCAGTAATCGGCACACCGCGCTTCTCTCATGTTGTCGGCGGTAACATACGTCAGATAAGCCTACCAGTCCGGCTTGGAATCGTAGTAATCACTAGCCTAGGCGTACTCAGTGGATGAACGTCATCCACGTCACCGCAGACGCTCAAATACGATGCGCTTTTCCCCCACCTTTGGAGCTTGGCTGGCTCATGCCTGTGTCAGAAAAAACGTTTTTGCTCCAGACCAAAGGTCTGCTGATTGGGAACTGCGGTCACTGCCCGCAAGCAGTCAGTGCTTATGGAAACAGCACAACACGGAGAACTCACTAGCGCATCAGTGTCAGTCTGCGCGCGTTCTGCGAACTCGCTAGTGGAGCAATGAGCGTTACAGCGCAAAAATAGTGTATGCAGTAAAGAAAAAATCAGCCAGAACCGAAGAAATCAACTTCAAAAAAACAAGCATGCACTCTCGGGTATTCGAACTTGCGACTTCAAAAGCAACATAGCTTGCTCTCCAGACCATTCGGCCACGAACCTTTTTTTTTGTTTTGTTGTCCACGTGGTATTGATTGCACTAAAAGTCAATGTAGGAAACAATATTTACAATACATATTTGAAACTATGTACACATACAAATGAGCTGATTACGTCCATTAAAAATGAGTGTATTGGAAGCTGAAAAACAAAAGTAAACACAATGAACAGTTAAGAAAACTTGGTTTAAGACGGGAGAAACTTTGAACAACTAATAAGGGGAGGATACCAATAAGGGCGAGAATCATTTTGGTCATAGACGATTAAAGATTAATGACCATATGGCAGAAGTGTTCTCTGGTAGAAACCATAGGCACAGCGTGCCTGTCAAGCATTTGCCTTTTCCGAGCAGTGGGTGGCCTGCCTGAAAAATCCGGACCCTGAGACCTAGCGCCTACTGCTGAGGAGGGTCGGGACTGCCAGCCAAGGCCAGGGCATCCCGGACTAGGGACGCCCCACCACCCGGCGGAGGCTCTAACAGAAGCACCAGCGCTCGCTCGTAAATAAACATTTATTGGTCACCCACCCTCATAAACTATGCAGAGTGATTCGAAAACAAACAATCATATGGCACATCACCCTCTGCGGATGATACACGAACTATCGCTGCCAGTGTCGGAAATCTAAAGTATATATAACATAGAGCCAGTATACATTTGTATTTAGTTTTAAGCATTTCAAGCAGCTTAGATGACTGTTTCTTGTATAGCACTCATGCAGTTAGTCTCCACCAAATGTCCACAATATCTCATGTCTAGCGACTGCATTTCTTAAACGGAAAAGCGTTTGCAGGTTTGTGGTCGTGCTGCTGACCGCTGTGCTTGTTTGCCCATAGCAAAAAAGTGCTTCCTGCACCCTAGTTTTGCGGTGTACGGTATATGTTTCCGTTGATTTAATTTCCTCAGTACTTTATTAATTTCGCTTACTCTTCTCCCGCCTTCAATTGGCCTTATATTTGCCCACTAGCGTACCAGTCACCGAAGCGTCGCATGTCCGCTTGTGCAGCGCTTGTGTGGAGCGACCTGGACTAAGAACTAGCAAACTAAAGGCACATTCTTGCATCCCAAACGTGTCGTGGTTGTGGCTTAGTTTTAACAGAGCGAACCAATTGCAACGACCCGTCGGCGGCCGGTGGACTAAACGCCGGGCCTACAGACTCTGTCGGAGGCTCTCCAAGCCGTGCAGTAATGAAGCCAAGCCAACCGCCCTGTTGTGACGTCATACGAAACGCCACATAATATAGGCTAGGATGGGGAGAGGAGGACAGCATTTTCGCATTGATTTTTCTAGTGACCTAAATGGAAGAAACGCAGCGAGAGTGGTAGAAACATGGCCTACAGACTCCAGACAACAATTTGCGCTCGTAATCACGCAATGTTTAAAAATAACATCAGCGTCCCTTTAAGTTCTGCGTACCAATTTCTTACCGAACATCAGAGTTGCTGAGAAGTTATCTAAAAGTTAACCAAAGTACCCTGGCACCTATGGGTATTCCTTTGGCAACTTCTAATATATAAATAGCGAACATGCGAACTCTCCCTATGTGGAGGCATAAAAGGTGATATACGACAGCACACTTTCTTTTTTCTTCATTCTTGCAGCTGAAGGCAGCCCATTAGGTTTCTGGTTAGCTATAGCTATAGCAAGCCGTGGGAAAAGCAGTTGGCCACGTCGAATCTGTGGCAACTTCAGCAACGACATCGCATAGTCAGTGCACGTTTAATGATATAACACAAGCACTAGGATGCGTGCAGCAGTGTTTTAACAGCGAAACTGTTTAGCAAAGCATAATTTTTCGTGCCCGCAGTTGAAATAACCAAGAAATGGCTGAGCGCGAACACGTGAGCGTAGGCCTCCTCGCGGCGTACGCTCGGCAGTTGACAAAACCATGAAATTGCTAGCGCTCGTGTGTGCGTGAGTCGCGACGTACGCCCAGCGTCTTCTGCGGGCGTTTATTAAGGCAAGTACACCCACTTAGGAAGAATGGCCAAGATTATGGCGACCACCCGGAACTTAAAAATCCAAGAAAAAGCCGAGCGCTGGTATGCAAGCCTTGCGGCAGCCGCCCAGCATCCCAGGCGCACGTTTGTCAAGCCGCTTGCTCGAAAAGATAAAGACTAAAAATGGAGTACGCACCTCAAAAGTGATGTCCAATAATTATTACTTAAAAAAGGTGAAAGAAGCTCATGCTTAGAGCAATGATGAGGAAGTGAAGGTCGTTGGGGAAGTAAAGAAGAAGCAAATCGTCTGCAATCGTAGACTCAAACCTTCGTGGTAGTCGTGAAGGTTGTGTACAGCTTGGCTACCTTCCAGTCTTACGCGTTAGTGTGAGCTTTCTTCATTTTTTTAATTGAACATCTTTATTTGGGTGCGATATGGTAGGCTGCCATCTTTTTAAATGGCCGGATGCCCTGTGCATTTTCAGGAACTGGTGGCCCGTTCGGGTACTCGGCTGTGCCCTCCAAGATAACTGCGCAACTTTACCATACCCTTTCCACCGCTTCGAAGGCACACCTGTGCCTTCACAGGCAGCGATAATCGCATCCAGGCAAGGTACATTACTTTTCGGCCCAGTCACTGCACACCAGTTTTCGCTCATAGTAATCCACTGTTCTTTATCTTTCTCTGGCAGCTGAATATCTTATAATAGCGATGACAACTCCTTTATATATCCATATATTCTCACATGCATAACTCAAGTAGATAACAAGCAGGCCAAGAACACCGACCACACCTACTCCAAAAGGAAGCTTCTCCATTACCAGATTGAGAGCGCACGCCTTCGCCCGACCCTCTCACCAATGAGGCCTGGAAGGCTACGTTTTCCACGTGCATGAAATACAGACGCCCAAGGATCTCAAGAAAAAGTTCTTGTTAAATCGGATTGTCCAAGTCTACCTCCAGCGATGAACAAGTCCAGAAGACGCTATTATCCGCAGTTTCAGCAGTGTTCCCTCCACCTGTAATTCAAGTCCAAAGGCGTTTACATATCTGACTAAGGTCATAAGCCATTCAACAGTCTCGTCGTTGTGAGAGTGGCTGTCAAGCATCACAACTAAACCTAGTGTTTTTATAAAGATCTTTAATTATGAAACGATAAAAATAAGAAACGGAAAATGATCAATAGAACCTGCACATTGTGCTTTGATGAAATTCTACTAAAACAAAATTTACAGTATGATTCCAAGAAAGACCTAGTGCAAGGTTATGCTGACACCGGGAGTGGTAGGCAGCGAATGTTGCAGACACTGCACTATTGGTACTTGTGCCGGGCATTTAGCTAGTTGCTGTCACGACCACAGAGTGGAGTGTTTGCTCTGGCTATTTTCGAACCTTCCGAGTAGGCGGATCATGGACAAGGGGCGTTACCTTTTTACCAGCGCAGCGGCATAACAAATCGCTTGTGCATGGCGTCCGCCGTTAAAAATACCACAAAAGGGCCGAGCGGTCGTGCACGCAAGCTTCGAGAGCACCTTCTTCAAGCTAAGCATACCCACTTGGTGAGATTGGCCAACATTGGCCTCAAAAGAGCTGCAGCGTTCCCCGTATCAGGGCAACACTTGCTGAAAGCGCGAAAAACACCTCACAGCATACGTCCCTTCTTACTTCGTCCTCTTGTCATCGTCCGTATGTGCACTGTAACGTAGAACAGCCGCATTGTGAATGTAGAAGCTCCTTTAGGTGATCATAGGCTCTGCATCGCCCGGCTGCGGATAGTTCGCACGGCCAAAAGAGAGGGCGCGCTTCGGGAGGCTCGGCCTTTAAAGCATCCACTAGAGATACGTCGCACTTGCAGTGTGGCGTTAGAAAATGTCGACCAAAACGACGAGCCCACTCTGCCCTTGTTCAACCTAACGTCACTGAAATGCCATGCCGCAGACTACAACCACGACACCGCAACGATACAGAAGCTGAACTTTGTGCTAGTCGATGATTACTAACATTGCTTAGCCATTATAGTCTTTCGCCTAAGTGCGCCCTTCTCTGTTTTTTTTTACTGTGAAGCAGTGTATGTCTACAGTCCCACCCCAGTTTTCATTCCGGTGAAGCCGCTTTAGTGGGCGCCGCCCCGGGGCTCCTTTTCGCAACCGCCTATCCCTCTTTCACAGCTGATATTTCCCTCTCCGCCACCCATGCTTCTTTTACAAGTTGCACAATTGGTTGCCAAGAGCGGTAGCACCCTTCTCAGATGATTTCGGAGAATCAACAGCACGAATGGGCGTAAAGAAATCATACACCCTCTCCGTCAAAAGACGACGATGGTTGAACAGGAAGCTTTTTCATGACGGATTCTTTGGTTGTCGTCTAAGTTTTCCAAACCGATCGGGCCACGTCAAAATAGAACGATCGCATAGACGCCGGCTTCGTAACGCGAGGGACCCAGGTTCTATTCCGGCCACCACAAGCGTTTTTCTTTTACTTAGGCGTTGTGGCGTTACTGGTGCTGTCGCGTTACAGACGCTGCCATTCGGTCGTTTAGAAGCTTCACTTTCAAACGACTGAAAGCCACTGCCACGCAGTTGCCGCATAAAGTCCCCCTTCTCGAGTAGCAGCAAATTGCTCCCGGTTCGAGAGCAAATTGCCTGGTTGGAACGCCAGCGTGAGCCCAGGATTCTTCTTCAGCTTGAAAGGCTTTCCGAGCGACATTTTCACCCGTGTATTTCAAGGCAAGTACGAGCCCATCGCCAGTTGCCAATTATGCGTGTACAGTTTGGGGGTGGAAGGAGGGGGGGGGGGGTGCACGCACCGCTGGGCTGCTTTTTGTGCAGATGGGAGATTTAAACGTGGAAGCCTAATGGCTCGATGCGCCCTGTCAGCTTCCCTCCGTAATTGAGTAACTCTGGCAGTGGTTGGTGCATTGCACAGACAGGAAGATGCCAACGACGGGGCGGGGAAACGATCAGTCTCATGTTTGTCTACTAGAATAAAGCTCGAGACCCTTCAGGATTTATCTCGCTATGGGACGGTGGCATATCGCTCGTTTGAAGCAGGAAGTGCAGGAATTCAAGAAGCGTCGGGCTGAACAGAAGCGCGAATTGGCGTAAAAGCAACCGAAGGCCGCTGCAGCCGCCATTGCTGTCAAATGTTCCAGCTCGCCGAGTAGCTGGTAATCCCTCCAGGATGAACGCAACTTGCGTGCTTGAGCACAGACTGGAGCCAATGTTATCTGTTCAGCTTAAAGGGCCTTCAGGGCGACATTTTCGACGGTGTCTTTCACTTGTAAGCTTGCGCACATAGCCCCGTTGCCTTTGCTGCGTGCACGGGCAGGGAGTGCTGGGTAAGGGGCGTGCGCGGCAACTGTAGTTTTTATGCCCGTACGTATGAAATATCCGTCGTCCTGGCGGGACGTTTAAACGTGGATGTTGAACGGTACAATGCGACCTCTCCGTTGTCTTTAGTGGTCGAGCGGATTGGCTTGGTGTGTTACATAACAGCAAAATTTCTAAAACGAGGGGGTGATATAGATAGCTCCATGTTTGTCCTCTATAATAATGCATGGGTCCCTCGCAGTTTCATTCAGCGAATTGACTAGGAAGTGTTTCATCCCATATTACAAACACGTTTTGTTTTGTGATGATCTTCGTGGACTGCGTCGCACAGCTCCGCAGGTCATCCTGCTTCGGAGTGGAATGGCAGTATTTTTTGTGAACGGACTGATTTGTCATCGGAGATGCCGCAATAGTATGACTGCAAGAACATTTGTAATGTGCCCAGTGGTACCATTGTTTACAATAAATGGCGTGAAGGCATATTCATTTTCTGATCTCCCTGGCTTTTTGAAATGTAGAACAAATAACCTGCGCAAATATGGCCTGAGGATTGCAACAAAAGTTGTGAGTTGAAACAATTGGAAGCTCTACGACTCCACGCTCCGCTTAAAAGTAGAAACAAATCACGCCATATCCACGGAATGAATGATGATAAGTGGGGCGAAGCTCGAGAGGGGGAGATCATCGGTAGCCGTAACTCTCCCGTGAAAGTTCGCCCATTACATCATTAAGAAAGACGTAAGACTGTGTGCGTACATTGTACAAATCAACTTTTATTATTTCTTTTATTTTGTTCTTGTTCGTTTGTTGTTGTTGTTGTAGGGTTCGTGAGGCTGCAAGCAAGCGCTCGTATCGGCAGGCAAACCCCGATGCAGTGAGAGCTCGCGAGGCGGCTGCAAAACGCATCAAGCGAGCTCAGCCCGAAGTTGCCAACGCGCGGTTTAAGCGCGACTTTCTAGACGAGATGCTTCGGCCTCTCTTTCGCGCACGGCGGGATCCTGTCGGCGAGCGCGTGCTGCCGCCGCCCTGCGCGCCCTCCGCTCCGCAGCCTTCTCAACAACCACCTCCTCCATCCGGTGACTCGTTGCCAAAGAGGAAGCGCGTCAACAGCGATTGCCTTTTATAGTGTCAGTCACGTGCGAGTGACGTCATTATGACGTCACTCACACCAGCGCCACCTGCGAGTGAGTCATCGAACTAGGCGGTCACGTAGCGCCACCTGCGAGTGAGTCATCGAACTAGGCGGTCACGTACCACGAGACACAAAGGATGGACAGACCCAAGGCTTTAGGAGCTTCGCCCCTAAAACGTTCCATAACTGACTGATAGGAGCATCTATGGAAATTATTTAGGCAACATGAAGGTTAAACTTGCAGTGCAGGTGCTCAGCGGGATTGTGCTCTAGCCACTGAAGGTATTTATCACCTTTAATGAACTACTTCCCGATGCTGTGGAGACGGCAGAGTTGGTACAGTGAATGGAGACTGTTTGACAGGCAGAATAGCTCCTGAAAGAGAAAAAAAATTGATTCATGCTGTGGCGCCGTCCACTGAGCATGTTCGTTTTTCAACTCTTGCTGTGTCTGGACTTAGACATCGAACGTCGTGCTCCGTCATTAGCCGAGAACCATAAGTGGTTGGCAGCTGACAGTCAGGGCAGTTGTTTTGCTCTCGTCGTAGATCCAATCATCAGTTTAGTTTCCGTTTCCACTATGCCATCTCAACCATTACCCGCCTGAAAATTTCATTTCGAATTGTCAGGCATGAAGCAGCGCCCCTGCAATGAAACCCAAAATGTGCACCAGTTCGCTGCTACGTTCAAACATTATGTAGTTGGCGAACTCTTCAATTTTATTCGATACCAGTCACGGAGAGCAAGGAAAACCAGTTGTATTGGGATACGAAAAAATTTCAAGGAAGCTTGCTCTCCCACAGAAGTTCAATAGTCAAGCTGTTCTAGGTGATCATTGCCGGACATATAGTTAAGTTTCAGTATCATTTTTTACCTGCATAGTTGCGGTGCTAGTAATCGTTATCATATACATCGAAGACGTCGTCCTTTTCTCGGCGGGTGGTGGATGCAAAGTCATCCTGAGCATTGTACACTTCCACGAATTCAACTGGCGCAGCTTGAACTAAGTTGCCCAAGTCTGGAACCATAGCAAAGCTCCAGAATGTTCTTATACGTGAGCACTTGATTGATTGATTGATTGATTGATTGATTGATTGATTGATTGATTGATTGATTGATTGATTGATTGATTGATTGATTGATTGATTGATTGATTGATTTTGGCGTTTAGCGCGCCGGCACTACACAGGCGATGAGGCGCCCCGTAGTGGAAGGCTCCAGATTAATTTTGACCACCTGAAGTTCTTTAACTTCGCCAAAATCTCCAGCACACAGGCGTTTTTGCCTTTCGCCTTCCTCTGAAAAACGCGAGTTCGGCCGGAAATCTATCCTGCGTCCTTGGGCTCAGCAGAACAACGCCTTAGCCACTGAGCCACCGGGGTGGCTTACATCAACCTCCGTTACTACGCTCGGGCTGTAGTACAGGATTGCTAATTATTTGACATCAGGCAAAGCTCTTTAACACCTAGACGTTTGCGTGTTATGTGTCTATCAAATACTGAATTCGCGGCTGCAGATCGCAGTCAAAACTTAGCGTGAGGGGCACAACGCTGTAATTAGTACAATTCCGTGAATACCCGCGGTATAGCAACAAATAGATTAGACCGGAGGTGCCCTGAAAATACATTCGAAAAACCGTACACTAGATTCCGTCGGAGTGGCTATCGAGAAGTGTGGTGCTTGATATCAGAGGCGCCTGCATTGTTTTAAATAAGTGCAGAAATTTAAGCGAGATTGCAAGTCGCCATTGTCCGAAAAACACGCATTTGTACAAATTTGAAAATGTTTATTTACATTTCCCGTCGTTGCTTTGCCATGTCGTAGTAGTAATCATCGTCATATAAATCGACACCTGTCGTCAAGCGCTACCGTGCTTAAGGCAGATATTGATATACGACAGCGCTGGAGCTTTTTTTTCGAAGCCATTGAGCGGGCCGGAACCTCGGCGGTCGCCGTGAGGCACGCGCTCACGAGTGCGCCACATTTCTTTTTGAAAAGGTACTGTCACAAAATTTCGAAGGCGAAGTAACTTCGGAGATAGATTGGTGTGAACACACATACATCATCTGCAAAATATCAGCGGTAAATGCACCATGGAACATAATTAAAATCAATTTTAAAGTTTGCGAACGCAACCCATCAGCCAGGGGAGGACCTCGCGCAATCGACAATCCCTGGATCTGGAGTAAATAGCAACATCCAAACGGGTCACGAGCTTCTGTTTGCCAATCCCCCTGAGTGGGTATGCGCCACTTTATGGGCCACCACTACCACCACCACCCGCTTTCGCACTGCTGACGTTTCTCCCAGGCTCACCGCTCCGATCGAAGGTCGGAACTTCTGCTCTCGAGCAATGAACGATCCGATCGTTGGCGGCGGAGGCGCCGGTATATCGTTGGCTCATCTGGCAGCTCACAGAGTCTTAAGTTCTACAACGATTCCAGGCGCCGTATTGTAAAAGCTTTTTATTACACTGAACGCGACAGCGTGCCAGAGACAACATATAGTTTCTTTCAATATGCACTAGAGAGGAATTTGGCGCTAGCGTCTGTGCGGCTCACATAAAGGCTGTGTGTGTCGTCATGGACCGCCATTACATAATGTGCTCGCCTTGTTTTCATCATTGGCTTGAATTGAAGCATTTTAGTGAACGTAAATTTAAACAAAGTGCCATAAAAACGCGAAGAATAGTGTTGAATTATGGAAGTGGAAAATAAAACAGGCTGTTTTAAATGTAAGGAAAAAGAAAGTAAAGCGTATTTTGGGCGAGACGATTGTGCCTGCTATTCTAACGCCAACGTGGTAGTTGAGAACAATGTTAACATTGGGGGAGAAACTCATTAGAGACTCCTATTTTATTATTTTGTCCTTATTTCAGATAATAGGTTGTTTGAAGAGTTTGTGAAGTTTTTGGAGAGTGCCTACGAAAACGTCGCCTTCGAGGAGAACCGGTGCACTGACCGTCAGCTACAGTTTCACGAAACTTGCCGCTGAGCGAGTCGGTTTATACTTGAAGAAAAAAGCAAAAGGTGGCGTTAAACAGTCGTGTATGATGGCAAGATAGAACGGATACAGCCGCCCGTATTTTTGGCATCTTCTCTTCGAAGTACGTTTAGTTACAAATTTAGTTACAGCTACAAATTTTGCAGCAGAATATTACCCGCTCAGTCATACGTCCTTCCACTGCGGCATGATCAACGTCAGGTACGATCACGCACTGCCTGCTATTTAACCGAAGACAGCTACCGCAGAACAGGGAGGATTTCAGCTTCGTCGTTGCCCGTAGACGTGATAATGCATAGTGAAGAAAGCACATACGAAAAACCAGTTAAGAATCCAATTGTCATGCCGAGCCCAAGCCATAAGTGGGGGTCTTCCCATACACCCCCACGACAACATGGCTTACCAGGCGCAGTTTCCTCTCTCGTATACGTATTAAGAAACTGCATGAGAGACAAGAAAATCGCACTGAGCGAGCCGCACGGTCATGGCGCACGCGGCGGCCACGGCCGCGGAGTGGCGCAGGCTGGCGCAGGTAGCTCGAGCGGTACCGGCGATACCTTGTTACCGGTGCACAAAATGAGACTCAATTCCCAAACAAGGCAGCACATACGAGAAAGAAGTTAGTGCTGCGATGCCGGATTGCTTTAAAAATCGTAATCTGTACTGCTTACGAGAGCGGATATCGAATATCCCCCGCAGTATTAAGCCTGGCACATCTGTAGGCGGACCTGTAGGCAGACCGGACGGTTTCTCCAAGCGCCGGTCTCCCAACCCAGTGCCTCGAGCGTCGCTCGTCGTTCTCTAGCCGCCGCAGCAATTTGCACTCGCAGTGCCTGCGTCACGTCCACGGTCGCTTTTTAATTAAGCGGCTGGCGAAATCAGTACGTAGGAGAATTCACAGAAACTTCCAGAGAATCCAGAGAAGGGGATTCGACAGTGCTACAGGAGCTATGCTTTTTGATATCCAGCCGATGGTCACGTAGACAGTTTTGTTTATCCAAAATCCTACGTTTCGCGGCACCCGCTGGGACCGAAACTGCGACTAGCCGCATTAAAAAAATTACACCAGCTTCCCGTAGGGGAACGCTGAGTAGTATGCGAAGCAGCCATGGGGTCTATTCAACTGCCCATTCATTTTCAGTTCGTCGTTTCCGTTAGGTTGAGGTTCGCAGCTACCGTTATATTTACCGTTTGGTTTCCATGGTAACTACCAAACTTTTCACTTACCGGAACTACGAAATAGGAAATTGCGTTGACCCCATGACTGCTTAGCATACTACTCAGGGTTCCCCTACGGGAAGATGGTGTAATTTCATTGGAGGGTTGTGTTAGAGTGGAAAGGCTATAAAGAGAGGGAGATAGAGACGTTCTACGTGGTATGAGTTTGTCTTTATTTAGGCATTAACATCATCATGTTCAACGTAGGTGACCTCGAGCTGTGGTTGGCGTTTCGCTTTGATTATGACCGTCTTATGGTCTGAGAGAGAGAGAAAGCTCTTTATTAGAAGAAAGCAGAGACGTCTGCAGGCATGTATTCGCCTACATGGTACTCTGCGGGGATGTGGTGGAGGGAGTAAAGGCCCTAAAGGAAGTAGGGCGAAAGAGAGGGGAAAAAAGGAAGAGGTAAAAAAGAAGGCAACATGGAGTGTTCCGTGGGTCGCGTAAAAGTACAGGTGGTCTCATAGGATGACGATGTAGAATTCTACAGTGTCTCTACGACGCCGATGTCGTGTAAATATTCAAACAGTGCATCTAACACTTTTCTCTGGGATGATGGAGATGACCATTGTCCAAGAAGAGCTTTCAATGATAAAAGGCCGTTGTTGAGGCACTCGATCTTCTTGGTGAGGTGGTTCCTTTCCTGGTTGTACGCCGGACACTCTAATAAAATGTGTTCAGCAGTTTCTGGTAAACCACAGCTATCACAGTAAGGGTTTGTGGTTTGACCGAGGCGATGTCGGAAGGATTTCGTAAGTGCTGCATTGAGGCGCCGCCGATGGTAGAGCGTGTCAAGTCGACGTGGGATTTGCTCTGGGAGCCTCATTCCCATGTCAGTCAATATAATACCGAAAAGGGTGGTGAGTTCCGGGAAAAGACCAGAGGCGGTTTCGTTCCTCTAAGACAAGCTGCTTCGCTACCGCTGCAGCCTCGTGCTTTCTAAAGAAAATTTTCCTCACATTGCGCAGTTGTAGCCCTCTGCGAGCCGCCTCATCTGCTTTCTCGTTGCCGAGAACTCCACAATGTGCGGGTATCCATTGCAAGTTCCCACGATGCCCAGCGACGTAGGCTAGATGGTGCAGGTAGGTGATGTCGCGGGATACATGGTCGTGAAGGCTGAAGCAACTGGCGTGCCGTAGGGTTTGCAGCGCTCTCTTAGAATCCGTGAATATAGCCCGTTCTGCTGATGGCTGACGAAGAATGTAGCGGAAGGCTTGCTTGATTGCATGGAGCTCGGCCGACGTGGATGGCGTTGCACGTTCAAGGTGGTAGGACAGCGCGTGGCCGGTAGACGAAACGTAGACGGCCGATGCACTACTGTGAGGTGTAGATAAACCGTCCGTAAAAATGTGAGCCATATGTGAATAACAGCCACTGATCTGGGCGCGCGCGAGTTGAAGGATGCAGAATTGAGGGAGTTTTTTATGCACACCGGTGGTATGTCGAGTTTTATGCACACCGGTGTGACAGAGTCCAGGGGGGGGGGGGGGGGAATCAGACGGCATGGTTGGTCGCGCTTGGGATGGTACAGATATGTAATAGAGTTTATCATCTCTGCAAAGCTGGAGCTTTCGTGGCGCTGTACAGCACGGGTCGAAAGATTGGTTGATGTGTGCAATCGATGCCACAAGTATATTCGGAATGTCTCCTGTAGCCGTATAACATCTAACGGCAAGCAGCCCGCCTCCGCAACAGTACCAGCGCAGGAAAAGCCCCTAGGAAGGCCAAGGAAGGTGCGCACACAAGTATTTCTTTCCCCATCAAGCTGCTTTTTGCTTGTGGTCGACAGCCGCTGCAAAACAGGCAGGCTATAACGCAGCAAGCCATCAACATAAGCGTGGGAGAGAAGCACCATCGATCGACAGTCACTGCCCCATTGACTTCCGGCAAGGTATCCAATGACTTGCGCCGCCGCAGAAATACGAGTAGGTAGTCTCCGAACCTCAGTGGCCCAGGAGAGGTTTGGATCCATGGTTATCAATCTTTGAGTGCGCACATAAGGGAGGCAACGGCCCCCAAGGATTAATGGGTACTGAGTCATCCGCTTACGGGTGAATGCCATGGCAACCGCTCTTCTGAGGTGAGAGGCGGAGACCCTTCGGTGCAAGGTATTCAGAGATGTTTTTAGAGCTGTCTGTAGCCTCTGTTGCGTATTTACACGTGACCTTGCTGCACTCCAAATGCAGATGTCGTTGGCGTAAATTGTTACCTGTACGCGAGGAGGAATCACATGCTTTAGGTCGATTAGTGTAATGTTAAATAACAGAGGACGCAAAACCGCTCCTTGAGGTACCCCTTTCTTTATACTGTAATATGACGTAGGCGCTTCCGGTGTGCTCATAAAAAGCTCTCGTCCTTCCAAGTAGCTGGAAATCGATACATACAGCCTCCCACGAAGTCCAAGAGCAGCAAGGGTCTCTAGAATGGCTGTATGAAAGACGCAATCAAATGCCCACTTTATGTTTAGATAAACCACTATTGGTATATCTCCGTGGTGTAATCCTTCTTCTAGGGACGCCACGAGAGCAAGGATGATGTCGATAGCAGACCGGTTATGTCGAAACCCATTCATTTCCGGTGGATAAAGATTCCTGTTTTTCATGTACCAAGTTACATGTAATGTCAAGGGCTGTTGTAGTGGATGATATCTAAAGTTGCTGAAGATTAGGTCGATGCACGTTCCCCGCATGGTTTTGGGCTGCTTGTCATCACGGCCCGCCTAGACTCGCCGAAGCACGCCGCTGCCGCCGACGACGACGATGAAACGTCGAAGGCGCGTGAAGCGCGCTCGTCTCGTGCCAGCCCAGGAAGACACCGGCAACACTGTCACTCCAGGAGCCCTTAAAGGGGAAGCGTGCTCGTCTCGTGTCGGTCCAGTAAGACACCGGCGACAGTGGTCCTTAAAGGGTTAGACAGCACCGTGCGTTCAGCAAGCCGAGCATGCGTAGTGGGGGTGTGGACGCCGCACGGCGGAAGGAGGGACATAGCCTCGACCATTAGACGCTTCGCATCTATAACATGTTTAATTAAAGAACCATCGCACGCTGAAGCACGGGAAACGTAGGTAATTACCTACTTATCGCAGCAAAAGAACAAAGAAGCAAAATTTTTGTGTTAGTGCCCCTTTAAGTGCAGAGCAGTTTAGGGGAAAGCCTTGTTAGCGTATCTCGCTCGCTGGACCCAAGTACAGCCAGGTAGCGTCCGGTTGTCGCTGCCTCTTTTTTTCTTTTTCTTTATTGCCAGTCTTCAATACACATGTAACACACAAAAAATTACCACACGCTGCATGTCGTACCACAAACACCGACATAAACCTACCAGTCGGGACTCCGGCTCGGATTTGTCATTTGATCATCAATTCAGAATAGATAACGGTTCTACAAAATCCAACCAATCTGGTACGGGCTGCTGGATTCTCAGCCCCTCAAGAAACTCCATGACACTCTCTCGAAGGAACTGCCGGGACGGTCGGACATCTACGTCGGCATGAAGCCACGCCATGCGCACCCGCACAAATGCTGTGAAGGCCCAGGAGTATTATTAAATCGTAGGGGACTCCTTCATTATTCTCTCTGAGTAAATACCGTATATTATGCGGGTTAAGTGGGGAGCCTTTTTGTATAGTTCACTGCATAACATCGCAAATGTGAATGGCCATACAACAGGGTATAAAAACCTGGTCTATGTTATCCGGTTGTTTTCAAATTTTACAGGGAGTACCCCATGGTGTATTTAACCCTTTTTTTAACCAAGTTTGCACAGAACGTGTCCCCGAAGGAATTTTTTAAGAAAAGACTTCACCCCCGGTTGTACAGGCATACGCTTGACTCTTTTCAGTACATCCTGCCCCGGTCCTCCTTTGTACAGTTCCCTGTATCGCGGTACCGGGAACAGATTGCGCAAACATCTTTATATAATTTTCCACGTGGCACTTTACTCAAATAGTTCATCGAAAAGCCAGTTCAGAGAAATTCCCTGTGTCGCGGTACCGGGAACAGATGGTCGCAGACACCTTTATATAATTTTCTACGTGACACTTTGCTCAAATAGTCCATCGAAAAGCCAGTTCACAGAAACCTGACTGATTTGACAACTTCTTTAAAATAACCTGAAATCCTTCCCAACCTGTGAAAACTGGATAAAATTCATTCCTGCAGCGCTTCAGACAGCCGCACCTGCAAACTGTTCGGAAAAAAGGATCGCTTGTATCGCGAAAAAAAAGAACCTGTTCACCAACTGGCGGGCAAACAGGTGCGCCAATCCAAGACCGCCCTCGTTGACGCGAAGAAGAAGGTTATCTCTACTGCACCTTTCCCGAGTAGATGACCAGATAAACACAGCAAATGCTCAATGCATTTTGTGTACATTCAAACGCGAGCAATGCAACACTTCCGTAACGTACCACACTTTGGGAATAAAAAATAAATCACAAGCGGTCGCTTTAGCGAGCACTGAAAGAAAAACCCCTTTCCAGTTTTCTGCCCTGCGCGTATGTACTGCGTTCGGGCACGCCAGTACGGTTCGCTGACCTGGTAGCACTCCAGTGGCGTCCCTAGATACTTAACGGGGCTAGTTTCCCCGCTCACGCTGGCAAAAAAGTCCGGTGTCAAAGACCAGTCCCCAAGCCAGAAACCCAAACATTTCCCCCAGTTTACCCCACTACCTGTGACTGACCCAAAACGTTTAACAATGTCCACCTCGTTCGTAACACTTTCCTTGGTTGTACAAAAAACAGCAATGTCGTCTGCGTCGGCCACACGTTTTACCTCTGCCTCGCATAGCTGAAACCCGCGAACGTGTTCTTTCACTTATATTCAGGCAGAGCGTCTCAATATACAGGCAGAAAAGAAGTGGACTCAGAGGCCAGACCTGGCGCACCGACCGCTTCACGCTATTTAGGGACCTCGGCGTGTTGTTAACAATTAATCTCGTGGTGCACTTCCCGTACGCAAGAGCTACCCCCTCCTTGACGACTGTTCCTCAACTGAAAAATCAGCAACAACTACTTATGGGACACACAATCAAAAGCTTTCATTGTAGTCGTTGTAGCAACGAACAAGCAAATCGGCTGCAATCGTGGACTTAAACATTCGCGATGGTCATGAAGGTTGCGTACGGCTTCACAATCTTCAAGTCTCACGCGGTAGTGTGAGCTTCCCAATTTTTTTCTTGTCTTGGCACGAGTGTATCTGCGAGTGTATTTGCCGCATTTCTGCTCAGCTCCTGCCGAAGATGCTGACTTAACACCTGTTATGGATGTGTCCTTCATTGGAACCGGCGAAAACTCGACACCTTTGAGGTACAGGCCTCCGTCCTTGCAGGTCGACCTCCCCCCCCCCCCTTCCGCCCCATTTTCATTGCTGCATAAAGAAGCCCCACCACCGCTCCCTCGCGCTCTTCCGCAAAGCGGGAGCCAGCATGTAACGGTAATATATGTGCTACGCCATGATGCACAAAATTCCATTTAGACAAAGAACAGCTCATCGTTGTTAGCTGATTTTAGAGCGAACGTACGCAACCGCCGAGTACGGCACCAAATGTGCAGCGCTGCATTTTCACATAAATACAAAACTGGCTGACCGAGTCGGAATACCGCAAAAACCTGACAATAATTTCTTTAATACAACAAAAACATTGTTGTGACGACAAAAGCATTGTTGTTACGACAAAGCCATCTGTTGTCACGAAACACAATTCTCGCGTAACGACAAAGTCAATTTTCTCAACGACAAACATTTCTGTAGTCTCAACATAACTGCCATTTACGCTATTCTTCACGATGGCCATTGATATTCAAACCATGTGCAACTACTCAGTAAGCATTAGGGTCACGAGAAGACCGGAATTCGGCACGACGGAATATCGAACTAAGGACAGAAATACCACACATGACAGAACACCAGAATCACAACACGACAAGAATACCACATGACGGCATTACGCCACGCGAAAATACGGCAAACTACACAAACTTTTCTTGTCATCGTATTCGACTGGGAAGCTAACCTAATTGATCGCTCCAATGCGTACATAAAGATCATTAGTGGAGCATAATTTACAAAAAAACAAAAATACGCACAGTATAAAAATAAAATGTATAAAAGTGGTATCAACCAATACAAAAATATCAACCTTATACAGCCCCTTCACAGCAGAAAGACAAAAATGAAAGAGCAGCGAAGATAATGACAAAAACGTCAATAAAGAAATCGCGCGAACTGATGAAACTTGCAGCCCCCTGCATTTGAACAGAAATTCACAATTGTCGAAATTAACAGACTTATTTATTATGATAGCGCAAATAGCGGTAATTGATCAAGCGCATTCTCAAAAACAGAAGATACAAAACCTACAAAAATTCATAGAAAAATTCATAGAAGTAACTTACATATTCAAAAATATGTGTTCTATACATCTCCAGCGCAAAGCGAATACAACAATAAAAAGCCCTGACAAAAATTGACGTCAGAAAAATGAATACAAAATTACGAAACGTGACAAAAGTGTAACACCCTGAATTTGCGCAAACGTATAATTTGCGGAGCTAACATGTTTAATTCATCGTTATGATACCTCAAATGCAGATAATTGGTCGTACGAAATCCTCAAGGAAGCAAAAATCGAAAATAAATTATAAAAGCTAGCTTATAGAAGATTGATTGATTGATTGATTGATTGATTGATTGATTGATTGATTGATTGATTGATTGATTGATTGATTGATTGATTGAGTGAGTGAGTGAGTGAGTGAGTGAGTGAGTGAGTGAGTGAGTGAGTGAGTGAGTGAGTGAGTGAGTGAGTGAGTGAGTGAGTGAGTGAGTGAGTGAGTGAGTGAGTGAGTGAGTGAGTGAGTGAGTGAGTGAGTGAGTGAGTGGCTATTTATTGGAGGAGGTCAAAAGACCCGGAAGGGGATGGGGGAGAGTAGGAAAAGGGGAAAAGTTATGAAAAAAAGGTGATCGAAAACACATTCGCACTTCTTGTCCTATTAAAAAGTCAGTTCGCACGTGCACAGAATCACTGACCCATACAGGGCTGAGTCGATCACGAATCAAACGGCTTTATAGAGACCATTCTCGAGAGAGCATTCTACAATTGCCTCTACTAAAAAGGGATTAGCGCAGATTTGACGAATATGGTCCTGTTCATCACACGGGATGGAGTGTAGTGTTCAAAGTTCCGATCTTCCTTGTGAAAAGGCAGAGCACATCCAGATAAGGTGGTAAAGATGAGAGGCAAATAATTCCCCACAAAATATGCACTTTCGAGTATATGCTGGTCGAGGATAGGTCTATTTAAAAAGAATGTCAGGAGTATATGAAGAGTTTGTGTAGATCTTGTTTGCAAGAACTTCTCCTTGTCTAGGGAGACGTTTTGGAGCTGCGAGGAAACCCACAGGGGAGGATTCCTGAAGGCGCTGACGACTGAGGATCTCTGCTTTGCTGTAGTTTTCAGGCCGGTCCGAGGAAACCATGAGAGGATGTGAGAGACTCTCCCGTGCAGCCATGCGGGCTAACTGATTCCCTGTGTCACCCTCAGTGTGCGCCAGAGTCCAAATCAAACGAACGGATATGAATTCTTGCAGTAGCTCCTGAATCTTTGTCAGTATAGTAGTACCAGTTGCGTTTGGAGTGAAAGAACTATTTAATTCACGAAGTGCTACGTGAGAGTCTGTAATAACGCGTAGTTTGGTTTGAGGAAGTGACGGGCGATTCTCTTGGATGCTTTGAAGGACACCTAGAATTGCGAAAAGTTCGGCTTCTGCTACTAGGCCATGGATTTGTGACATATTGCAGGGCCCATCCAGGGGTGGAAATTCAGGGCAAGCCCAAGCTACCACTGCGGCATTGTTAGCCACTGCTGCGTCTGTGAAAACATCTATTTCGTCAATGGCTTTGTCTTGCCGTATACGCCTTACAAGACGCTCTCTAGCCGCCGGGTTGGAGAGCCGTACAGGCCGTGTGTCTGATGAGTCCAAGCGGTGGACGTTCGCATGGGGGGATAATACCCTGAAAGGGGACCTCCTCAAAGACGCTGTTCAACGCGTCCCATTTTAAGATTGCTTGTCCTTGCGGTAAGCATTCTAGGCGCATTTGAAAACGTAGCTCAGTTTCCTCCATGAGGTTTCGTAGCGGGGGAAGAGGAACTGCCAACTCTAGAATATCATTTCTGGTGTGTCGAAGGAGACCCGTGATGGTTCGAATCAGAACGATTCAGTATTTCCAAATCGCGCAGATGCCGGAGGCTGAAGTTATATATTGGAAACCGTATGTTAGCCGGCCATGGGCCACTGCTCTGGCGAGAGCATGACATGAGGCTTGTTGTGAACCACCGTACTTGCTTGAGATGCGAGCAATAAGATGCATCGTAGCACGCCAGGTGGTACGAAGGCTCCGAATCTATGCTTGAGGGCTTTTGCAGCTGCTCAGTTGGAGACCGAGAAGTCGGACGGTTCCGTTTTGGGATAAGATTGATGTACCACCGAAATGAAGGGTCAAGATATGAGACAGATCAGTTTTGCGTTTACCGTTGATGCTTACATATTCCGTCTTCTGTGGTGAGAGTTACAGGTTGAAGGTGGACCAAGAGCGTTCTAGGCTAAAAACGGCAGCCTGAAGTTCTGACTGAATGGCTTTCTTTCCATTGTAGTCGGCCGCTTCTGCCCAGACGACGACATTGTCGGCATACAGGGCGAATCGAGCTGAGGTTTTCAGGTTTTCTAGCATCCTTTCCTACCTTGTGAATAGAGTGTACGATCGTTGTTTTGAGGTGTTGAGGAACTTCGCCTGATTCCCATGACCGATTAGAATAGCTCGAGTAGAATATAATGCCCTTCTGGGAGCAGATTCCGGAGGCCCTGCCAGGTGGCTGCGACGTGTCCTGGGGCAGACTTAGGCTTCCCTTGGTTGAGTGCTATTTGGAGTTCGCCGTGTGTAAAGGGACTATCTAGAGAAGGGACAGGTTCTAGAATCTCAATAACAGAAAGGGGTTGCAGGCAACTGGCGTCGGATGTCGCATGGGAGAGCAAGGATTTAAGGATAGGCTTTTCCACATCCGTGTCATTCATGTGTAAGCATAGTTTTTCAACAATTGAGAGCTTGGTCTTATTCTTGCCACACAGGCCATGAACGATTGCCCAAAGGC
Source organism: Haemaphysalis longicornis (assembly GCF_048455015.1). NCBI lineage: Eukaryota > Metazoa > Arthropoda > Arachnida > Ixodida > Ixodidae > Haemaphysalis > Haemaphysalis longicornis. Next base: position 1,398,906 of record NW_027526371.1, read on the forward strand.
GGGTGAGCCCTATCCTGACCTAGTCGTTGGCAGAGATCGTGTCACTTCTCTTTTTGGAGGGTTTTCTGGTATTCGTGAATAGTTTTATGTTGCCCTTTGAGCTTCAATAAATCGCGATGTTTCTTTTCTTGAGATAGGTAGCGATTAAGTCGCTCTGCCGTTCGCAAAAGGTTATTCATGTGGAGGGCTGGTTGGGAAATCTGAACAGTGCTTTCAGCAGTTTCGGTAGCATTCGTGCCAGCAGTTGTGATACTGGCAACCAGTGTAGGGATGTCGGAAATGTCAGTTGGCGTAAATAGAGTACCAAACGCGTTTGTAGCAGCTCAGACGCGGCAGCCGAGCTCGCGCCTCCGGAGCAGAGCACCGCCAGACCCAGCCCCGAGCCAGGAGCCACGAGGCACGAGTCACGCGGCCGGCAATTGGACTTCAGACACTGAGCCGACACCACCGCGCTCGCACCCTGCCACGCAGGATCAGCACCGGCGCCATGGCTCGTCCGTCTCCGCCGCTGTTCGCTTTCTGCTCTTCTCACGTCACGCCGCAATAAATAAAGGTGGAACATCTCCTCACGCCCCCTTCATAATCGGTGACCCGTAAAACGAGCCCGCACCGCAGTTTAAGGGGTTCACTACAACGGTTTCAGCGGCATCACCAGCGCTACTTCAGCGTTACGATCGCGCTCTAGGACACGTAAGCCATGGCATTATCGCTCCGGTCTGGATTCCGAAGCTCATCCGTCCAGCCGCCCAACCTCACGCTTCCGGGACTAAAGGAGTTTTACGAGAAAAACCTTCCTGTGTGGTTCGCGCTGCTTGAGAGCCATTTTTTCAACCGAGGCATCACCGAGCAGGCGCAGCGCTACAACATCGCCAGCAAGGCTGTCCCAGAGGGCGTCGTGGCACACATTCGGCTGCCGGTGCAAAGCCACGATGTGTACAATGACTTTTAAATAGGCAGTCCTTGCTTATTTCGGCTGGACAAGCCCTTTTCAACGTGAGCAACCATCTCCGGCCGCAACAGCCCCAGGTCCATTGACTGCCACTGCGGAGACGCCACGTTCAGTTTCATCCTCCGCATCGCAAGAACACACTGCGGCCTCACCTGACGCCGACACGCAACTGACTGCCATCCACGCCTATGGAACGGTTGATACCACCACGAAGCTCAACATTTTCGGTGAGCTTTTTCGTGCTGTGGATGCTCAGACTACGTTTCTAGGCCCACTCCCTACCTGCAACTACAGCCGTTTTAGGCCAAATGTGTCGAGCTGTGGCTGGCTCAGGCCGAAGCATTTTTCGCCGTCAACAGCATTACCAGTGACGTTGCTAAGTGCAAACTGGTTATTCGAGCCCTGCCAACCGTCTACCTGTCCACCATTCGCGACAAGCTTATCACTGCTCCGTCGGTCCAGCACTCATTGCTGAAGCAAGCGGTTCTCTCGCCCTACCGCATCCAGCAACATACTTCAGTACATGGGCCGGCGATCTCATCCTCGCCTAGCACCCCAGAAGCCCTTACTACCTGTAACGACGTACCTGCGGATTCTCCATCATGTGACGACCTCGTCATACCAGTGAGTCAGACATGCATGCCCAAGTGTGTCTCGGCCCCATCCTCGACTGCGACCGTGAGCGAGTTTATGCCATCAAAACTCTTATCACATAGACAAACAAGCAAACCAGGTTCGGTATCCGCCTCACAACTGGGATCCGACAAGCTCACGGCGTACCTCACTTTTGGCTGCGCGCCTTCGCCGACGTCTGAGACATCGCCATCACTTCTGTGCTTCGCATCGCCTGCTGATACCATGATTACAGCGCCAACTGGGACCCATGCCTGGAACGCTGACCTCTGTACCGCCACTGATGCACCAGAGCGCGCGACGTCATCCACCGAGGAGAGAGGCGTTTTCCGTAGTGTCATCTCGAATCCAACTCGTCGCAATTCACCGCAACGAGCAAGCAGCCCGTCGCCAGTTCTACCTCAGCAGTCAGTGGTAGCTGGTTGGGCAGACCTTCGTGAAAGCATGCCCTACGGCCAGAAAGCCGACTCCAACATCTCAAGTGTCGAGAACTTCACTGGACGTGCAAAGTTGCCACCTGTTCTGCAAGGCACTTGCCCAAGCAAGCCTTTCGGGACGATTATCGTGTCTCTAAGAACGATGTCCGCGCCAGCGGGTTATCTGCCACCATCGCAAATGACCACTGGCAGGTGGCTGCAATCAGTGCCAACGCAAACAAACGACAAAGCAGCACCATGCCAGGGACGCCGGCCAAATGAAAACCCTTCGCTCCGAACGTCCTCAACAGAAAGCTCGTGTTAAGGTGTGCCGATGTCCACACCAGCGTGTTCTAAAAGCAGCAGCATCATGGTATTGTGGTACGAAGCACCCGGCACCCAAACAGCCACGTTTTATAACCTGAGACCCGTCAGTGCTTCTGTGCGACACCCTGATCAACCAGAAGACCCTGCTTTTTTACCCTCCTCGACTAGTTCTGCGCCCGGTGGCTCGTCCACCACTGAGACCCTGGGAAGACCACCCGAACTAACAGCAAACCACCGGACAGCTTCAACGGCCGAACCAGGACTGGACACAACTTGTAAATAGTTTACAGTATGCCATTCCATTCCCTTTGGGACTGTGACTGGAATGAACTTGTATATATAGTGTACAAAGTACATAGAACATTTTTGTTCTCAATATTTTGCTCATTTCTTGTTCGTTCTCTCGAGTCTGGAGGGGGAGTAGTAGTACAACTACTCCCCCTCCAACTGGAGGGGGAGTAGTTGTAGCAGCTCAGCCGTGGCAGCCGAACTCGCGCCGCCGGAGCAGAGCACCGCGTGACCTCAGACCCAGTCCCGAGCCAACCCGTCTCCGCCGCTGTTCGCCTTCTGGTAACCTCTCGGCCCTCCTCAATAAAAGAAGGCGGGACCTCTTCTCACGCCCCCTTTAAGTTCCATTACTTGGTACAGTACTGACATTTAGGTAGAGTTTCTTGGCATTCAAATGAAGAATAAGGTAGTGATCGCTACCCCAGGTACAAGGGGCAGTTTTCCATGACTTGACTATGCCAGGTGTGGAAAAAGTGAGGTCTGGGGTTGTCTTTTTGGGAGGTGTGTAGGCCCACACGAGTGTAAACAAAAGGCTCGTTTCGCAATTGTAGTTGGCTAAACACTATCGCTTGCTGGAGAAGCTTTCCATGGAGATCGCTATTGGGGATCCCCAAAGTGTGCTTCGAGCATTGAAAACTCCGCCAATTACGATTCGTCTAGAAAAATTCAAGAAAAGAACATGAGGGATCCAGTCGTATGTGCCCCGAACGTGCGATGTACATTGAGGACATAGACGCAGACTAGTAGAAGGGCTTTGCCACCGGGGTGGGGTCTATTTGTACAATTATTACCTCGCGAGATGAACCGCTAGCTTTGTCCCAACGATGCTGGACAGCTTTGCAAGACTTGTGAACAAGAATAGTGGTCTGACCACTAACGCTGGGTGCTTTGTTATGGTCTTTTGACTTGTGGAGTATAGTAGGGTCCATGAAAAACATAATTAGGAATTTTGCATGTGCCTCTTGTTTCTTGCAACAGTACGGCCAAAGGCTGTAGCGAACAAATTTGGTGTTTCAGAAGAGGACCTGTTTGAGCAAAGCTGCGACAGTTCCACTAAACTATTAGCCTTTTGGGAGGAGAGGAGGGAGAGAAGGACATCTACTGAATTTCTTTTTTTCTACGTTTGGCTTCCTCCGGCGTCATCATTCTAGTAATTCCTGCATTTGCTGTGTTAATTGTTTATTGTATTCTTTAAGGCTGTCCAATTTTTTTTTGTAGGGCCTTAATGCCGCCAAAAGTCTTCTGCCACTGCTTCTTGTGTTGTGTTGAAAATTTAGCTGCGCCTCTCGCTGCTCAAGCATCTGCTCTGTGATGTACGCGGAGGAGGCATCAGTTAAGGCGTTTCTTGGCGCTGAACACGAGAACGGCTTCGGCGTTCGATACTCTTTAGTGGAGGTGGAGAAGCTGAATCCTTGCGACGCACAGATTTTCAGAGAGACCCAAGTTCCTTCTTCAAGTTTTGCAGCTCAGTGCGTAACTCATGAAGTTATTTTTAAGTTGTGCGTTCTCCACCATTACCGGGCGACTTGGAGGTAGAAAGTGCGAAGAGTGTGCGTTATCCTTATTCATGCCAGTCACCGTAGAAGCCCAGGAGATTCCAGTAGAGGTTTGGCTGGAGGCACTCATAGACCAGGATGCTAGAGGACTGTTGCGTACAGTTTGGGTTTAAGCAGTTTTCTCTTCGGCTTTCGGGAGACGACTAGGACAAAATTTGCTAAAATAAGTGACCAGTCTTCTTGCATGCCCCGCAGAATTCAGTGTCAGCGCAATCATCAGCTTCCGGATGACAGCGGCCGCATTGATTGCAGACACTGGGAGAGGGGCAGAATTTTGCCATGTGGCAACGTTCATGACAGTTAAAGCAGACTACGTGTTTTGGGCGATATTCTGCAACCCGAACTAGCTCCATGTAGTATTTCACCACTCTCGGTAAAGTAGCTGTGTCAGAAGTTAACACAGCTCCGTCAGTCTTTCCAATCTTGTGAACACGAAGGATTTCCGCCTGTTCGGAGCGAACCCATTTTATAATGGCCTCGTTGCTTTCCGCCAGGTCTACTTGTATTACACCTCGTATGGTGCTTTTTTTAGGTTTGAAGGAGTTCGATTACCAATTCAATTGATTCTGTCTTGCCATTCTGTCAAAAGGTTAGGCTATCTACTTGGAGTATCTTGGCCGCGTGGTTTTCGTCGTACAGTGCTATAAGTGCGCTATTTGCTGCGTCCTCAACGTCACTGCAGCCATTTCAGCCAGTTCTGCCGATGGGGCAGTACAACCGATAGCATTGGCTATATAGCTTGGCGAGGAACGCGTCTGATTGTAGTTTTAGCTAATCAACTTGCCCGGTCGCTGCGTGTGGGTCTCTTCTTTTTGGCTAGAGGAATTCGCTGCCAGCCTTCTTCGTCGTCGAGGTCATGCTGCATCTGGTCGTCTTGCGACTCGTTGTCTTCAGCTTCGTACTGACGGGTGCGTGTATTCGATGGCATGGTCATGGGGTCCAAAGGGCCGTTCGTGTCTTCGTGCAACATCGCCGCTTTATGCGTCTTGAAAGAGACGCAGTGTCCACTCGATGGCTTCAATGGTGCCGCTTGAGTTCTCGCAGCCACCCCCGCAGGCACAGCCGCCGCCAGGTAAGCGGCCGCCGCGTCGCCAGTAGCCGCTGTTGCAGAAATGCGATTTTCGGAACGCCACTGGTTCGTTAGCCTAGCCGCCGATCCGAGGAATCCGAAGTCATTTTAAATGCAGAGCATTTAAGTAACTCACGATGTCACCCGCGTTGGCGTCCGTAGTCCGCACGCTCACTGCGCATGCGCGTCGAGTCGAGGCGAAAGCGAACACTCTCTCGCGAGGGGCATTGGATTGGATTCGAACACTCTCTCGCGAGGGCATTAGATTGGATTCGATTGGATTGGCTTGAATTGGCTTGGATTGGATTGGCTTGGATTGGCTTGGCTTGGCTTGGCTTGGATTGGATTTGGATTGGATTGGATTGGATTAAAGTGGATTGTGTTGGATTGTGTTGCGTCATAGCCGCGGCACGTTGCGTCATAGCCGCGGCAGACGCGCTGGGGCCGGCGCATGTGCAGTACTCTCTCTTCCGCGGTTTCCTCTGCTTCGGGCGCGCTGCGCATATAACCGGTGTGCCGTTCTCCGGCGAAGCAACATCCGCGCTTGGCTCAAACACCTAGGGTCCTCGCCGCTTTACAAGTACGCCAACGTCGTCGACTGGGACCGGCTTACGCAGTCCCTTCAACGTATATAAGCGGCGGAGCGCGCGTTCGGAATTCAGTCAAGGGCGTCTTTGCTTGGCTTTCGCTTGACGTGATGCTTTGCTTGCCTCGAGTAGATGCGACGCATTTACTCGAGTTCCCCCCGTGGGAAGATGCGGGCGGCTTTTTTGAAGCACTCGGTGGTAGTAGGGGCTCAATCTTGGTGTCCAGGTGTTCAACACATGTTCACGAAGACCTCCAGGATACTAAAAAGTTCGCTAACCCAGATCTAAATTACAAGAGCACGCACACAAGGCGATTGCACGCCGTGGCCCCCCTTACAGAAGAAAAATCCGCATTTATACATCGCCTCAAAAAAATTAAGACTGAAATAAAAAACGCGCTGAAAAGAACTCCGGAAACATGTATAAAAATATCGTGAAAATGACCAACCTTGTAAACACCTCCTTTGCAAAGAAGAGCATAATTGGCACGATAAGACGTTTACAATGTTTAAAAATGTCGTAAATGGAGCTAATGAATTGAACAGAAAGTGAAAACAGAAACGACAGCAAGAATAAAAATTAACAAGCCCCAAAAGTGATTTTACGCAATAAAAAATGCGGAGTTAGCACATTTATATTCCATTTTTGTAAAACCACTAATCTAGCTGAGGCTTCTGTGCGCACAGGTATACAAGCAAAAAGCATTCTCAATCGCACACACAGACAAATAAGTCGCACATCCCTCGATAATTATGCAGCTTCATATGCTATGATGTATCGCGGAGACGGACCGTGATTAGTGTTCTTAACTGCCAGGCATGTACGCCATATTCGTTAACAAAGCGCTTACTAAATCCTCCCAAATACTCACGGCACTGCATTGAAATCAAGGGTGGTCTCTGAATGTACCACAGTTGCTTTTGTCGTACTTTCATGCTTACAATTTTGGAAGTGCATAAAAAGCCGCGGCAAAAAATCTATCGCGGCATTCATACCAATCAGAAACAATGTTACTATTGTATTTAATCGACAGATGCATATGCAAGTCTTCCCTCTTTTACATAATGTTGGGTAAGGATGTGGAGGGTTTTTAGCGGCCGTGCGTGCATATACACATCGACAAACCTAGAAAATAAAAATAATGACCCTAAATTGCCTCACAGAGCGACAGGACCGATTGCCTTCGTTCGGGTATTTGATCCTTAATCTCTCTGTACTCGCGCGCATCATGCCCCGAAGGTCACTTGAATCAAATCTCGCATGTTTTCTAAACGACATCGGCCCTGCAATGTTGTCTCACCAACAGGTAGGCACAGTGTATTTTAACTGTTCCAAGACCTTCGACACTGTTAACCGTGATTTACACCTTCGCAAATTGTATGCATACGGTCTATCGAGTGAGTTGTGTCCGTGTTACGGCTGTTATTTAAAAGGCAGATCCAATTTTGTTTGATATGAAGGCGTCACATCCCGAACTTTCGCCTTGATATTACGGGTACCTCAAGGATCAACACTGGGCCCTCTTCTCTCTACCAGTTTTGTTAGTGACATCCAACCCGTTAAGGGAATGCCAGCTCTCTCATTTTGCTGGTGACATGAACCTCTATCACGCAACATCTTCACCGGACGATCGCGTCTTGCTAAAAAATGACATCAATGCAGTTTTTACATGGTGCGACAACAACTATTTAAAGCTTAACCTCTACAAAACTACCGTAAAAGCTAATACTCGGAAAACTGCCCCGCGGATTTTTGTTGTACTGTCTGCCTGGTGTACCAGTGCAACGCTCAACTGTATATCGTGATTTTGGTGTAATGACAGATGGGAAACTACTCTTTAACTCAAACTACCTGACCAACTCCTGTCTCCGAACGCTTGCCGTGATTGCGGTGCCATCAGTGAACTCACCGACCGATCATGCTTTGTCTGTCTCTACCATGACCTCATTTTTCCGAAGCTCGGCTGTGCAAGCGCTATCTGGAATTGTTTAACCCCTTTGTCATCCCATCAAGTAGGAAGGATTCAGAAGCACTTAATAGAAACCGTGTTTTAGTGTTACTCAAAAGTAATGTATTATGGACATGGTCGGCTTCTCATGCTTCTCAATCTAGATGAGCTATGTATTAGGTGCTCGAGGCGTGACCGGGGTTTTCTTTTTAACTGTGAGCATTCCAAGTTTGACTGCCCTTGCCTTGTAAGGTCTGTTCAATGCGGGTGCTAAGCAGACCACTGCGGCTGCATGGCTGCTTTTGGTTTGACAGAATACTGAGCCTGGCACTAGCTAGAGGATGCCAACATGCCTCTAACAGTCTCTTTATACCATCCGTTGATATTTTTGCAATGACTTGGTTCTTTTAAACACTCCTAGAAAAATTTGGCATTATGAATGTACGTGTTGGGGAGAGGGTGCACCTGCATTTTTCCCTCTGTTCCTGTGTTTGTGCGCCAAAAGCACCATTTTGCTCATGCACGTAGTTGTTCATTAGTGCAGACTCTACCGATGATTCCCGAGCTCTTGTTATTGAGAAGATGTTCCGCCTTCTTTCATAACTGTCCTTTTTTGTATATAACTTCACTTTTATTGTTACCCATTTCTGATTTATATCTCTTGCAATGTGTTGTATTTTGTACGCCTCATGTTCATGTATCCAGTGTACCGCCCAAAAATGCCCGGCGCTCTTGGTGAGCATTTCAAATAAATAAATAAAAAATTCCCCCGCATTTCCCCGAGGGGGAGAATGTGAAAGTGCGAATGCACGGTTGTCGGCCCGCTTGCGGCGCTTGCGCTCGGCCCCCGCAGCCCACCGCCTCGCCGCCTTCTCTTCCATCTCTTCCATCGGGTTTGTAGTATCACGTGTACACCACGCAGTTATCAAGCCGCTATAACGCCGCTGAGTCGCCAACGCACGCCGCTGACGACGTAGTTTGAATGCGTTAAAGATATAAGGCGCGTCACTAACAGTGATATCAGCGTCGCGTCCGTGGCTTGGTCGGTAGAGCGTCGCGCTGCGGCCGCAAAGTCCTCGGATCGAAACCTGAGGCCGGATGCTGTTTCTTTTTTAAATATAGAGGAGCACTGCGGACGCCGCCGCCGCCGCCGCCGGCGGTGGATGGTTTGGGGTCGCTTATAAAGTGCATTCGCACTTAAAAGAATAGTCTCCAATCCTCGCTGCAAAGGCGATTAGACTGCGGAGCTCCAAACAACACGTGGGATTCACGGCGGTGGCGTTCCGAATGCAGCAGCGTTGGAAACGGCCGGTCTGGACCGGTGGACGCCGCAGCTCTAGCCCGGCCGCGCGTCAGCAGAGAGAAAACGGAGAGGAGCGTTCTCGAAGGGCGAGGAGGAAAGCGGCACGCGCGGCTATGGCATCATTTATATCACTGCCTACCCTTCACTCTCGTTTGAAGTGTCACTTCCAAAAACGCCCTTCCCCTCCCTAGACGCTGAATTCAAATTACCTTCTGTCTCCCCGCTCGACGCGTGGGCGTAGCATAGTCGGGAAGACGACGGACTCTGGCTCCGCTTCTCTTCGGACTCAAGTTCGTTCCCTGGCGGTGCCACTTGTTTGTTTGTGTAGCGTGGGTGAATCCAGTAGTGGCTTGGGGTGTTTCTTGTTGTAGCCAGTAGTAGATTGGGAGTTTTCTGCTGACGCGGGTACAAAAATTTCCTTGGCTGGTTAGAGGTATAGTGCTTCGTAGTAGTGAATATATTAAGTGAACCCCAATAAAGTTATTGGTTATTATCTTGCACCTCTAATTTTAAAGCTGCCTGCTCGACTGAACCTGACTACAAGCTGCGAATAGACGTGTTTCCTCGTTTGCACCAAGCTGCAGCGGAATATTTGATGCATTGGTGGTGAACGCCATGGTGAGGCGAAAGACGCGGACGCGCCTCTTTTTGACCTTACGCTCTCTCCGGCCGATTGGGACGGCCGGAGCAAAACGAGGCCATGAGGCCATGAATTTAATTGACTAAATCCGCCTGAACGCAATAGAGGGCTTCACCGCCGAGGTCCGCGCGTGATTGCTTTTCACACCGGCGCTTCTCCAGCGCCAAATCAGCGCGCGCCATGTGCGAAGAGAGAGACAATCTTTGAATGCACTTATGCACGCTATGCTTCGCCCCATCCTAGGTTTAAGTTAGTGGAGATGGCCGGGATTATTGTGTGTACACAGGAGCGCCGGAATTTCTTTATATCTAGCCATATAAATCTTCGCCTTAAAGGGGCCTAATTAGGTTTCCTAATATCGCTATTTCAATCGCGCAGTCGCTAGAATACCCTTTAAGGACAACGTATACAAAATAGTACATCTCTGCTTAAAGCAGGGGTGGCAATACCATGCAACAACATTTTCCTTTCTTTTCTTGTTCACCTACCGACCCTTTTCACCATTCTGCCGCACTCTGACGGGAATCTAAAAATCTGGCCCTTTATCCGGCGTTCAAACGCTCGTCTTCCCTGTTCTAAAATGACGTGCCCAGGTGAGCACCGTCGACTCGAGGAACACGGCCGACGGGCAGTTCGTGCGGGCGGACCGCCAACCGGCCCCGCGCGGCAGCCACCTCGCGAAAGACCAAAGAAATCATGCACCCCTCGTTATGACAAGGACGATGGTTTCTCGTGATGGATTTTTTGGTTGGCCGATCTCGCAGTGTGAGTATGTGCTGCTCTCGAGGTACGCACCACTTTTTCGGAATACCCACATCAACTCTTCGGGTGTGCACTCCGTAGGCCTAACGCGTGGGTTCTGGGTGTGCGGCGCAAATGGGTACCTGCTCCTTGGCGTAAGCTTACACCATGTCGGATAGACGCCGGCTTCATAGCGCGAGGGGCCAAGGTTTGATACCGGGCATGGGAAGCGTTTTAGGGGCAAAGCACCTTTGGAGCTTTGGCTGTCGCCGTCTCCTGTCGTGTAATGTAGTCATGGTACTAAACACTAGGAGACACGTTTTCCAACACCTCGCACTAGAAAGTAATGCGTACTAAAAGAACACACCTGGACACTCGTTTTCCAACGCCTCGCACTAGAACGCTTCATCTGCATGGGCAAAACACCAGGACACTCGTCTTCCAACGCCCCGCGCTACTTCTTAGCATAGATCTGAGCATGCTGCGTCGCTTGACACGAAGACAACTTATGGTCAGTCTGTGTGTAATTTAATTCTCTAAATCCGGTTCAACGCAACAGACTACGCCACCACCTCAGCAAGCGCCCGATTGCTTCTCCCACCGGCCCTTTTCTGGCGTCCAATAAGCGCGCGCCATGTGGCCAGCAAGAAACGTACAATCTTTGAATAAACTTAACACTGCATGCTTTTCCCTTTCTCAGGTTTCCCGTTAGTGGAGGCGGCCCGGGATTTTTTTCTTTCACTTCACCCATGATCATTCATCATCATGGTCAGAGAACGTTGGCTGTCCTGCAGGGCGTATTGGCGTACAACAGCCCCAGTGAGGGCACTAAAGCTTCACTCTAAAAAGGGCATTCGCCAAAACGACCCGCCGCGGTGGCTCAGGGGCTAAGGTGTTCTGCTGCTGAGCACGAGGACGCGGGTTCGATTCCCGGCCATGGCGGCCGCTTTTCTGATGGAGGCGAAAAGCAAACGCCGTGTGTTCGAGATTTCGGTGCATGTGAAAGATCCCCTGGTGGTCAAAACTAATCCGGAGCCCACCACTACGGCGCGCCTCATCGCCTGATTTGCGTCGGCGTGGTAAACCCCACAATAAACCAAATCAGCTACCCCCAAAATGCCAGGGCTCGTGAGCTGATAGAGAGTTACTCCACTAAAATGGTCTGTGGGGGTAGTGGGTGCATGGCAGTTCGCTCAAACAGCATTAAAATCATTCACCTCAGTTTTCGCTCTTTTTCTATAAGCAGCCGTACGGAAGATGGAGCAGGAGCACAGCCGTAACAGAATAATGTTTGTGCAGTAGGGCTGGCCAACATGGCACAGATTGCCGCGGTATTGTTTCGTGCGGTAGCAGCCGTACTTCTTTTGACAATACCAAAAAAAGCCACAAGGTCAATGCTTGCCACAGAGAAAGCGCACCCGCTCAGGTGCCGTGATCCCTGAGGCCGGAAACTCATATGGCCAGGAAACGTGACCTCAGAGTTACGTAAAATTGAGACAGACGGAAGTTACCGCTGAACCCCGTCATTTTTGCCAAACCAAGGATCCTCATCGAGAGAACACAACAGTATAAAATCACAGAGCCCGTGATTGCGATTTTACGCTAGCACGTCAAGTACCGTGATCGTAAAAATAATTTTGGTTCGGGAGAAATAGTTTCCTCTCAAATAAACCCTCGTGTATTTGGTGAATTCCACCGTCTTCAATCTACCTCAAGCCGAGGAAGCCTCAATACGCTGCATCTCCGCGGCATAGTTGAGGCTCCGCATAAACTCCTTCGATCTTAAGAACCGTTGCCGGGAAAACATGTTTAAACAATAGAGTCAGCCAACCGAGCAACGGAAGCAAACTCCGCCCCCAACTCCAGCGACATTTTTCGAGAACATAAAGGCGAAAACATAACGTATCCGCCTCGTAGGGCGAATGGCTAACGTTCCGCGTTTTAGAGTGTGCTGTAGCATTCAACCACAAATGGAAGCGTCTTTACCCTTTCTTCGATAATTGGGTTTGATAAAGCACAAAGAAAGGCTTTAAGAAAGAACTACGCCGCGCGTGCCAAAATGGCAGCACCAGTGCCAAACGAGAGTCGTCCACTGCCACACGCGCAGTACGACCCGCCTTCAAGAGACACTCATAAGATTTATAAACGTTGAGGGATTACTTGCGCAACGTGTAGTCTGTAGTCCCTATGTCGTGTTTAGACCGCTATCGGTACGTTTACGCCACTTTATTTCGTAGAAAATAATTCGAATGTACTGTACTGCTCTCTGCATCCTCGTGGCCAATTTTATAAGACGTTTTGTATGACGCTTACTTGAGCAGTCTTGGCTTCACTGCGCCAATGCATGGCTCGCCGAACCTCCGACAGAGTCAGTCAGACGGCCGCCAGGAAGTCGTCGCAATTCGTTCATGCACTTAAAACTAAGCCACCACAGGATTCGTGCCTTGAGGATGGGTCATTTGTTTGTTAGTTTTTAGACTACATCAAGCTATGAAGTCTATGAAGTCAAACTAGCTCCACAAGAGTGCGCATGCCACGATTCACTGACGGGTAGGGTAGTAGAAAATATAAGGCCAATTAAATTCGGGCGAAGTGTCAGCGAACTTTCTGTAGGCGCCACGGAACAAGAAGCAACCGAAACATTTCATGTAACACTTAAAACCATGTTCGGGAAGCACTTTTAGCGCTAGCTGAACTTGCACAGTGGTAGGAAGCACGACCACATATTTCTGATCGCTTTTTTTTTTTTGGCACGGCATGCAGTTTCTAGATATACGATATTTGTGTTATTCAAGCGTAACACAAGTGCTACCGAAGGCATACTCATCCAAGCTGCTGGGAATGGTGTAAATAATATCTAGGCAGGTTATATGGTGTATAGTTTATATTTCCATCTTTTACATCGCTAGGCTAAGCCCGAGTGCTCAAGCACTGGGGATTGTGTGTCGGAATTAGCAAGACAGAATCCCCGATACGACTGTTCCAGTGCTCAGTACTTTGGAGGCCGCTACGGTGGGTTCATAACGGGGTCGGCGTCGTAACCGAGCAAGGGAAGACAGAAAAGTGAAGGAAGCTTAAGCTATACGCAACAGTTGCGTTTTTCTTTTTCGCCTCACGGCATTGTTTAAGCCTTTTGGCTGTACGAGGGACCACAGCTGATTGTTCGTCTTCCTCTATCGCGCACGGTTCTGCGCCGCACGTGGCATCGTGGCCTTCCTTCATGGCGCGCGCTTATCGCTGCGGCGGCAGCCTCCTGGCCTTCCTCCGCCACACCCCGCGCACGGGTCCCGCGAACGTCTCCTTTCCTGCCTCAATTATCTCTCCCCTGCCGCCTATCTCTCCCTGTTATTGGCCTGCTGTTCCTTACCGGGCTCTTCCAGATGGCGGTGTGGTTGGTCCTTAAGCGCTAAAGGGCGAAAGTGGTCACTCTGCGAAGACTGCCCAGTGTAGCGTAGTGTAGCTTGCGCTACAGACAACCGCCGAGGAAAGTGCGGCGAAACTGTGCGAAGGCGAACAGTAAGCTGAGGCCTGACGGGGCGCTCCCCGGCGGCGACGCATGCCTAAAATGTGAGGGAAAGGCAGTGAGACATGCTGGGCGGTGGCGACGTCCTGCCAGATGCCGCCATTACAGCACGTACGGTCGTGAGTGCAACGATGATGTGCATTCATATTCTGAGACGCAGTTCGCGCCGCCGACTCAAAGGCTTACCATCGCTGCTGTTGAGAGAGCCCACGACTGAGTGCTGCCTCAGCACACTGCAGCAGTGAAGAATGAGTGCTTAAAAATGAGTGAGGCGCCTGGTGATTGCCCTTCGCCTCTCACCACCCCTCCTCCCCCCCCCACCATAGCGTGGATCATCCGCACCGCGTGACGTTTGCACGGGAGAGAGAGAGAGAGAGAGATAAAAACTTTATTGACGCCACTGGCCTAAGGGGCCGCCATGGCTGCCCGAAGGGCCGCCACCACGGCTTGTGCTCGGGTGACCAGTGGGCGCTGGGAGTGTTCGTCCGAGCGGCCCAGGGGCTCCGTCCAGTTGTCAGGGGAAGTTATGGTGGGGTGGGGGTCAGAGGGGAGGCCCACATGTGGTTTGCACTGTGGATTTAGCGCCACAATGCGGGCAGAGCAGAAAGGGGTAGGCGGATGGGTAAATGTGATGAAGGAGGGCTCGGTTGGGGAGTGATTCCGTTTGGAGGAGGCGCCACAGCCGTTCCTCCGAGGGGGTTAGGTATGGGTGAGCCGGGGGCAGCGTGTTGCGGGAGAGGCGGTAGTAATCTGTAACCTCCCTGTAAGTGGTGAGGGAGCCCCTGGCGGAGTAAACTCCTTTACGGGAAGTGGTCTCTTTAGGCGCACGGGTGACGAGTGCTCGTGCCGCCTTATGAGCCCACTCCACGCCGTCTTGTCCCGTGTGTGCCAGTAACCAGAGGAGCTCCGTAGGATGCTGGGGGGTTGAATTTTGGAGCAGAATTTTGCAGGCTAGCGTGGAGATACAACCGCATTTTTGATGGCTGTTTTTGAATCAGATAATATTAGATCAGGGGGAGGCCGGTGTGCGAGAGCCAGGGCTATGGCCACCTCTTCCGCAACATGTGGGGTGGTGGTGGGAATAGTGAGAGACGTCAGAGGACTAGTAGTCGGCGACGAGACGACAGCCACAGTGAAGGCCGACTTGTGCCTGTGTGCTGCAGCATCTACGTAGAAGGTGTCTGGCGAGGGGGGAAAGTGGAAACGAGGGCACGCGCTCGAGCAGCTCGTCGGGCAGTATGATGAATAGCGTTCATATTACGGGGGAGTGGCCGGATTGTGATGTTATCTCTATAATCGGGTGGAATGCGAGCCGTGGGGGTTGATGTAAGGGGAGTATGTATTTGTGCCTTCTTAAGTAAAAGATGGCCAGGTGTGTGTTTAGCCAGGCGATGTATCTGACCCGTATGATGCGCTTCAATTAATTCGCCCAGGGAGTTGTAGGTGCCGGTGGCCCATAGTTTGGCAGTGGATGCGTGAGGAGGCAAGCCGAGAGCAGCCCTGTACGCCTTACGGATGAGTCCATCTGCTTTGGTGACCTCCGTGGTAGAAAGGGACAGATATGGGAGGGAGTAGGTAATGCGGCTCAGTAGAAATGCCTGGATAAATCGGCAGCGGTTCTTCTCCGTCGGGCCGTGGCCCCTAGCAGTTACGCGCTTCAGGAGGCCTATGATTTGGGTTACGTGTGAGGAAAGGGTGTGTAGGACCGATGTGTTTCGGCGATTGGATTGGATGACTAGGCCGAGTATTTTTATGCGAGTCACAGTTGGTATAGGAGCATTATCCAGATATACATGCACGCTGGGTGCTCTTTTAGGGGTAGTGGCGTGTGGTAATAGCATGAGGAGTTCGGATTTTGATGGCGAGCATGTTAAAGCTGCTTCCTGGGCTGCCTGTTGTACCGCTGAGAGTTCTGCTTGAAGTGTTGCTGCTATATCCGCGTCGCTGCCCCCAGTTACCCAAAGGGTGATGTCATCAGCGTGCATACTATAACATAGCCGAGGGATATTGTCCAGGATGGGGGGAAGATGGGAGACAGCGAGAATAAAGAGGAGGGGGAGAGGACTGAACCTTGTGGAGTGCCGAGGGACGGGAGTTGGTAGGTGGGGGATTGGAGGTCACTGAATTTGTAGCGTGCCGTGCGATTTGAGAGGAATGCCTTTACATAATTATATGTACGATCCCCGGGAGCTATGGTGGAAAGGCCTCGAAGTATGGCTTGACGAGTTACCTGATCAAATGCTTTTTGTAAGTTTAGGACTAAGATGGCCGAATAGTCGGTCCGGGTTTCGGCACCAGAAATGTTATGGAACGGGACGCAGACGCGAGGCCATGGCAGAGCCGGACCGAGTTTTATTAGCTTCTTTCTCCTCTAGCCCCTGATCCCGATGATCGTACGCGGTCGTCTTCCTCTTCTTCCATAATTCCGCAACATACTCCCACCCCCGACGATGGCGCTAGTGGTGAGGAAGTGCAGAGCAGATTAGTCTAGGCTTGCCGTAGATTAGTCCAATGTCATTCCTGCGGGGTCTGGAGGTGGTAGATACTTTCTGCTTCATCCTCCATCGATGCTTTGAGGCTCGATGCCTTCTTCTGGATACTTTCTTGGGTAGGACGGAGCCCCAAGTTTTGCTTGGGTCGGGCTGTCTTATAAATGATGCAGTAAAGTTAGTCCTCGAGTGAGCATGTACAAATCGTGTTCGGAATGCAGCCTGAACCTTCTGGTCAGTGGTGCCCTTTTCTTTTCCTGTCCGCCTTCGACGTTCCTTTCTGCGTACTGGCGGAGTTTTAACCACTTGCATCTGTATCGTCGCAATGGATCTGCGTTTTCTGTTTTCTAGCGGTCGAGCGGACGCTTGTCTTCCCCGTGCTTGAATTCGCTTGTTCAGAAACTTGCTGCCGAGCCACTCGTTTCGTAACGCTGGCCCACGGGTGAATGTCTTCTCGTTGCAAGTGGGACACCTGTCATCCGTTGACTTCACCTGAGTTTTGCGCGTGCGCGATGGCCTTTTTGGCTTGGCCCCGAGAGCATGCGAGTCTGGGATGGTATTTTCTCACTTGGGCGGAACGGCACGGCGCCGCCTGCTTCGTTGAACTCAGTATTGCTCCTGCGTCCCGCGGCCTGGTTCACCGACGACGTTGCAAATGTAGGGGCGCTGTGCTGCTCCGTGTTCTCTTCCGCTGAACACGACGAACTCGCGGTTTCGCAAGCATCCCTTGTAGCGAATGGGAGGGCTGCAATGGCCGCGTCCCTTTTCAGGGAGGTGCCCCCTCTGAAAGGATCCTGCGTCGGTTGAGGTGGCGACAAAGTCTTCGTCGCGGTGAACGACGTCCTCAACGTTGTCTGGGAGATTCGTTTCCTTAACGAAACCTTCGTGCGACTTATCGCGTATGAAAACTCTTCGCCTTCTTTTAAGTCTGCCACAAAACTGTCGAAGCCGAGAAGGCTCTGGATAGGACCGTCCAGCTTTCGAAGTTCGTCTTGTTTTTGTTCAGCCATACGGTGGAAATCGATGAGCATACTTATATCCGATGGTGACGATTCCAAGACCCGAATAGTGGTGTTGGCTAGTTCCGTTATGTCCGCCCGAAGGATGACCCGCGAACTGATAAGTTGGTCCACGACCTGCCTGTCATCTAAACCAAAGAGCGCAGCGAAGCAAGGTCGGGACTGTCCGATGGGTGGGGTTCATCTCCGGGTTCTAGGTGGGGGGTCTGTGTCCAGCACGCAGCCATGGCAGGCACCGTTCAAGGGTGAGGCCTCCGAAATGAGACGATCCGATGTACCTGAGGCCACGCACTACCTTGAAGGCGCTGCGCTGTGAAGTCCGCTGGTCCGTCGTTCCCGGGTTTCGGCACAAGAAAATGTGTAACGAAAGAGGACCAGCGTCTGGCTTCCGATGTGGTGATCGAGTCGATTACCCAGGCAGCGAGCGCCCCGATTCTCCTCTTCCTCTCCTCCTACTGTCGCCCCCTGCCTGCGCTTCTTTATTTCTCAACAGTCGTGTTTGGGCGGTTGCTGGAGGAGATCCGTGTACAGGCGCAGGTGTACGTAATTAGCCGCAAGGCCTGCACGGAATCCATACATGTGGGGGGAAAGGAACTGCTTGTCCTCAATGTAGCTATTGAGTCGGGCAAGTACTATTCGCTCCATTAGTTTTCCCAAGCAGGAAGTTAGCGATATAGGCCGAAGGTTAATGTGGGAGAGGGGTTCCCCTGGTTTAGGGATGAGAGTGACCTCTGCGTGAGTAAACTCGGGGGGAGGGTGCCTGCTTCCCAGTAAGCGTTAAACAGATCGGTGAGATATTTTATTGAAGGATCATCTAAATTACGGAGCATTTTATTGGTAATCCGGTCACCACCGGGAGCTGACTGCAGTCGGAGGTCATGTAGGACTGCTCTCACTTCCGCTTCAAGGATTGGTAGATCAAGGGGTTCGTTAGGGGAGCCGGTGTATTGAGGCAGTGGCTCAGATGAGCCTACTGGGACGTACTGCTGGGTTAGTACATAGGGCCAGGTGTGATTGGAGTCGGTTAATTGGCGGACTAGTTGCGTTACACGATTAATTTGGACAGTTCGAGAAGAAGTCGTATCTTAGGAGAGCCCACGTGCGCTTCATGCTGAGGCTGTTTCGAATGTTGTCGCATACAGTGTCCCAGGCTGCCTGGACTACTGTTTGGGAGTGGGTTTCTATTGCCTTTAGGAGGTGGGTAGTGCGGGTTTTGAGTCGCCTGTTATAACGTTGCTTACGCCAGCGACGTTTAAGGCTGCCAAGAGCTTCCCACATGTGGTGTAGTCTGGCGTATACATGGGGAGATGGTATGGCTGGGTCTAGGGGATGTTGGTGCGTGTGGACATCGTGGAGAAGTTATTGCGTCCACTGTGCTAGGGGTGTAAGTGTTGGGTGATTGGTGTTAGCAGAAGCACAAAATTCCCGGGAGCCACAAACACTATTTACAACATGCTCGGCATCGGTTACGTGGTGCGAGATAACGGCAGACTAGTGCTCGCCGCCGTGCGTTCGCTGACCACGCGATTACTTTCCGAGATGCCGCAACTATGCGGCGTTACCGAGAAAAGTGCAGTCCGCGCTGCGCAGAAATTTAGCATTAGACCAATGAAAGGCAGGTGCAGTAATCATCGGCCATTTTTTAGTAGTTTTTTTTTTGTACTCACGGTAATGTTTTCTATACTGAATTTACCATTTTGCGATGCAACCTTCATTGTTCCACGAGTGAGTTGGCAGACTCCGTGCAGGCTGACACCGACGCACTGTCGAATTTTGGTTGGCATTGTGCTGGCATAAACCCGTTTGATTGCGGGAACAGGGCCGAACGAGGCCACTCTCTGCCTGATGGGAACACGCTCCTTACCACACAGGGACGAGCCAGGCTAGCTCCAAACGTGGCTGCGGAGCGCGTCGCAGTTTATCCGCTACGGTAACACGGAGGACGTTCAGCCGCAAGCACAGCGTAGGTTTCGGCAAGTGAACGTTACAATTCTATGCGATGCTGGCAGGCTTGTTTTACCTGTTCTAGAGCCGGCAACAGGCGAGAAGCGTGATATGCCGATCCCTGAACTATCAGAGAATTCATAACCAACAATAATGTGGCATGCTAATCATTTGTTTCACAGAACGGAAAACGAAACTAATTTGAAGTATAATCTCGGGCATCGTCTACTCGCCTCGTAACTCGAATACGTACAGTGCTGTTAATTATTGCGGCTGCCTCAAATGTCGCATGGTGGTTTTTCTTCCAGGTTTATTAAACTAAATACTGGTTTTCAGACCAGTAGAGAGATAAAAGGGTGTTTATTTGAGCCAGTGCATGTAATGCAAATACAAAACTCCAAAGAAATTGGGAGAATGGTGATTGGGAGAAAGGAAATTGGGCAGAGATGGTCGAGGGCGTCGTCGATTCGTGGCAAGGGGTAAACGTCCTTTTTGGTGATTTTGTTCAGTCTCAGGTAGTCAACGAAGAACGTCAATGCGCCGTCCTTTTCTTCAAGAGCACGACCGGAGCAGCCCAGAGGCTTTTCGATAGCTGTATAATGTCGTCTCTGAGCAAGTTTTCGACTTGTGTACGGATGGCAACCCGCTGGTGTGAAGACACGCGGTACGGTGACTGCCGGGTAGGTCGGGCTCCATCTTCGGTTATAATTCGGTGCTCTGCTACCGTTTTCTGACGTAATCTTGAATTAAACGAAAACCACTCGCTGTAGCGAAGCAGCAAACCCACTAATTTGTCCTGATTTTCTTGCGGCAGCGCCGGGTTTACGTCGAAAGGATGCGGCAGCATGAAAGCATCTGCGGTTACGCGTTCAAAGCTGGCGACCGCGATCACATGACTTGTTTCTTACGTTTCTTCGAGGAACGCATTTGCAACGCCCTTGTTCAGATGCTGGTATCCTCGGTGAAATTAGTGATGAAAACGTTGAATTTGTACTGACTAAAGCGCGCAATTCTCTTGGCGACGGG
This sequence comes from Haemaphysalis longicornis, assembly GCF_048455015.1. Lineage (NCBI taxonomy): Eukaryota > Metazoa > Arthropoda > Arachnida > Ixodida > Ixodidae > Haemaphysalis > Haemaphysalis longicornis. The sequence continues at coordinate 1,419,364 of NW_027526371.1, forward strand.
GACACCGCGGTCGAGAAGCAAACTTTGGTCACTCTCTCCGATAGCGTCGACGTCAGGAGAAGCATCCTCACAGGAGACGGTGAACATCAAGCTTCATGGGGTGGCAGGATGACATGATCATCGGCGATCCTTACAGCAGCACGGTGTGCGGTGTTCGGTTCCGGCGTCATGCAGTGAACGGAGGAAAAAGTTATCGATCTTGTCTGCAGATCATTTATTGCACCCTTGTCCGTCAAAAGTCTATTCAAAGAATTACATCACGGGAGCAGTTTTGCCAAATGACGAACGCTGCAGGGTACGTGATGCCGTCTATGGTGACGCGTTATGTCCACGTTCCACTTGGCGTTACGAGATGGCTTGCTACTGTGCGTATGTGCGGACCACCCCATCTTGTCGTAACTTTATTCAGCTTAGACGCGAATGCCCTGTTCATTACTCAGTAGTCGGCTGCCGTGTCTATGAGGGCGACTACCTCAAACCCGTTGAAGGACAACTGGACGTCGGACGCCATCTTCCTCGAGTTCCAGGTGAGTCGGGATGTTGTTTCTCGGTTTTTGGTGTTGAACTTCGGGCGCTATGCGTCGTCGTTGTCGTCTTCTCGCCGGGGCTCAGTCATGTTGGATTCGCGTCGCTCCGTGTTGCTGTCGTCCTGCTTGAGAGTCGCGTCAGGGTTAGATCGGGTCGTCGGGCTGAGGGCATGGCGTAGATCACGGTGTTAGTTGCGTCCTTGCGTCGTTGGAGGGTTTTCATTTTTCCGCCGTCGTGCAACTTTACCTCCAGATGTTGCTGCTTTCAGTTTCCCGTACGTGAGCTTGGGTAACTCCCACGCGTGAAGTCTGCGTTGCATCGACGGCTTGGCGATCGGTATGGGTAGGTTCACGGCAAACGGTTGAAGCGCGATGGACCTTGGTCGGAGTTGGACAGGTAGTCTTTGATTTCAGTAGGTCGCTGGCCGTGTCGGAAGCGTGGTACGTCGACGGAGAACCCTCTAAAACCGAGCCTCTTGCAGGCAGCGACGGTAGATGTGGTCGGCCTCTCCGAAATGGTAGTACAGTGGGCATTGTCTGGCGTTCGCCGCCCGTCGGTCCTCTTGGAGTGGGGAGTTGCACCGCACGTGGTCAGGCCGGTGACAGGGGACGACGGTGTGGGGCCCCGGGACGAGAGTGAACAGGTGGCTGAGGTCGACGGACAGCAGACGCATAGGCCATCCCTTGCTGCTCGCGGGGTGCTTCTGGTGTCGTTGAAGTTCCGCTTGCTGCCCTTCTTCTCTAATGACGTCGGTAAGAGAAGGGAATTGTGGTGGCGGTGGAGTTGGGAGAAGTTTCCGTAGTTCCTCCCTCACCACTTCACGAATAGTCTCCCGTAGGCTGTCTGCCGGATTCTGCATGCTGTTGACGTAGTTCGCATTGGCCGCGCCAACAAAGTTGCGGTGATACCACTTGCACGCATTTCAAAGCCTTCTCAATTGCGCTGGCTTCGGTCACAAATTCGATGACGGTTTTGGGCGGATTGCGTACAAGTCCAGAAAACAGTTCCTCCATCACACCGCGCATTAAGAAGCGTAACTTATTTTCTTCCACCATGCAAGGGTCAGCACGCATGAAGAGCCTCTTCATCTCTTCGACAAAGACAACAATGCTTCCGATAGGATGTTGTGTCCGCGTCGGCAGGAAGACTTCGGCCCGCTCTTTTCGCACAACTTGGCTGAACGTCGCTAAAAATTGCGTTTTGAAATCGTTCCAAGACTCTAGGGAGCTCTCGCGGTTTTCGAACCAGATCCATCCTGAATCTTCAAGGTAGAAGAACACTTGCCACAGTGTCTCCGTGTCATCCCATCGGCTGAACAGCCTGACCCGTTCGGCTTGCTCAAACCAGTCTTTGGGGTCCTCCGAAGGTGACCCATGGAATGATGGGGGCTTCCTGGGTTGCTGAAGAACAAGGGCAGGATTGGAATTGGTGGTCATGGTGCCTGCGTTGGTCATAGTGGTTCTCACGACGTCTTCTTTCTTCACTTTATCCGGAAGCAGTCCAAACTCTGGCTGAAGACCTTGCTGTCACAGGCTGGGACGAGTCGGGCTTGCTTGTCGGCTTGGCGAGGGCTTAAGGTGCATGTACCCCGCACCTACACCACATGTCACGAAGCCAAAGATGACCCGGTTATCTTGAAGGAGAAACAATTTTATTGGAGTGAACTTGTGCTCCCCTAACAAACCAAAGAATACAGAGGCGACGAAGCAGCAGTCAACAAAGTGACGTACGCAGGCGAGTGTCCGCGAATCGAATGCCGCGGCGTCTGCTCCATAGAGAAAGAAATATTAGTAACAGAGGAGACTCCCGCAGAGCCGTAAGGCCGAACTGACTAGCGTCCCAAAAAGGCGGACAAACAATTAACTGTTAACTTTCGGTTTCGGTTTCGCGGACACCGATTTTAGCGAGTAGTTTGAATGGCTGGGAAGCGCTGCTCATGACGACGAGTATTGGTTGGTACGGTATTCAGACGCTTTCATACATTGGTTAGCGTTTATTTAATATATAATTTCAGGCTTGGTTCCCGCATGCTTTTCAAAGAAAAAAATGTGTTTTTTTAAATGTGGAATTGCAATTTACCGTAGTGTTTACAGATGGTTACGAATTCTGTCGTGTGTTCGCATCTAGCCATGCCACATAAAACAGACAAGTCATAAATGAAGAAATATTTACTGGGTGGCACTAAACGGACAAGTTCAAGTTCTCATCATAATTTGCAATACACGTATAATAATAAAAGGTGGGTAATACACCACAACAGAGACAATATACACAGTAGTGAGAGGAAAAAACGTTTCCAGAAATGAAAAAAATGCGCGAGGAAAGGTAACACAACTACACAAAGGATTTATCTTAATGGCAATTCAAAACGCAGAGAACCCGGAAGAATCAGCCATCCACAGTTTTACTTGTATCTACAACAGCCTCACACTGTATGCTATTCCAGTCATACACAAATATCAATCATAACGAAATCCAGACACTGGGATACTTGCAAGTGTTTACGACTGCAATCTCTGGAGATAATTTTTTTACTGTGGCAATTTCTCCCGTTAGAATGTGAAATAACGGAAACAATTGCGCCCTGCTTACCAAAAAGGCGTTGATGGCCTTGCTTATTTGATGAACTCCAATGAGGTCTATTGCCTTTGGCAACATCAAATCAGTAGCAGTAATTTTTGAGAAATCAGATTTATGTGGACATGCACACACAAAAATGTTAAGAGGAAAAAAATCAACTTCATATTGGTTCCTCGGAAGGGTGCAATTTCCCAAGAAGGCCGGGTTAGTCTCCCAAACCATTGCCTTCCCATTAAGTGCAAAGGGCTAGGCGGGGATATTTTAGGTACGTGTACGTAGTCAAACGAAAGTCTCCAGGCTCGATGAAGGCACACACATTCATGTATTCCGCTGTCAATACGAACGAAGAGTCTAATATAAGGAACCGGGAAGCAGTTTATGCTTCTCGTGTATGAGGCAATAGCGCAACATTACAGAGTTCTATAAGGTAACGCGACAACATTTGTGGGACCATGTGCCCCATTTTTGCCATTTCGAACACGCAGTCGAGCACAATTTTACAAGTGCCGTGCACAAATGCACAACTCAATATGACATTATTATACTTTTCATCTCACAACCAGGCACAAGGCAGTAGCAATGCTACTAAGGTTAAAAATGTCTGTGCCGCCTCAATGCTCGCAGATTACACCGCGCATCTGCATTTAACATGGCATTATATATTTTATCTGCCAGATTACAACAAGAAAAATTACAGTGCAATTTCATTCAGGAGGCACATCATGGGAGCACTGCGTATATTTGCAAGCTGTGCTTCATCTGAAAACAAAGAGTGCGGAAAAGGACCACTACACAGTCTGCGTACACTGCACTTACAACAGGTGCATCTATTTAAAACGATGCGAGTACACAATTCGCAAGAAAAAAAAAACCGAGTAAAGTATTCCCTTCTAAGGCGCAGCAAGAGATCCATCCTTGCTGAGGATGTTATGAGAGCATTCGACAACGTAGGTCGAAATGTTGTTTTCTTCCATCTAGGTCACTCCAATAACACGCTGCACATACGGTGACAAACAACGACATTTAGCGTGACATCTTACCCTGGCAGTCTTCATGTTGTAAAAGGGTTTTGGTGCATGTACTGTTTCAGAATATTAGTGCTAGGAGCAACAATAATTTTCGAGTGGAGTTGGGAGACTGGACGCTGTTGTGAGTCGTTTTGACGAGATGAGGCATGTCAGAGGTAAAAACAGTTTGTTCATTATCTCAACGATAGGCTTTTCAGTTGTCACGCCTTACTGATTGCCGCGACTTCCGTTCGATTTCCGGGTGCTAATGGCAAAGTTGAAAATATGGAATATATTTGCCATACCCACCAGAAGTATCAATAAGGCAGCAAGAAACACTGCAAGGAGTCATTAATACAGCTGAATAACTCTGGAAGAACAGTTGGCATTGCCCTTTTTGTGAGTCGTGTGAGGGAAGGATCCATGACGTCCTGTGCCATGAAGTGCTACAGCATTTCTGGTATGAAGAATGCTGCTGGCTAGTTGGCTTTGTCTTAATGGCACATTGTCCAGTGTAGGCCACCCATACTGTAGACCTTCACAGGTGATAGGGGAAATAGTACATAATCTGTTTGCAATGACAGATGACCTGCGAGCAGTTTGTAAATTTCACTGCAACTAGTACCGAAGCATTGCCTCCAGCGCATGACACCTATTTACAACATAGGAAGTTCTCTTGTTCAAGGGAGCATTCGTTCGGTCGCGCTATTAGCAACAATAAATATATGCGTCTTTGTAATTCCGCAACACTGGTTAGGCACATTCTTAGTGCAATTCAGTTATTGTTTTGTATAACAAAAAATGATAATGCTGCTCCCATAATATGCGCAATATGTGTTCTATGAAAAAGCCAAAATATGACTAAGGGAAACAGAGCAAATGCTTAAAAAACGGCAAGTGTGGAACAGTTCTATGCAATTCCTGCGATACCAGATTGGATATACAATGTAAAACGAAGACCATATTTGAAGGTGTCAATTCACTGCATACTCACCCCGGGCGGCCGCTTTTCTTAGTGAGGCGAAAAGCAAAAACGCCCGTGTGTGCGAGATTTCGGCACACGTTAAAGATCCCCAGGTGGTCAAAATTAATCCGGAGCCCTCCACTACGGCGCGCCTCATCGCCTGCGTTGCGTCGGCGCGTTAAACGCCACAATCAATCAAGTCAATACTCACCCCGCCTCGAGCAAAACTGTTATCTGCCCACTAAACACACATTTTCACCGCACTTGACGCGCCAAAGTGAAGCGACGTGCGCGCGTCTTTAGCGTCGGCGAGCGGGTTCATTTGGTACGCAGACAGATTGGTATGCAGGCACGTGTAAAACTTCGCGATGAGTGTACGGGTGCTGTTTATGCCCAAAGAAGCCACATAATGCCGATTCTGCTACTTCGTCGCGTACGTTCGCACGTACGGATTTGCAGTGCATCACTGCCGTAATGAATAATAGCAGTAACAGTTGGCCAAGCTAGCAATGACTAGCTAGTATAATACAAAGCAGCGTGCGGCTCCCGTAACTTTAGTACAGCCACAACGCACAACGCCTGCTTCGCCTACGAAGCGCCGGGCGCCCGGCCATTTCCGCAACTCACCGCCGTTGTTTGCCGCATGTGAACGCTACGCGCGATGACGGGAGCGTACCGCTGACATCCCTCAGCGCTTAAGCAAACCGTACAACCTGCCTGAAATATTATTACGTTCGGCTAAAAAAATGGTCTCTTGCGCATTTCCGGGGCGTTTCCTAAGCTCTTATCTTAAAGACGCCGAACTGATTTCACTGAGGCTACATAGAGCTCGCAGGGTTTGAAGTACAAGGCACCGTAAATATGATACACCACACAAGCACTTTAAAACAAGTCTCACCATTCGTTCAGGATGCAAAACCGATGTCGCCAAGAAAGCACTAGGCGTTTCTCTCTCCACTAGAGAAATTAGCATGAAGCGGCAGAAACGCACGTGTAAACGCTCCCGAAAGATTCAAATGGCGGCTTGCGGTTGCGGCTTGGCCAGGCTTGCCTTCATAATGTGCATAAAGGAGCCACAAAACTGTACATTCACCACCATTCAACTTGTTACATACACAAAAGTGTGTAGTAAGAAATAAAGAAAAACCAATAAACCAAAAAACCAAGAAAATTTTGAAAGTATATTATTGTGTGTTAACCTAATTTTAGATTGACTTTTTACCACTCGCGCCAACTGCCGGAAGGAAAAAAAGTTAAGCCCTCACGTGACCACATTCGGCCGCGATTTGCTCGAGTGTCCTCGCTTATATATTTTTTTTCTCCATGTCTGCTCTGCGGGTATTTATCTTCAACCGTGGGTGTTTTTCCAACCGTCGAATTACGTCCACAACACTCTAAAGAATATTATTCTAGGCTGTGGACATTAGTTCGAAACGCTCTCTCTATAAAAAAATTGCACCATCTTCCCGCACGGCAACCCCGAGTAGTATGCAAAGCAGCCATGGGGTCGATTCAAGTGTCCGTTAGTTTTCAGTTCGTCGTTTCCGTTAGGTTGAGGTACGTAGCTAGCGTTATATTTACAGTTTGGTTTCCATGATAACTACCACACTTTTCACTTACCGGAACTACGAAATGGGAAATTGACTTCTCCCATGTCGTTGTTGTGCCGTCCACACCCCCACTGCGCATGCTCGTCTTGCTGAACGCCGGTGTCTTCCTGGGCCGGCCCGAGATGAGCTGAGCATGCGCAGTGGGGGTGTGTACGGCGCCACAACAAGGGAGGGACATAGCCCCGACCATGAGATGCTGGATCGCAGTGTTGCCGGTGTCTTCCTGGGCAGGTGGATGGACGGACGACGGGCGACGGGCGACGGACGACGGAGCCGAGAGCAAGAGATGCTTTGCATCTAAAAAGATATCACGTGCAGCAGAAAAAGAAAGACTGGAACACGGGCTTCAGTTGGCACACGGATAACACAGATAGCACCACCCGACGTAGCCGGTCGGGAAGAACGAAACTTATTAACAGATGTATAGCGCAAAAAAAGACGAAGGACAAAGAATGCACGAGGACGAAACGCTAAGCTCATTAGCGATTGCATAGCGCTTCGTCCTCGTGCATTCTTTGTCCTTCGTCTTTTTTTGCGCTATACATCTGTTAATAATGATCGACCAACTAGCCCAACAACCTACTTTACAAGAACGAAACACCAGCAAACCTGATGCATAGTTCGCGGCAATATGCATATGTTTGTTTTGACACAACATTCTGTGGAAATATAGCCTTTTTTATTTTAGCTGCAGAGAGAGAAAGAGAGAGACAGAGAGAAAGAAAATTACTTTCTTGAATAAAAGAAGTCAAGTTGTCGGTTTTCACAGTTCTGGACCCCGTTGGAGCGTCCAGCCGTGTCAGGCCGGTGGATCAGCCACAACTGTTCTTCGACGTTCGAGCTGGCCATTTTTCCCTCCCACTGGTCAACTGAGGGGTTATAAACCGCGGAAATTGCGGGGTTGAGCTGCCACTCCCACACCGGGAAACCTGTTCGTTTGCAGGAGACATCAATCGCGCTCCTCTTTCTTGCTGAGAGAGGGATGCCGCGGGGTGAGCCTAGAACGGGCTAGCCTATAGTATTGACTCCCCTCCTGGAAGGATGTTGATGGGATCTTTCACTCTAGCCAATTGTCTCCCGGCGCTCGGGTGTTTAGACCTCGAGCAGTCTCGTTGGCAAAGACTACCACGTGACATGTGTGAACCGCTGTACAGGCAATCAATACCCTTTTCTTTGCAGGATTCTGGTTCAAGATTTTCATTGCGGTGTGTGAGATGCGACCGTAAAGGTAGCTCCCACATGTTGAATAAGAATCCGTGATTATTACTTCAACAGAGCTGTTTAAGCTCTTCGTTGCGCCGTCAATGAACAGAAAAATGCCAAGAGAATGCCAAGTACACGTGAGCGTGCGTGACGTGAAAGAGCCCGGCGACACGTGCCGACGTGGGGATAGACCAGCACTCGTGCTCAAGGAGGAATAATTCGCCCGATACACAAACCTGTAAGTTCAAAACTTAAGCATTTGAATGAAGAAAGGGCCTATGAGAACCTTCGGCCGCGTTGCCGCGTCGTGTCCCGGTTTGCGCGTGTTGACTGTCGGGTGCTCCGCGTCGGTTGAAAGGGCAAAACACTCTCCCTGTCAAAGAATATAACCAGTGCCGCAGAATAAAGAAACCGAATGGAACGCGCGGTTCGCTTCGAGCCCAGATAACACAGCCAGGCCCGGCCGGACGATAACAACAAAACACAATGCATGATTCATGGCAATACAAATTTCCGAGGCTCCACACATGATGCTTACAATCAACACAAGGTCACCGCGCCGCTATGCCCGAAAAACAGTAATGCTAACAGCCTAGCAATTTTAGATGCAAAGCATCTCTTGCTCGGCGCTATGTCCGTCCGTCGGCGTCCGTCCACACCTTTCCCCCTCTCCCCACCAGCTGTGCGATAGCGCGCGCGCGCTGCTCCTGCTCTCCTCCTCTCCGCGCGGCGCTCCCTCAGTTGCTGCTTGTCCGATGAACTGAATGGACACCAATAATTCTGTCAGCGAACTGGCAAAAGAGAAGCCGCTTCGAAACTCCAGCGTCGAGCAGCGGATCCCACACTGCGAGAAAGCGACACCGCTTCGGCACACCAACGTCTCCAAGTGGATCCGGATGCGGTTCGCCAACGAGAAGCCGCTTCGAAACGCCAGCGTTGCCAGGCGGATCCGGATTCCGCTGGTCAACGCGACCGCGCCGCTAAAACGGCCGCGAGCGCGACGGTGGTGTTGGGAACTCCGAGATGCTTTGCACCGATGAACGTTTGTAGTTAAGGCGTTAATTCCCACTGTGAAACAAAGTCAGTAAGCACCGTACCTTTTAATTTTTGTATTTACAGTTAGCAAACAAAACAGGTCAGCTCATTAGCGATTGCAAAGCGTTTGACGAGAGTGAAGCCACATGACAGCATTAAATATTGCGAGGCAGATTATTTACCACTTCTGTTAAATCAGATGTCCTCCAAAATACTGCCTAACTTACAGCCGAGATGCGTTAGTTCCTTTTCACAGTGTTATTGTAGGCAAAAAACGGGCATGTCTTCCGTCAGATGGCCCATTCCTAGCGGTTTTATATAGCGCCGCAAGGAGTGGGCAATAACATGGTGGACGCCGTAGCGGACGACGCACTTGTCTCCGCACTGAGCGAAGCGGCGTAGAGAATGTCTATTTAGGCAGCCTATCTTCAAAAACGAGAACATCCTTTGCCGTGGATGGAATTGTTCCTCCTCTCAAGTGCTATGCGCATTAAGCTATGCCCAGTAACTTTTGTAAGGTCCACCACGTGGGTGAATCCTTGTCCTTTGGGTGAAAGGAACTATGCGCCTTTCGCAATTCCGAATAGCTTTCTAAAACGTCCACCCCTGTTTTGTACGTTTACTATTATAAAGTTTTATGTAGGTTGTCCATAAACATCCAGGTTTATGCGTACCGTCAAGACTGTCACCTCTTCGCTCGGAATCGGCTGTCAACAGTACCTTCAACTTCCCACTAGAGCCTCTCCAGGATCGGGAGATCATCAGACGCCTCACACTCCTCTAATCTCATTCCTCTAACCCAGCCTCCGAGAGGGCCACCCGGTGGGAAGGAGCAGAAGCAAATTTTCTCATGACATTCATAGAATATGAAAAAGCATTTTATTCAGGTGTCACTGTAAGAATACAGAAGCCGTTGGATACCATCAACAAAAGCGGGGAGGGGTATGTACGGGAGGACAAAGTTGCGAAGTCTTCGGCTATACAAAATAAATGCAAAACAATAGTCAACCCAATGACTGATTCATCATCGCCAGCTGAAACTTTAAGACTTAAAGAATTCAAAATTTGGGACTGCATTTCTACCAAGTCTGGATTACTGGTACTTACACCCCAGAGAAATTAAAAAGGGGAAGTTTTGGTTTCCAAAGATATGACAATTTTCATAAAAATAGGCTTTAGACTTATATCAATCTAAGCGTTTTCCGCTGCCCACACAGACATTTAAAAAGCAGTTCCAGTGTTTTTCCCTGCAAATCCCCATCGGGCGAATTTGTATTTCGGAAGTGATTGTGCGTTTTTATGTATAGCGCAGTATCTGTTCGGCTCTTTGATATATCAAGTTAAATATTGGGGCCGAAAGTTAACCACACAAATGCGGGAAAAACAGATTAGGTGATTTTTTTCTAGGCACCTGCAAAGGGGGAGCGGCTAAGTTGTGGAAATGACGTACATAGCTATCCGGATGAAGAGGCTCAACAGCTAATACCAATTTTCAACCAAACTGGTGGATCTAGAAGTTCAGAATTTAGAGAGTACATTCTCACCCTCCTGGAAAAGTATAGTGTGGGATATTTTTAAACTTTACACCACTGAGATAGTCAAAGGAACTTAATCACTTTTTTGCAGGAGAGACACACAATCTCGCACGGGCGCTGAGATATCGATTACATGTGAGAGTTTTCTGATGTAGCTAACCAATGAAATTGTGTAAAAGCTGTTCTACAGAGTTTTCTTTCCAATCCTATATGAGCTGCATTTAAATAGTGAAAAGTTTTTTTTTTACTTCCTCAATATGTTTCCGCCACTCAATATATATAAATATTTCGCTCACAAAGGGTACTTTACGGATGCCCAAAAAGAATTTCAATTTTTTTTTCAGGAAAAACATCTCAAAGGCCGTATGAGGTATCTTAAAATTTGTGTCCTTAAAGAAGTAATGAAAGGCAAGTGTTGGAAGCAACAGTCACGCGCTTTTTTAGAGGACTTTGATCGTGCGACTCGACGGAAGTCGGCCAACCATGTGTGCGCCGCGGCCGACTTGTTGTCTCGTGTACTTCGGTGACCCAACTTTGCAAGCTGAATTGTTTGAAATTCAAGCCCCGACGGATGCATCAGGAATTTTTTAGAGCATTTTCCGACTGGGCTCCGTAGGAAGGCCGAGCACCTGACCGAGTGCCCCTCGTCTCCATTTTACCGGTGAGTGTCCAGTGGTGGGATTAGAACCAACCAACTCCCGCAGACGAGACCGTGGCCCTAACCACACCCAGAGAAAAGGCTAAAACGAGAATTTTGGTGTTCCACGGGTACATTTCTCTTACGTAAGAGTTCAAATAAACCTAATTTCTGTAACTACATTCCTGAGAGTGAAATAAAGCGACTGAACCCAGGGTACGAATGTAGTCACACGTAGTTGACACAAATGCTACTGATTAAACAGAAGCCAAATGGGGGCAATAGACATAACAGAATGGTTTTTATTTTAGGATAAACCAATCTTCTTCCTTAATTAGATAATACAGATTGTAAATATTGCAACTTTAGCTTAAAAAACACTGTTGGTTATATCGGCATGCGTGGTCATCGCATGGAAGCGCCGCTAACTGTTCAAGTTCATAAGACTAGATAGAAACTTCTTTTCGGAAGGGCATGTTGCAAGGATACACTTTTGGAAATTTATTTTCGCCCAGCCAAAGCGCGTATATCGAATGCTTGACACGGAGGCGTCAGAGGTCCTCCGTCTTTTTTGTAGACAACTTACAAATCTGTCTTATAGCAAGCTACCGGAAAACACCTGTCCTAGAACTTATCCAAGTCAGTACGCTGATTTCCGACAGCGCCTTTTTCATACCCTACCAGATTTTTAGCGCCTACAAGTGACGCTGGATTACATGCGGGAACTTCCGCTCGTGCGCCGATTTTCCCTTTTTCCTGAAACGTTTCCTATATTTTTACTCTGTTAAGTTGTTGTTAGATTAGTCTCCGGTAACATAACCGGTTGTACACCACTGCCTAAGCTCTAAATTGTCAGTTTGACAGAGCACGAATTTTGCGTCTTGAACTCATTCTCTAAGTCCATATGTGTGTCTCAGGGGGTAATTGGCTTTCAGATGGGCGGAATCCATATGGCACATTTTGATATGGATAGACGAGCCATGAGGTTTAAGAGATTAAACTCATCGATGTACCTGTCGTACCACCGCCCCCCTGCTTTGTTCAAGCTGGCCGATCCGTGCTTAAGTGCTGTATTGGTGTCCCAATGGAGTACCCCAGATTGGTGTTTCTTTCCCATTCACAACATACATTGCTTGTTTTCTAGCATAAACTGCGGTTTATTAAAATATTCTTTTTTAATTTTATTCAAACTCAGGTTCAATGGAGCAATAAAATGAGCTTTTTTTCTTTCTTTCTGTTAGTCATTTAAGTTTCATTCTCACATCCTGAAGTGGTCTGATGCCCATCTTATGTATCATTGGCAGAGTAGCCTTCCCTATGCAGGGGTAGTAAAGGGTTCTTTAAACACAACCTTACCTGGATGTAGTGTAGAATCTGTACGCCATGCACTAAGTTTTTTGGGAGAAATTTTCGAACTTTGCATCCCGAGGGGTGCACTGTAAAATACTTGTTCTGTGATGTAACCAAACATGTCTGCTTGCTGACACCGGCTATACCAACTGCATTGTTTCAGCGCTACGTTGGCCAAATTGTAGGCATGTTTAGCCTTCATAAACAGTGGATGCACAAACAACCCCCAGAGATGACCAAGGTTAAAGCACGGATTGTAAACCGGTTTAATGAATAAATGACACAACAAATCAAGATATACAGTGGCTTTCAATCTCAACATTAACGTGGGAATGCCTGGATTGGACTACCGCTAGCGCAATGAAGCGATTGTCATTGAGTGCGAGATGCGGCCCTTGGAATCCTTAAAGAGAAAGGCGATAGCTTATGCGTAGATCCTATTGGCCGCTTATTAACGGGGAAGCTGCTAAGCAAACTGCAATTCTTCCTGTCCGCAGTTAAAAATAGCAAGAAATCGTCGAGCGTGTGCACGTGAGCCCGGGCCCTGCAGCGACCTCCCGGCTGTTAACAAAACCACGAAAATGCCGAGCGCTCGTGTGCGCGTGCCTCGCGACGACCGCCCAGCGTCTCCTGCGCACGTATGTCATGGCAAGCATATCCAAATAGGGAGATTGACTGAGATTGCGATGACCGCACCCCAGTTTTAAAAAAAAAGAAAAATACTGAGCGCTGGTGTGTGCCTGTTTTTGGCAACTGCCGAGTGTCCCCGGCGCATCGTTTGTAAAGCCAAGCATACCCGCTAAGAAAGATTGACCAAGATCGGCTCGGAAAACAAACTCCGGCGTTCGCTTTAATCGTGGCAACACTTGCTGTGAACGAGACAGACATGTCATAGCGTACCAAGGCGATGTCCAATGATTATCACTTTCAAAAAAACGAAGGAAGCTCACACTTGTACCAACAATGATTGAGTAAAGGTCGCTGCGGCTGCGAAAAAGAAGCAAATCGGCTGCAATCGTGGAGTTACACCATCGCGATGGTCTTGAACGTTGCGCAGAGCTTCGCTATTTTCAAGTTTAACGCGTTAATGTGAGCTTCCTTCATTTTTTCACCTGTGCCTCATTGCGCCGGTAACAGCGCGCTCTTTAGAAAGGCGTTGCTGCATTTTTTGCTCGTGGTTGCGGCCTCACGCGCCCTCAGGGTTTATTATTGTGGGAACTTAAAACAGCTCGCTAAGCTGCCGCAGAGCGCGCACCTTTCAGGTTCAGCCAGTAGAATTGGGATATAGCCAAAAAATGATATGAGCAACGTTCGGCGTTTCCAAGTTAACCCAGATATGTTGAAGCTGCACGTAATGCTAACAACAAAATATATTGAGTAGGAAATTACTATTTAGTTGTAGATCCCCCATAAAGAAACCTGCCAAACTTTCCTATGGCGTGCACAGTCTTTCACGAGCTAAACATATAAAAACGCCCTTCCGAGAAAGCAACTCACTCCCCGTAATTTCTGGGAGGGAGGATGGCCGCTGTTACATTGGTGAAAGCCTACATGTACCGAGCTCCGTCGCCTCCGCTATTTAGTGGTAGCGTGGTTAACGAGAGGCGAACACGAGACCTGCATCTCTTCTGGACGACTAAGAGCCGGGAACAAACTTAACGAGTATAATCATACGAGAATAGTGGAGATACAGGAAAACCAGCCCGCAGCATCCTTATATGACTCCAGGGAAGTAACGCCTAGCTCTGATGCCGACACCGTTCTGACACTACCCGGCAAAAGGGCGAGAATTTATATTCAAAAAACTCCCACCTCCCCTCGCGGGAACCCCTGTGTAGATGCGACGCATAGGCGGAGCGGCGAAGGGACCGCGTTTTATAGCGCGCATAACGTTGAGGGGACTGCGTAAGCCGGTCCCAGTCTATGACGACGTTCGCGTACTTGTAAAGCGGCGTGGACTCTAGGTGTTTGAGCCAAGCGTGGATGTTGCTTCGCCGGCGAACGGCACACCGGTTATATGCGCAGCGCGCCCGAAGGAGAGGAAAACGCGGAAGAGAGAGTACTGCACATGCGCCGGCCCCAGCGCGTCTGCCGCGGCTATGACGCAATGTGCCGCGGCTATGACGCAACACAATCCAACACAATCCACTTTAATCCAATCCAATCCAAGCTAAGCCAAGCCAATCCAATCAAATCCAATCCAATGCCCCTTGCGAGAGAGTGTTCGCCATCGGAGAGGAGAGGGGGTGAGCGGCGGAGAGCGCAGCTGGCGCGGCGAGGAGAATGGGGGAGGGGCGGACAACGCCGACGACGACGACGACGACGACGCCGGAGGGACAAGGCGAGTGAATCAGATGCTCTGCATCTAAAAGTGCCTACGGTCAATAGGCCTCCAGCGTGTTACGGGGCACCAAAAAAAGCGAGTACACTAAATACGTCCTCCGTGGATTCAGTGTTAGAGTGTCCCTAGAATCAGCGGTGAGGACCCCAAAAGTCGGCGCATTCTTCGAGGAGTTGGAGAATTGATGAGTCATGCACGCCACGGCAGACGCTGGCGCGCATGACCGACCTAAAGCGTACGCAAGCTGGACAAGCTCCGGCATGTCGTATCTTGTTTGAAAAGAGCCAGCTTTCCCGCTACACACATTGACTTCACTGCAGTACACCAAACTTGTAGGACGAGCACACAGGTTGCCGGCGCGCTGAATCGTAGCGGCTTATCCGCGGAGCGCTGGAGTTCCCGATGGATACGGGTTATTAGTCGTTGGGTGGAGGGATACTCTTGAAGAGAAGTGCTCGGCAAACGTTCGACTCAAGGCACGGGCAGAACGACACGGCGCTGGTCTCCTGGATTACCCGGCTGAAGCCACTGTGGCGTAGTCTATCGGCTCCGTCACCGACCCAGCGTCCTACTCAAAAATGTCTCGCCTGGTCAGGCAAGCGACAAAACATGGAAAACACATACACGTCGTCGGTAAGCGTGAAGACAAATGCACACTCCAGCTTTTTATGGCTTTTAGTTGTCAACAAAAAGACGCGAATAACTAGCTACACTGTTATATTCTAGCCCAGCAGTAGTTTACCCAAGCGCACAAACTGTGAAGTCTTACATGGAAATGTAAAAAAAAAATTCAATTGTACCGGGTAAAAATTTAAATTAGGAAAAACAAAGCAATCTTCAGGAGTCTAGAGGCCACTTCATAGAACCGGCGCACATATGGTGCGCCCTTTCTCAAGAAGCTGCTTCCACCGGATGAAAGAACATCGCCGATTTCCCGCGTCAAGTGTCGAGGGGGCAGAGTAGCGAGACGGATTCTCCAACGCTAGAGCAAGGACGGCGCATTGTAACTCAGAGGCACCGAGTTCCGCGTAGGCCGGGTGCAACGCGAGCGTACTGCAGCGCGCCAACTGGCGTACTCACACAGGAACTCTCGCCGCAAATATGCCCGAAAGTATTTCCTCTCCTACCGTTCACCGCCTTTTTAGCAACACTTTCAGCAAGCGAACAGCGACAGGCGTTGTCATTCTCTCTCCTAGGCCCCTCCTGCTTGGTTTACAACTCCGACTCAGCCACTGGCGACGTCGGAATACCTATAAGCTCAGCCGATGGTGGCCCGTCGTCGCGAACGTCAGCATGGAGTGGGTCTGACTCTACGTGCTCTGAACAAAGTAGTCACTTTCAGTTCCGTGTGTTGTTGTTGGACACGTTTCTTTCACATTTTTATGCCATCTTAAGGCTGCTGTGAAAGAATGTAAAAAAGAAAAACGACAAAAATAAAAATACAAAGGAGGTAAATGTTCTGTCGTTTCATCGCTAGCTTAAAGGGGCACTGACACAAAAATTTTGCATCTTGTTTTTTTTTTTGTTGCGATAAGTAGCTAGTGACCTACTTATAACCTTTAGAAACCTCATTTGCTTCAGCGTGCGACGGTTGTTTAATTAGAGGCATTTTCAATGCGGCCAGTCGCAGTTTCGGTTTCAGCGAGTACCGCGAAATGATGGATTTTGTGGATTTTGTGTGAACAAAGCTGACCACGTGACCGTCGGAGGGATATCACAGAGCAGAGCCGCCGTAGCACTGTCGAATCCGCATCAACGGCAGTTTCTGCGAATGCCCCCACGTACTGATCTCTTGAGGCGCTTAATTAAAAAGCGGCCGTGGATGTGACGCAGGAGCTGCGAGTGCAAATGCTACCGCGGCTAAAGAACGACGCGCGACGCTCGAGACGGTGGCTGGCAAGACGCGCGCTGGGAGCAGCCGGCCGGTCTGCCTACAGGTCCGCCTACAGATGTGTTCGGCTTAGCACTGCGGCGGATATTCGAGTGCCGCTCTCATAAGCGGTACAGATGACAATTTTTAATGCAACCCGCCATCGCATCATTAACTCTCCTTTCTCATGTAAGCCACCATGGTCGGGACTTGGGGACAATTTCGTGCAGCGGTAACAAGCTATCACTCGAGCTACCTGCGCCGGCCTGGGTCACTTCGCGGCCGTGGCCGCCGCCTGCACAGCGACCGTGCGGCTAGCTCAGTGGGCTTTTCGTGCTTCCGGCGCGTTTTCGCATCCAATGGTAATAAACAGTAATAGAAACAGAGTGCCTGGAATCGCTGTAGAACTTTGGTCGCGGCCAGCTGCCCGATTAGCTGACGAAATCATGGTGCCTCCGCCGCCAACGATCGGCCATCGGGTCGTTCGTTCTGGAGAGCAGAAGCTCCGCCCTCCGGCCCTCCGATTGGAGCGGCGAACCGGGCGAGCCGGCGAAAAACGCCGGGAGTGCGGAAGCGGCAAACACAAACTCGTGACGTGTTTAGATGTTGTTGCTCGCGCGTTTAGAGCTTGCGCGTCATCCATTAACTGGTTGAACGACCGTCAAATCTCATTGACGAATGCTCCAGTAGTACCCGGGTGTGGTGTAGCACAGCTCTGAAATGAATTTCGGCCTTATCTCACTCGGGAGTGAGGCCAGGGCCCGAGCTCTGGAAGCCGAGTGCCGCGAGCAGAAGCACAGCAGGTATTTCATGTCAGCCCGGTACCACACGGGCTGCACATTCCAGTGTTGCGCTGGTCCAGGAAACGGCTGCTTTTATAGCTTCGGAAGCGCATCAAAAGGTGGGCGATCAGGAGTTTACAAGTCTGTACCCGCCGAAGCGTAATTTTCTGCCAGCGGATAGCACTCTTGCGGGGGAGTCGAGGTATGTTAAATGGATTGCACGCGCAGCCTAGATAGCTGCGTTGGTGCTGCTTGGCAAAAGATTCGGGTATTGCTGGACGTACCCACTGATTGTGCGTCTCCCCGTAGTCGGCTTATCGGTTGCAAAAACGCTAGAGTGGTTTCGACTGCGCTTACACAACAAACACACATTAGCCTGAATGGGAGTTTTTTGGCTGAAATTTGTGTTTTAAACTCCGCACGGCAGGCTGCCTGCTCCCACGTGTCGTAGTATGGTGGTAGAAAAACTGCCAGTTTACACCGGGGGGCACGAACCGTCGTAAATAGGCGCATTTACCACGATTGTACGACCCCACAAAACTCAGTATCTAGCTATGAATACTACGTTTGTCCTAATGGAAGTATTAAAAACTCCCATGCCTCCTCCTAATCCACCTTCACCCCTTCCTGCTTTACGCCTCCTTACAAAATGGCTGCCAGTTGGTGTCGTGTGTCGTGTGAGCTCGAGCGTCCCCGAAAATTTATTGTCGGTATGAACTTGCGGCCGCCCGAATGGATATGAAGTGCTTCCCGACAACCGAAGCTCGTTGCAAACATTGTGGAACCAGCCCAGACTACCGTGCGACGCACTGCAACGTCGCCACCGAGTCACCGACCTTCGAGCCGACGGAGTACGCCAGCGAGCCGACGCGAGGCCTAAATGCAGTGATCACTAACGGACAGTGGCTCGTTAAAAACAACGCGGTTGTGCCTCCGCGAGGTCATCACCATCATCACCAGCCTGTCTACGCCCACTGCAGGGCAAAGGCCTCTCCCATTATTCTCCAATTACCTCGGTCCTGTGCCAACTGTGACCAATGTATCCCCGCAAACTTCTTGATCTCATCTGCCCATCTAACTTTCTGCCGCCCCCTGCAAAGCTTGCCTTCTCTAGGGATCCACTCTGTTACCCTTAATGACCAGCGGTTATCTTGCCTTCTCATTACATGCCCTGCCCACGTCCATTTCTTCTTCTTAATTTCTACTAATACCTCCGCGAGGTAGTTGAAGGTAAGATTTGCACGATTTTTATTGTAAACAACATTTTGAGAGACTTGTGCCCCTTGTAGTGTCAAATAAAAGTTTGTTAGCCGCGTCACTGCGCGGGCGATTCTCCGCCACGGGAGGTGAGCGTTATGCGTGAGAAGGGCGCCATGCCCGGAACGTTGGGGAGGCCGAACGGTGTGAAAGCAATGCATATTCGCGCGGGTCTGGAGTAGAACACTCACTCGCGAGCAGAATCAAGTGTCCGCACTGTCAACGGCTGTTAGGTGTTTTTGTTAGGCTGTGTCTGTGGCGTATTGGCAGTCGAAGGTGAAGTTGGCCGGTCAAACGTCGTAGGGCCCCTTTTCTTGAGAAGTAGGTGTGGTGCCCGGCGCCCGCCGCGCCTGCTACAAGGAGCGTGACTGCCGCGTGCCGCCGGCGATTAATTGCTTTCACTGGAAAGGGAGAAGGTCGGGACCCCGTGCGTTAGGCGCGTGTAGCTATAACCAGCAAACGCCATTCGAGGGAGCATCCTGTACATTAGACAGACAACTGCTTATTGTATTATTATTTTTTTGAAGGGGGCGCGGGCGTCACACTGACCGAAATTTTTCCTTAAATTTGGGTGAGGGGAGAGAGGGTAAGCGGGGGTGGTAAAACCTGAAGCTCGCTCCCAGAACACTACACGCGAGGAAAAGAGGGAAATGAAGCATTTTGAGAAGTTGGTCGCCACAAGGGTCACACTGCCTTTCGAAGAGCACTTCGTTTTGACCAACGAGTGGCCGCAGGTGTCTCGGAGGTAAATGCAATTTTGCGTAGCTTTAAATAAACATCAGGCATTATAGAAAGTTGGACACAAGAGTGACAGGTGCGGCGTCATTACAATGCCGTTTCTTTCTTTTTTTTAGGTCAGATGCTCAATATGCTTCTGAATTTGTTGCCGTAGATTTAAAGCGTTTGGCTATCACTGTAATGCATGTGCTACTGTGGCTTCCTGGTGAACGTTCCAGTACGCGCAGCAACGTCAGCGTTTGGGAGGCAAGTGCAATCAAACAGCGCACCGACATGCTGACCTCATTGTTTGCAAATGGCTTACATTTTTTTCGTTGAGGAGTGTTGTAGTAGATAAACTTCTTACCAAGATACCTTGTGTTCTCAATGTAGGTGTCTTGTTCATACAGTGTTTTTATTTTGTTAGGAACGTGTTCACGCGTATATCGTATTTATGTAATTGCTATGCAATAAATTGACTGTGTGCAGAAAACAAACTTTTCACGTTTTGCCATTCAACATTTCAAGAGGAAAAAGGCTAGAAATTACGTAATTGCAAACGGAATAATAACATGCGGCATATGCGCCCATAAAGAACTCCAAAATACAGTGATGAATTCCTCTATAGCGCTTATATCAAACACCCAAAAACAGAAAAAAATACCTCGAATACAGGTAAACACTGCTCCCAACGCGCCCCCTGAAAACTCCTAGTTGGAGGAAATGATACACACTAATGGTAACTCTGAAAACTCCCATTATAGTGGCAGTAAAATGAAACTGCCATATCCTTCTGAAAAAAGAAGAAACATCCCCCTCGCGAGGGGCACAATCAAATGCAGAGCATTTCTGCGGGGGGGCGCGCCTGCAAGTCGTATGGATTACGTTTTGGTTGTTGTTGTTGTAATTGTTGTCTTCCAGCGTAGACATTGTCGATGAAGTCGATGGTGGAACGTGCCGTGAACCCCCTGCCGCTGCTATGACGCAACGTGGAGCGGCTATGACGCAACGTGGCGCGGCTATGACGCAACACAACCCAACACAATCAACTTTAATCCAATCCAATCCAAATCCAAGCCAATCCAAGCCAATCCAATCCAATGCCCCTCGCGAGAGAGTGTTATAGCGCCGAAATCGCCACCACGCGAACGCGTGATGCTGACGTCACGATCACGCCACAGATGTTAGCGACCGCAGCGCGCGCGAACGACATATGTGGTTTAAGCGCGAACCGACCGCGGCGAGAGAGCGCGATGCGAGCGCCCCACCTGTTCTTGCGCGCGATCCTAACGCGGCGAGAGAGGGTGTTGCGCACGTCCCCACCTGTTGTGCGCCCGAACCGAACGCGGCGAGAGAGGGCGTTGCGAGCGGAGAGAAGGCGAGGAGGACGCGGGGGAGAGGGCGCACCTCTGGTCGACGGTTGAATGAGTCAAGGATATAAGGCACGTTCGTAACCTTCCGTTCTGTGTAGGCTTTGTGGCTCAGTTGGTAGAGTACCGTGCACCTTGCGTTCCGCCCGCAGAGTCGTAGGATCGAAACCTGGCGCCGGAAAGTATTTATATAGTGTAGGGGGAGCGATGCGGACGCGAACTACGGACGCCAACGCGGGTGACATCGTGAGTTACTGAAATGCTGTGCATTTAAAAACTGCGGAAATAATGGGAGTGAGGCAATACTCTTATTGCAACGAGTTTTGAAAACTTCGAATAGGTACTGAGTTATGCGACAAGCCATTTACTCCCATTCCGGCTTATTTGTGTTCGGTGTGTATAAACCTAAAGCGCGCACTAGCCATTGGGCCTGATTCTTTCCTGGTATTCCCGAGTGCCCTGGGATCCAGTATACAACTTCCTTTGTCTCATTTTGTAAACTGACCCAGTTTGTAACGGAAGACGCAATTAGGAACACTCTCCCGGAGTGGCGGAAACCGAAACCGACTCATTATAGTGCCAAGTGAACTCCTGCTGCCCTCTCTCGGGAGCCGGAGCTTATGCGTCGTCGTTGTTTCTTTTAGTCACCCCGTACCTCTCCGAGGAGGCGACGCTCTTGCAGCGAAGTTAGTGGCTTGTGTTATCGGCAGGGTTTCTAAACCGAAGTCTTTTCCTGCAATAGCTGATAGGGCTGTTAGAAAAAAGGTACGGGTATTCTGAAAGACGTGGCGAATCCTCGGCCTGGGTTATCAGTTGACCAAACACACCTCCGATGCCGAGTCTAGCAATCGGCAGGTGCACGTTCCGTGCTGTTACGGCCTGTTTCACCAAAACGTTCTGCCCCGTCAACAGATCTGACTCGACATACGAAGGATGGACCATTTCTACCGTCGTTGCAAATTCATGCGGCACTCGGCACGGTTTGCCGTTGACTGCGAGCTCGCTACGTAGGGCTCCAAAAGTTCGCTTGTGTCCTCACTCTGGTATACCAGGTTGAAGACAAGCTTGCCATTTTCACAACTCGCAGTAAAATGTCTCGTTTTGCCAGAGTTACACCGAGCGGACTGTTTCACATTACACGAGCTTCATTTTGGTGTTGCTCCTCGGCGTCTGCGCGACTTTAATTTTCTCCGCCAGTTTCACAATCGGAGACCTTATTCAGGCAACAGCGAAGTTTGTCATTGAAAGCTCCGCCCTTTAGCCCCGACTTGTCAGTCCTGTACATGAAATCTTTTTTGGTGTCCTTCGGCCACTGCGTACAGCAACGTGCGACAAACTAGTCGGTCAGCTGAGTTGCGCTGTCTACAGTGTTTACATCCTGCCGATCCTGCACCCACGGACTACATAGTTCAGTAGGGAGCTGTAAAACTGTTCTAGACCAAGGTCTACAACAGCTACCACTTTGTAGGGCGCTCGGAAGCCTCCGCTTCTTTCAGCCACTCTTCAATGTTGACCATAAGCTTATAGGGGAATTCCGTCTATGACTGGCATTTAGCTTTCTTGGCCTCACTTAACTTCGGGAGACTGTCTCCACAGACAACCTGTACTTACGCGGAAGGTTCGACTTCACTATCTGGTACTCTTCTGCGTTATTTTTCGGCAAGCGGGTCGTCACGTCGACGCCTCACCTGCCAAACGCGTAAGCAATCTTTGCGGCCATGTCTCGCGGCCAAACTTGGCCTTCTCGTTCGTAAGTTCGAAATTTACCAAGAAAGAACAATGCTTTCGCTTACCTTTGTAGGGTCGCGTAAGTTCACTAATTCAGAGCTTAAGTCATGAGTCGCCGCTGACACTAGGGTGCTGTCACCCTGACGTATAATTCACAAAAACTCGAACGCAAGCTTCTTCAGATCGACGTCTCGCTCAACTCTATAGCGCTCATCCTGTCGTTTCTCTCTCTCTTGAGGCGTTCTGCCTCTGCAACTTGATGTTAAGCAGTTTTTAGTTCATTGGTCAGCTCACTGCATTCCCACAGCTCGTCAGCGTCAGCTCTAATACCGAGTATAGCCATTACAGTCGAACACAGATATATCGAACACGGGTATATCGAATTATTGTTTATATCGAACTCATAAATTATCCCCTTTGAAAATTCTGTATAAAAGTATAGGAATTGCTACGTTTATATCGAACCGTATTTTTCCCGACATTGGGTATATCGAACGCCGCGCGAGCTGGAAGGTGCTCTTCGGCGGTCGCTGCACCCCCGATTGAGGTTGAGGAGGATGTAGATGAATGCGCGGGCATGGCAAAGACTGGCTCGCGGAACTAATCCCCCCTACCGGAAAGAATTTGCGCTTGCCCAGTCGGGCCCCGCTACCGGCCGCCGTAGCGTTAGCGGATGGAGCGCGGTATGCTAAATCTCTCTAGGCACACAAGCCCCAACGCTGGGAAAATGTGAAAATTTTGACAGTGCGAGTTAGGGATGCCCCGACTGCGCACGTCCTTTTTTTTTTTTTTTTATCGGCTGCGTACGTTCCTCGGCTTGCCGAAAAAGAGTTTTTTTTCTCTCTCTGGATGTCGTCTCTGGAAAGGGAAGAGGGAACGGAGGCGCGCGAGGCCTCTTCCTTCTTTTGCATTTTGCTGCTGTTGCTGCTGTTTAGCGAGTTGTCCCGTACCTTTCGGAGATCACTGTTTCTCTCAGAGATGACCATCGCGAACGCTTTGTTGGAGTCCGTTCAGAGAGCCTTGGAATTGTTACCTTCAAAGTCCTTGTGGTACGCGCGCGCTGTTCTTCTTTTGCGTGCGTGTTGTGCATGGTGTGCGAAGACGCAGCGTACTGCTGGAATTTTTAGTTGTGCAGCCTCAAGAAGATCGAGACCAGCGTCTTTAATTTCATTCCCAGGACGAAGAAGCAGGCCAAGATTAGCGATATTTTTTTCACGGAAATAAAGCGTCCTGTCGCGTCGTGAGTGCGGAATTAGTTGTCATTCTTGAATGCGACGATGGGTAAGTGATCGTCCGACATAAGTGACGTCTCAGAGCCCATATTTTTTATATCGAAGTTTTTATATATCGAACTATTTCGCGATCCCCTTGGAGTTCGATATATCCGTGTTCGACTGTATTAGCTTTGTTTTTCTTAGCGCATCGGACAGATTCAGGCGCAGCATTTTGCAATCTCAAAAAACTGAGTTTTTTTCAACGCTTTCAAATGCAGTGCAGTATAAAGTACTACTTTTCCACTTGTGAAAAAGTAGTAGAGTCTTGTGCGAATAGTGCGAATATAGTCTTGTGCGAATATATAGTCTTGTGCGACAAGTAGTATAGTCTTGTAGAATAGTCTTGTGCGAATAACCAACACGCCAACGACACACGCCATACCAGCAATACTCAGAAGCCTGGTAATTCTAAGTGCAGAAAGGTCCCGAACACACCATTGACTGCCGTGAATTCTGCGAGCCGCCTCGTCGTCCGGGAATCCGATCCGGCACCGCTGACACCAGTCGTTACATCAGCAAAGATGTCGCCGTACCGAGCTCCGTCGCCTTCGTCAATAGTAATAGCGTGGTTGACGAGCGGCGAGGTGGGAGCTGCCTTGATGTTGGCAACAAAAAACTTAGGGCAAACCTAACTGTTTTTCTGCATGACAAGAGTTCAAAAGGCAGGATACAGGAACAGCATGGAGTCCACGGCAGGAGCGGCGCTCTTAGCTCAGCCCCCAAAGTCTACTGATTCGAACGACTTAGACGGTGTAATGTATTCACACAATCGGCAATGTCCCACCCCTGCCCAAGTGGTTTGCCACAGGGCAAGAACAAAAGTACAGACACACAACAACACTCTTTCCCGGGTTCGTGAGAGCCGGCATACGTTTTAACTGAGAGAGGTTGAAAGGAGATCCCGGCGAGCGTAGTGTGTTCGTAATCTGAACACGCCCCCCTTACCACAACTTGTTTGAAGAGAGCCGGCTTTCCAGCACCATGCGACAAACTCGGCGGGGGTTACTGAGGAGGCGGCAATGGGACCCATGAAGGCCCATGCGGTTGGTGCCCCACGCATGCAGTTCTTGTCTCTATGGCGACGTGGTGAGCGTTACAAATGCAGTTTTCGATGCTCTAGAAAAAGAAACTCTTTTGAAGCGCTATCTTAACTCAGTCATTTTTGGGTCTGCCTGCTGCTGTGCTGACAGGGAGGAAGAAAAATAAGTATAGCACCGCAAAAAGGTGGCCAATATTATCATTCCCTTTTTTGTGCAATAATAAATTTAGCACTAACTCTATGGCAGGAAAGAAGTTTTTTATAGGCGAGAAAGCCCATAAAAGTCTTTCACCCAGATGTGGCGTCATCATGTGCCATCATGAAGCTTTTATTTGGTTTCTCTCGTGCAGCATTTACTTCAAGTAACCTAGTTATACATGAATCAGTGCTGCTTTTAAATAACGTAGCTGTTGTAGAACTGTGAGATTCCGTGACCGAACGCAGTTCTAAACGATGATAAAATGCTCGTAAACCCTTCTTTCGACCACTTATCTACGCAGCCACCTCGAACCGACGTGGCTGTGGGTAAGCCGCAGAAGTACTTTTGTCCTTTACGGTATAACAGCGTTTTAGAAAGTTTGTCAGAATGCGGAAAAAAGTCTGTATACTTTTCTGTCGATTTCTTTCCAAGATTGCGTACTACAACTTATTATTGCCGTTTCGTGACATTTTTAAGGGAAAAAATGGGAAGGTGCATTTTCCTCGCCGCATTGTTGATAGTTTTTAAGAAGAAAAGCCGCTCAAAACAAACAATTTGTATGTCATGTCTTTATTAACAGTTATTTTCCTTATCTTGTGGAAAAACATTGAATTGAAAAAACTGGTGCTCTTTTTAACATACGCGTTTTAACGACAAAGAATTTTATTATCGATAAATTGGCACGTTCCTTGGACTTCTTCACCTCTCTGGGTATGATGCTGGAAAAGAGATTTAAATAGTACAATCATTGTTGAAAAAGTAGTACGAATAACGTTATTTTCACATTTCTCCACAAAACTAAATAAAAATACAATCAAAATTCGAGACGTGTTGAAAAAATTTCCCCGAATGCTAAGACTGTCCAATAACTTATTGCAGTTCTCTATTTCATAGTGCCCCGTAGCACTGTCGCAGCTTCAGTATTTAAAAGCAGGATTTCGTTTTTTTTTTTTTTTTGTTAAAGCGGCACTAATCTTCAGGCTATGCTTGATTTGAAAAATGTCTCCCGCTCAGCTTTCAGCTCCCATTTTTGTTGGTACTACAAAATGATAATATTTACGATACGATGTGTGTGAGAGATAAGACGCTAAGACAGAGTAAAATAGTACAGTACGAAACTTTAGGTGTGGAAAATACGAAAAGAATCTTCTAGAAGCTCCTAGAAGCTTCCAGTCATGGTGGACGTGTTTGTACGGAGATGCGCGAATTTTCACATTTTTCCAGGAAATCTGCCATGTAAGTTTTAATCCTTTCGAAAAAGGCGAAGGACTCTAATACAACTTCATCGGCTTTTTTGGCCAGCTGAGCTTCAAAACGGCCATTTGTGTCGCAGCTATACAGTTTAGCGTGGCAGTGGCTTACCTTTCCTACAGCAAGGCGTCAGTTAATCTCATCAGTAAACTAGCGTGTCAGCTTATTCCTTCAGGTCTGCGCTCATAAAAAGCGATGACGTCAAACTTTGGCTCAGTACCACTACAGGCGCGCACGGCAACGTCGTGGGCAGGGAAGTTATCTTGCTCTCTCGCTCGGTTTTGTCTCGCTCTCTATGCCCAACCCATGCAGGTATGGAATGCTGATTGCATCGGAAGTAACCATTATCCCGGATGCCTAAGGGGCTACACAATAAAGGTTCAATCATGCTAGGAAGGCACTTCGGGGCATAAACACCACTCCCTAATCAGAGAAGGATCTGGCCACCTGGTGTAGTAGTGTTTCGCCACCTTCCATGACTAACCAACTCAACTCTCGGCCCCCAGTCCCCAGCAGCTGTAGAGCACGTCTCTGCGGCGGCGGTAAGAACAGCGATATATCCGACAGTGCTAAGAATCTCTTAGTCAAGACAGGCCGCCATTGCAACTTAACCCTGGCAACGTTCAACGCACGCACCCTGTCCAGTGAGGGAAGCTTAGCTGTAGTACTAGAGGAACTTCTTGAAGTGCAGAGGTGCGCTTCCTTGCACGAAAACGTAGAACAGGGGGAATTACACAGGAAGAGACGAGGTGAGGTGCAAACTATCAACTGTTTATTATCATGAGAAGGGGCGGTTATATATAAAGGACAAAAAACACACAAAAAAATACGAAAACGCACCTCTGCACTTCAAGGTGTGAAAACACCAACTAACCCACTCCCAAGCCGTGCTCAACTAGAGGAACTCTCAGACATTCAGTGGGATATCATAGGATTAAGAGAGTTTTAGAAGGACAGTACAAGGCTTCATGGAGCTCAATAGCGGGCATATTCTATGCTACGGAGGACCCCAAGAAAAGAAAGAACACGCGGTGGGATTTTTAATTTAAGTTAACATGGAGGATTTTTTTCAGCATTAGCGAGTGAGTCGCGGCTGTTGGCATCAAGCGAAACATGCGGTACAAGCTAATTATTGTACAGGCCTGGGCGCCAACAACCAGCTATGATGATAAAGCCGTAGAAAGTTTCTACGAGGATGTCGAGTAGCTATGGAGAAGGCAACAACGCCGTTCACAATTGTGATTGGAGACTTTAACGCAAAAGTCGGTAAGAAGCAAATGGGAGAAAGGTCAGTTGGAAATTTAGGCATAGACAATGGCCGCAATTGAGGAGATATACTGCTGGGATTTGTAGAAAGAAAAAACCTGAGGTTGATGGACACTTTCTTTTACAAACAAAATGGAAAATAGACAGGGAAAAGACCTGATGGTACAACCAAAAACCAAATTGTCTTCATTTTAATTGACCACCCGAGTAGCGCGCAAGACGTAGTGACGCTAAGTAAGATTCGAAGCAGCGATAATAGGATGGTTAGATGCAAGCTAAGGCTGAATGTCAGAAGAGAAAGAAGAAAATTTGTGGAAACTACGAAACCCCGCTTACAATCAATCAGAACCACACCGCAGGAGTTTATAATAAATCTTCTCAACAAATTCTTGCTTCTGAACGAGCCCAACGAGGCCAGTGCAGCCAGGGTAAATGACAACCTAACATTGGCAATCAGTGAATCAGTAGCAGCTAGTCGAAAGGCAACATGCACGGAAGAAACTGGAAAAATAACTAAGAAAACGAATGAACTAAATCCTACAACTAAGAACATGAAAGCGTCAAGCGCGTCGGATCGGGTTGAATTACCCGAGCAGTAAAAGGGATTAGCAGGAGTAAAACAAACTACATTTGTGCATATAACATGGCAGTGATCGAGGAAACGCTGCAAATAAGGGAAATATTGAAAGCAACTAAGAGAAAGGTAGCCATCCGCAAAGACAAAATGTACGCACTCAGAGATAAGTACGGAAAGATTAGGCATAACTTGGACGAGATAAGTGGGCACGACAGAGGCGTCGAGAGCATGATTCTCGGAGCCCCTTCTTGCTTGTTATTCAGGTTCTGCTTCGTGTTCGTGCCATCTGCGCATCGGCGTTCCCTTGTTCCGAGATGCAACCAGCAAGATATCATGCTGAGTGGAGCACGTATCCGCCCGTGTACGGAATCGAAATCAATTCTTCAAGCCTGCGCACTGCTACTCCGTCCCTGGCGGAGAATCGAGTATCACCATCAGCACGTCATCGACACCAACGGATATAAGAAGAAGCGCTCGGCGGTCACCGACCAGTGGGCACGACAGAGGCGCCGAGAGCATGATTCTGAGGAAAATCTTCTTGCTTGTTGTTCAGGTGAGAGACTACGGTTCGGAGCTTGCATATCGTAGTTATGATGTATGCCATGTGCTTCTGCCGTGCCCACGGTCGCTGCTGCTTGTTCGTTCTGCAGTGTATAACTGTTTTGTAGACTTGCTACCTTCTTGTGGGGATGTTGAGTTGAACCCCGGCCCCACAGAAGCTATGTTTCAGAAGATGCTAGATGATATTCGCCAACTCAACGAAAGTTCAGGTGCCGCCACAAAACACTTGAGTGAAACTTGTGACTAGCTCTCACCCACAGAGAGAAAGCAAGATGAACTATCCGGCACCGTAACAAGTTACACCACTAAAGTAGACAAACTACAACAGCAAGTGGACTGCCTCGTTTATAAAATCGACAACTTGGGGAAACCACAGTCGAAGGGATAGTTTGATAGTGTACGGTATAAAAGAGATAAAGGATGAAAAGATGGAGTTGCTAGAGCAGGTAGTATCGAACGACATTGTTGGTGCAATACTAAAAGCGGAGAACGTCGGAATAGAACATATTCACAGGGTAGGTAGACAAACGCATAACAAACGTAGACCAGTAATTTTTAGGTAGTGTCTATTATCCCGGCAACCGGTATAATTACCGTCAGAAATTTCTCATGGCAGTAGCTTCTTATTGGCTAAGCACGTTACGCGGAGATTTAATCTGATAAATATCTCCCTAAAATCCCTCGACTGCGGCTGCCCCTGTAGCAATGTGGTATAGCGCTCGCTTTTAATCGAGAAGGCTCAGGTTCGAGTCCGGCGTTGGGATGTTTTTTTTTTGTTAGCTTTCCGAATTTTTTGGTCATCGTAATTTTGTTAGTGCTTTTTTTACTCTGGTTTTTACTATATCAAGAGATCGACGCACAGGACTTCTAGAATTGTTTGAATTATGTTCATTACAGGTTGTGTTCTGTGTCGTTGGGCTGGGTTAGATTAGGTTTGTTGCAGTTTGGCAGCGTTTGGGTAGGTTATGTCTCAAGTTCAATTAGGTTACGTAAGGTTCGGTCAGGTTATGTTACGCTAGGTTACGTTGAGACGTAATAATATTCACAAAATTACCGGCCAGCCAGCTTTTATGGAAACTGCCGTGAGAATTTCCCGGAGGTAATTCTCACGGCTGCCGTGAGAATAGACGCAGCCTCTTTTTTAAGCTGGTGGACGGTAGGTACAAGGTGAACATACTAAAAAACTGTAAAAACTTGAAAGACACAGGTTATGGCATATCAGAAAACTTTTCGTCTCGCGTCTGGGCTGTCTGGAAAAAAGTTTGGGATAGCACAGCTGAACTAAGAGTGAAGGGGATAAAAGTGGCGCAGTCGTTCGACAAGATCAAAGTCGATGGAAAGCATTTTGTGTGGGACGACACGTTTGGATCCAGAGTCCCTTTCGCTCCGCAGTGACGATGGCCATTAGACCATGACCTAGCTGATAGCAAAGAAAAGAGGAACCCTGATGTGCCTTCACACATCAACTCTAAGCCATTTTCTGTTTTAAATATAAATGTCCGAAATATTTTAAACAAGTCTGATGATCTGCAATGCCTGACGTCACGGCCATAACAGAAACGTGGCTAAGTGACGAAATTCCAGACTCGGCAGCGATACCCAACTCCCAAGAAATGCTTCGCTGTGACCGGGCTTCGACAGGTGGGGGTGTGGCACTAATAATAAAAAAAGGTCTCGGCTATTATCCCCTTCCTCAACACGAAAACATTGAAATGGCTTGCATTGTTATTCACCATCCACAACTCAATATCTCAATCAGTGTATTTTACAGGCTACCAAATTCCAATATTTCAGTACTGCAAGCATTTGCAGAATATGTAGGCCAGTAGCCAAGCGCTACACGCATATGGTACTCTGCGGCGATTTTAATCTGCCCCGAATGGACCTCTCCCTGTATGTAAACACCGTGACGTCATGAAGCGCACGTGCGCGACGGGTGGCGACTGCTGTCGGCCGCGAAATGCGGTGGCGGTTGGCAGAACGCGCCTGCGCCGACGTCCCAGCCTGGCCGCGCGGCGCCCGAGAGGAACGGTTCGAACCGTCGCTGGCCGCATACATTACAAGGGGGGGGGTCTAGCTATCCCTGTGGCCGTCGCACCTCCATGTAGCTTTCTGCAACAACAACCTCCGCAACACTTTCGTGTACCGTACGGTCAACTGATGAGTGACGCTTTCGGATAATCAGTGCGCGACAGAACAGCCTAAACGAGTCATTCTGAAGGTTAGTTCTCTTGCGACCTGATCTTGCTCTCTTTGCGTCGCCCGGAGACAGTGGCGTACGCACAATTTCATGTCGAGGGAAAAAAGCATGAAAGGATTAAAAAGTAAAATAAGCAGCAATGAAACAAAAATATAAGCAAAGGCCAAAAATTGTTCCAATAACAATATCGCGATGATGTCGTGCTCCACGTAAGTGACCGATTTTTTTGTTACCTTTTCCTCAGTGAAATCGCGAAACGGTTCATCGTCCTTGTGAGAGTAACATAGCAGCCACATATGGTAAGTGCTTATAGATTGCGACTGTGCATGGCACTGAAATAATTATCGGTAGTCATTATTTCATGATTGTTAATGTTAGTATCCTTGTACGCCCGCTGCTTACGCCAGCATCGGGAGGCCGCAACAAAAGAATACACTCAGTGTGTCCGTTCGCTTAGGGCAAACAGATTTTCCGAGATTTTTCGAGACGCGAGAGCGGCCAATCTCGCGGCGAAGGCGCGATGCTACATGTGAGCACGGCAAGCATCTCGGTTTTACCGCACCCTGATCAAGGTAAAAATGTATTGTGCTTATAAGCAATAAATTTCGTGAGTCTTGAACAGATACCCCATATTACGCGACTTGTCGTGGTCGATCTGGGGCAGGCGCTATCGCGGATCGCTCGTCGAAACATTTATTTCACGTCACCTAAGCAGGTGAGGCATTCATTGTCTTCTTAATAAAGTACTCTACCTCATCAAAACATGGCAATATTTCGCAGCAAAAAAATTTCCCTCTGCCCTCCACCCCCGGCACTATCTCAGTGGACCACTGCAACTTTCTGCTGGTGCTGCATGACAGCAGATGCTTGACAAACACCATCGTTTCATGGCACTGATCAGTGCGGACTGCCAATGTAGACGGTATGACGTCGCTTTGAAGAACAGCAGAAGCTCGAGAATGGGAAATGTTTCTATGAGTAAGAGCCGTCCACGCGGCTTTGGCTGCTCTTCGTCGCATTTCGCGCATCCAAAATACCCGCCGAATTTACCTCTTTGGGGACGCGGAAGTGTCAGATGCCGCTGATTTTGCCCGCACGATTTGCGTAGCCGAGAGCACAGCAGCCCACCGGCATCAGAAAAGTTAACACATAAACAAAAACTCCACTTTTGCGCGCGTCTCATGCACCCTCACTGCATACGCGCCGCGCGCCGGTCCGAATGTTTTGCCAACCACCCGCCCGGCCACACCCAGCACGTGCGCTCGCCGTGACGTCACGGCCGCCGCGTGACGTACCCCGGGAGAGGTCCATTGACTGGGATTCGATGTGTGCCGTTCCTACCTGCGATCGTTCCCAACTACTGCATGATGTAGCTTTTTCTTGTAAATTAGGCCAAATTGTGCATGAACATACTCGTGTTTCAACAAGCTCAAGGTAACTACTTGATCATGCCTTTCTTTCTGAATCCATTCAACGGCTTGGTTTTGATGTCAATGTTATGCCCGGGATCTCAACCCACAAAATAGTACAGTTTAAAAGTTACATGCTGCCTTCCACTTCGCGCGCAATCACTAAGCCATATCGTGATTTCAACAGTGCTGATAATGAAAGTTTTTTTAACTTCCTTGAACTAGATGTAGACACCTTTAAGAGCAAATACAACGATGGGTCTCTCGACGTAAACGGATTGTGGCTGCACTTCAAGACGGCCGTGCATACTTGTAATAATAAATATGTACCACAGAAACAAAGAAAGATTAACCGCCAAAGCCCGTGGATTACACGTGACCTAATTCACTTAAAACGTCGTGTTAAGCGTCTTTCCCGAGCGCCCAAAACGCTTAACGACTTGCCTTCCCTACGGGCGAACCTACGGAAAAAAAATTAAACAATCAAAGTATCACTTTTTTTAATGTTAAAATGCACGGCTTTTTTTTCACCAACCCTAAGAAGTTCTGAACTCGCATCACCCAAAAGAAAGACCGAGTAGGCAAATTTAAAATATACTACAGGGAAGTGTCCGATGCCTGCCCCATAGCAAGGGCTTTTAATGCCTTTTTTTCGACTGTATTTGTACGTGCAATTCAGTGCTGCAGTCATTTCTATATTCCTGGCTTTGATATTCCGGATATAACTCTTACCGAGCCGGGAATGTTTTTGGCTTTACTTAACCTTGACCCTAAAAAGTCCGCAGGTCCCGACGAAATACCGAATGCATTCATTTACCGGTATGCTGAGTGGTGCTCGAAATACCTTTACATTACATTTAAAAAAAGTCTACTATGGGTTGTGGTTCCAGACGTTTGGACAACTTTAAAAGTTACTCCTGTGGATAAATCCGGTGATAAGCTATCTGTGAAAAACTACCGCCCTATATCCCTTTTGTGTAGTGCCGGTGAAGTTTTGGAGCACTTTATATTTAAACACCTAGTAACGTATCTTGAGAGACACATGTTTTTTTACGAGCAATCAGCACGGTTTTCAGCGTGGATTTTCTACGGCAACGCAATTAATACTTATGACTAACGACATCTAAACAGTTTTAGATAAAGGAGGGCAAATTGACGCTATATATTTTTGGATTTCGAAAAAGCTTTCGATAGAGTACCCCACAGCACCTAAATGTGGAAAATTTGAAACTTGGTCAAAAGTAAGAAAACAACTCAGTGGTTGGAATCCTACTGCTCCAGTCGGTCTCAGTACGTTCAAATAGGGCAGTCTACGTCTCAATTGTTATCAGTTGTTTCTGGAGTCCCACAAGGCTCCGTCTTAGGTCCGCTGCTTTTCATTATCTATTTAAACGATTTACAGTTCGACTGGCCGGTGCGTTTCCGTTTTTTTGGCGATGACTGCGTTGTATATTTCTCCATGTAATCGGCAAACGAACAGAAAGCTTTCAATAAATACCTAAACGCTGCTAGTAATTGGTGTGCCGATTGGAGCATGAGATTCAATACAACAAAGTGCCGCCAAATGACAACGCTCCAAAAGTGTTCGTTCCAATTTGCTTATAAAATTGAAAATGTTGAACTGGAGCTTGTTAACGAGTTCAAATATTTGGGTGTAACCATGACATCAAACTTCACCTGGAACAAATACATACAAAACATTACATCATCAGCACTCCGCAGACATTGGCTACTAAGGCACCGACTTCAGCACTGTACAAGCAGAACGAAGACCATTGCGTATACTACGCTGGTCCGTCCCTGGCTCGAATATGCAGACGTTGCGTTGCACCCACACACAAAGACGAATTCAGCGGTGCTCGTACGGCTACAAAAGAAAGCGTTGCGATTTATTCACCACGCGTACAGCAGGCGAGTATCCGTGGCAGAACTGCGCAGGCGTTCTGATCTACCCATACTAGAGTCCCGCCGCGAATTACATCGACTTAAATTATTACACAGCATAGTCAATGGTTATTCTAAGCTTAATTTGAATACCTACCTAGAATTAAACGTGTTACGCCCCACCTGGAACGAGCACAACAAAACAATCCTAATGCCTTTCACGAGAACAAACGCCCACCGTCTTTCTTTTTTCCCGAGAACGATAGCAGAATGAAACACTTTGCCACGCAACGTTACTAACATAACTAATTAATATGTTTTTTTAACGGCTATTCAAAATTGTGTATGATTGAAGTGTTAGCTTTCTTCCTCTTCTTTCTGAGCTGACTGTTCTGTTCAACTAACGTATTTCACGTGTTAGCTTGCAATCATGCTACTAACGCACACTGCTCGTCTTTTTTTTCTGCGCATTGTTTTCCTATCTTTACACGGCAACGTCAGATTTATTTTTTCCGCAGTTCCTGGACAGTGCGCGTAGTATAATTTCCTTGTGTTTTGCATTAGACTAGCATTGCCGGTTTCGCTGTATATTCATGTAGCCATTTGATTTGTAACAAGAATTACAGCTGCTTTGCGAATTGTAGACCGTGTTACTGATTGCGTGTGCTTTGTGTGTCGTAACAATCTGTAAGCTTACTGAATTATTGCTTCCTTGTGTACACCTGGCCGTGTTACTGGTCGGGTGTAAACTCTGAGTTCGTACTCTGCACTGTAGCAGTCTGGCCCTGGCCGCCAAAAGCCGGCTGGCAGTATAAATAAATAAATAAATAAATAAATAAATAAATAAATAAATAAATAAATAAATAAATAAATAAATAAATAAATAAATAAATAAATAAATAAATAAATAAATAAATAAATAAATAAATAAATAAATAAATAAATAAATAAATAAATAAATAAATAAATAAATAAATAAATAAAATAAAAAATAAATAAATAAATAAATACATTTATAGAAGGTGTACACGTCGGTCAGCTTGCGGAAGAAAGGAAGGTTGGGGGGTGGGGGGGGTGAGAATTCAAAGGTTACATTCGGCGGTCGACGCCTGAAGAGCGCGCGAACTCCCACCGAGAAAGCAGTGTCTGCCGTGCAGTGGCGGGTCGCAGCGGGGTTGTCTACTCCACAATCCGCTGGACGCCGGGCGGAAGACACTTCGAACGGAGCGTTTGAAGTACGGGACATTCCCACAACATGTGATGTACAGTGGGCGTGGCTCCTGTGGAGCAGGAGGTGCAGGCTACTACAGGTTGCTGATGCTGGACAGCAAACTAGTGATGTTTTCGCACATAGGCATGCCACTTGGCCAACACATCTTCGGTTAGCGCGGCACCAGCCCATGCCTTGTGCAGAAGCACTTGTGCGCCGCGGGGCAATCTAACGGGCAGGGGGCTGGGTCTGGTGGAACCAAATTCCGGAACGGCTGCTTGGACGTCTGCCTTGCTGCCGCCTTTGCTTCTGAGGGGTCGTGGTCGTATAGTGCGAATGGGACGGGCAACGCCGGCTTGGAGCGGACTTCAAAGTACTCGCTCGCGCACACGTAAGCGGTCTCGCTGCCGATTCCGCCTGTGTTTCCCGGGATCCAGTCTACCCGAACGACTATATTGCGTGTGTCCCGCAGTCTGCGACAAGTGGTCTTGATGAGGTCGCAGGTGGTTCCGGCGTATGGGGTTTGGCCAAGTCGATCGAGAGCTTGGTGGCTGTCCGTAAATATTGTAAACTGGTGGTTGTCACCGGCGCCGTAAGTTGCCTCAATGTGCTCCGTAGCGAGAAAAACTGCTGCAAGGCGTGCCTGACACTGGCTAGGCGGACGAACAAGTTGAATTGTGCTGGATATGCGCATTTGGCCGTCAATACACGAAAGTGAAGCGCGCAATGTTGTCTCATTTAGGACTGCTGTTGTAAAGATGGCGCCGGCTCGGAGGTCTGCGCGTGCAGCAACAGCGGCGCGCTCATGGTGGTTATGGTTATGGCCACGCAGGCGAGATGGAGGCTTTGGCACACGAACCAAGAGATCTTCTCAAGAGGCGCGAACAGCCCGCATTTGAGGGAAAAGCGAGTCGCTCTGACCGGAAGCCAATTTTCGGACAAAGTGCCCGCGCGGGTTGCTGCGCGTCTCCTGTTGTGACCTTCGACCCTCTCCGTTATGATAGCGCGGAGTGGGGGTAGCTGGGAATAGCGGTATAGTTCTTCCGCGCGGGTGTGCCGAGGTAAACGAGTAATTACTATCAGGCTTTCGCGGTAAAATGTCTCCAGTTGGTCATATTGTGTCTTTGTAAGGGCAAAGCATGTAGCACCGTAGCACGCCTTGGAAGTCAGGATGGCCTGTGTAAGTGTGCGCAGGACCTGCGTTGTTGCCCCGCCGAAGCGGCCTCCAATTCTCTTGATGATATGAAGCGGCTGCTTGCAAACACATGTAATCTGCCGGATCCCTTCACTGGCCCCTGTGTCCGTGGAGTGGCACGCTTAGTATCCGGAGCCACCTGTCGACAGCACGCTCGATGGATTGACCAGTCAGCGTTAAGTGTATTTGTGCCTGCAGATGGTCCAGCCTTCGAATGAGGAGGAATTTTGTCTTTTCTGGAGACGGACTCATTCCAGTCGGAGGCAGGCACCTGTCAATGGTATCAAGTCCGACCTGAATTGTGTCGATGACGTGCTGCGTGTTCAGCGTAGTACATCGAGGGTCAACCCAGATGGTGATGTCATCAGTGTACATAGTGTGCTGCAGGTGTGGAAGGTTGCGAAGTTGTTTTGTAATTTTCCGCATCACTAGGTTAAACAGCGTGGGCGAGAGGATGGCTTCTTGCGGTACACGAGTTGTATTGATGAAGACGTGGGGATGGTTTAGCTCCACTCTAATTTCAGACGTGCGGCCGTTCAAAACGCTTTTAACAAAATAAATTTCGAACGTACCTGCACCACAGTCCTGGAGACATTCAATAATGGCGCGGTGTAAATAAATAAATAAATAAATAAATAAATAAATAAATAAATAAATAAATAAATAAATAAATAAATAAATAAATAAATAAATAAATAAATAAATAAATAAATAAATAAATAAATAAATAAATAATAAAGGTAGCAGAATGATTCTACACCAGGCTGTATACCAGCGTTCTTAGACCAAGGGAAGCTACTAAGAGTACAAGCTCAGCTTGCGATGTCCCACTTGTAACTAAGGAAGTTGTAAAGGCTCTGAAAGGCATAAAATCAGGAAAGCTGCAGGTGACGGCGGCGCAACCGTAGATCTTTTGAAGGAGGGAGGAGATACTGTACTGGAGAAGCCTGCTGTGCTATTTTAGGAATGCTTGAAGACTCAAAAAGTGGCCATAGCCTGAAAAACGCCAACATTATTCTCATTATTAACGCAGTTCCCGAGGACCTCCAGAATTACAGACCCATCAGCCTTCTCTCAATTGTTTACAAGCTGTTTACCTAAGTTATAGTTAGCCGCATAGGTGACAACCTGTATTCCCAACAACCTAAAGAGCACGCTGGGTTTCGAAAAGCGTACTCAACCATGGATCACCGTAGTCCGTGTAGTCATCAAAGTGATAGAAAATCCGCAGAGTACAATAAACCCCTTTATATGGAATTAACAGATTTCAAGAAAGCGTTTGACTCAGTACCCAATGGAGACCTTTTAGCACTAAAAGACAGAGAAACATACGAAACCTACATAAGACTTCTAGAATACATTTTTAAGGAATGTACAGGCAGGATGACCCTCCGCAAGAAAAATGATAAATTTCCGATCCGAAAATTAGTAAAACAGGCACAGACTATCTCTCCAAAACTATTTACAGCATGTCTGGAGGGGTATTTAAAAAAATTGAGTTGGAAAACATACTATTAAGGATAAACTGAGAATACTTGAGCTATTTCAGGTTTCCGGACTACATAGTATTATTGAGTGAGACTGCAGAACGCCTGCAAACAATTCTTGAGTAACTACAATGAATAGATCTAAGGAAATGAGGAATAAGCACGTCAAAGAAAAGGTCCGTTCCAGCTTAGGAAATTAAACGTGAGAAGAAGTAAAAGAATACAACTTCTTCGGACAGATGGTTAGTGCTGACCCGAACCGCGAGAAAAAAATCCGGCGCAGAGTAGGTATGCGTTGGGGAGCACTGGGAAAGAACTCTCGAATAATAAAATCTATGCTACTTTTGTCCCTTCAAAGAAAAATCTACAACCAGTGCATACTGCATGTAATGGCACATGGAGCTGAAACTTCGCGCCTTACTAAACTACTAAAATAAAAGCTCAATTATTCAAACTCGGTTAATTGGAACTTACACAGAACTATATATTTAAATGGGGAAAAACTCGCGCTAATTCGAATTGGGTGGTATCCGGAACGGTTAACTCGAACTGGGATCCCCTGCTTTCCATCGCTTCTCGAAGAAGAAATCGGCCCAGAGTGATTGCAATGTGGTTTACATCTAAACCAAACCAAATTTACTAGAGATTCAATACAACGAAACCGAACAACAGCAGCGCTACGCTGCTGAGACAGCTTACTTCGCTTCCGCAGCGCGTGCCGTGCCGCCGCCGCCGCCGGTGCTCGGACTCATGCCGCCGCAGGTTTTCGTTGTGCGGTGGTCGCTGGCCTGGGCCTGCGATAACGTGGCGTGCGCAACGAAGTTGTGCTACCACCTAATTCGCGATAACGAGTACAGAGGTGGCTTCTTTGTGTTCTGCCCACACAGTGTGGCGGGATGTCCATTCATTTTTATTTTAAAATTATTGTGGGGTTTAACGCGCCGACGCTACACATGCGATGAGGCGTGCCGTAGTGGAGGGCTCCGGAATAATTTGGATCGCCTGGAGATCTTTGACGTGCGCCGAAGTCTCGAACACACGGGCGTGTTTGCTTTGCGCCTCCATCAGAAAAGCGGCCACCGCGGTGGGGAATCGAACCCGCGGCCTTGGGCTCAGCAATACAACGCCATAGCCACTCAGCCACTGCGGCGGGTTGTAGATTCACTGTATCGCCCGCCCGCTAATTCGAACTCCGCTTAATTCGAACAATTTTATGCCCCCCTTCGACTTCCAATTAACGAGATTCAGTGAGCAAATTTAGGTCGGCTCAAAGCGCAACGGAACGAATAATGTTACGAGTAGCATTCAGGGACAGCAAATGAGCAACCTGGGTCAGAGAACAAGCTAGAGTAGACGATATCATAGTTCAAGAAATGGCTGCGGCGTAGCTCAGCTAACCTTTGATATGCAAAGCAAAAGCTTTGCTTAGTCTGGTTGAGTTTTGGTTTCGCTTGATTAAACCTTTGATTTAGCTATATTGCCGACCACGTCTGAAAACTGTTCGGTTCCGTGCAACACTCGTAGAAGCAGGCCGGGCGAACGCGACGTCCATCCATGGCGAACGCACCGTTCTCTTTGCGGGAGCTAGACGAGTCGCGTTGCCCGAAACGACCCAGCGCCGCATGCATGGGAGGCTGCCTCGGCCGCTGCGGCGTTGGCGACCGCTGTTCGTGCCCGCAGGCGCCAACAGCGGGCCCGGCGAATCACGCGGTCCGCTTCGAGGGTTGCTGTCGCCGGAGGTGTGTCTCCTGTCGAGAGGTCATTTGCGCATCCTCCACGAAATCGGTGGACGAAAGTAGTAAAGCTTGCTTTAATAAAGAAAAAGAGGGGGCTTGGACTGGCCATGTAGTGAGACCACGATGTAAGCATATATAAAGGTGTTGACACCACGTGCGACGGTGCGACCAGATTTTGTTCGCCGCTCCATGCGCTTCTCTAAAACGCCAACTGGGGGCGCCACGCCACGGGGGCCTGTGGTGGACGACGGACGTGTGTTCCCAGCCCAGCGACGACGGCCCACACAACGAAAGCGATGTCTTTTATTTTTTTCCTTTTTGTGTTAGGGAGGTAATACGGCAAAGCAAATACAAGTGAGGTATTAGTAGCGGTAGTAGCGATTTAAGCACCTTTTGAACAGCGCACCAACAAAGGAAGATGGTGTTGGCAAGCACCGCACGGTGTTTGTCGTTTCTTTTCGAGTGTAGCACGTCCGGGAGAAAGCAGCATAACAGGACTAACTCGGTGGATCGAAGTGTTGAAGGTCTGCTTTGGTGTTCGTGTTACAGTAGGGACAATGTGGGGGTGAGTTTGTTGTGGGGCCCTTTGTCCACTCCTCAATGATAAGTTGGGTAAAAGCTGCATTGGCGCAAAGCTTGTTGATGAATACTTCTTCGGCGTTTGTTAATTAGGGAATGTTAGGGAGATACCTAGGTGGTGTCAATTGTTCGTATCGACATTTCTTGCGCTTCCCGAGTCGCTGGATGAGTAGGGCAGGTGAAG
Source organism: Haemaphysalis longicornis (assembly GCF_048455015.1). Taxonomy (NCBI): domain Eukaryota; kingdom Metazoa; phylum Arthropoda; class Arachnida; order Ixodida; family Ixodidae; genus Haemaphysalis; species Haemaphysalis longicornis. Next base: position 1,459,929 of record NW_027526371.1, read on the forward strand.
TAGCCCAAGTGTAAACCAGCGGAGGTGTAACGTGAAGACTCTCCTGCTCCGCTGCGTGAGCGGCCTGGTTTCCTGGGCTGTCCTCTTCATGACCCGGTGTCCCGTCGATTCAGATATTCACTTTTTGGCTCTTTAGTAGTTCTTTAAGCAGTAATATGAAGTTAACAAGTGGGTTCAGGGAAAGGGGTTTTCGGCGTTCTCAGATAGCTGCGAATGAATCTGTCAAGATGCGCACGTTGGGTGGTGGTTTAAAATCGATTTCGTAGCAGATGTGGTTAATCGCGCTGTTTATGGCGTTCAGTTCTCCTTCTAATGCGGTTCCATCGCTTCGGTAGAGAGATATTTGCCCGTTAAAAGATGGATTTTCGGGAAATGTCCATGCTGCAGTAATATGTGTGGGAGTCACGCTTGTATCGGTGAAGATATCAATTTCATTTGGCAGCTTAGACGCTATCAGGTAGTGATTACGTTGAGATCTGGTTGCTGGAAGAGCCCGTGAGATTGGCTTGCTGAGGTGGCTTTTGATGTTGTCTGATATCGACCAGGGTGCAAGGGGGATGGGTAGCTCAATTGTTGGTGCGGGTTTTTGTTCGTCCCATGCCGTGAGGAGCAATCCTTGGCGGGTGATAACTTGTTTGCGGTCTCCTTGGTCTTTTGTTTCTTTCATTACAGTAACGATGGTAATAGATGGCCAGTAACGATGGCCTTGAGCAGTAAAGTGCCACTACCTGCTCAAGGGCTGCCTTTTTTGTGTGTATTGGGAGGCCCGTTATGGTACGCAATGTGGCCCTGTGGAATACCTGAATTTGTTTGGTGTTGGTCTTATTTAACTCATTGACAGGGGATCCGTTTGCTAGAGTGCCAATTGCGACCGCACGTGCCATCGTTAAGCAGGTTTTTTGACTCGCCCCTCCGTGTTTGTTGGAGAGACGCTCAATCAATTTTAGCATTGGATTCCATTTTCGTGTCAGCTCTGTGATCCATGTCTTGGGGCTGTTGCAGCTGGCTAACGGGAAGCCGAGTTGCCGTACGTGCCCTCATTTTATTTGTACCTCCGTGTCGCCTATATACAGCAGGTCGTCTCCTGTGGGCTGAGCTTTGTTCGTGCTAGAAACCACGAGTAGCTCAGTCTTTTCAGCTGCGAGTTCAAGACATAGTTGTGGTAGGCACGCCTCTACGGTGTTTACTGGTGCCTGTAGCTCGATGAGCATGTCTGTTGTCGTTGAGTAGTATCTGCCCTCGCACAATATTGTGACGTCATCAGCGTATATAACGAATCTCGCCGACGTTTCTTGTTCAAGTCTTGGCCAGTTTCGCCATGACTACGTTGAAGAGGACCGGTGCAAGGAGAGACGCAAGCAGAGATCCGTGTGCCACTCCTGTGTCGTTGTAATAGGTGTTAGGTGTCCATCCGGGGAGCTTGCTGTTGAGTTGTAAAAGGCGGTAATGAAGGAAGTTTGAACTGAGATTTAATTAGGCTCCAACCAATACAATGCAAAAAGGCAAAAAACCCGACGTTTCGAAGCCGGCTCGGCTTCTTCTTCAGAGGTGACAGTGGCCACGCTGCAGCTCCATCTTATAGTCTCACATTTGCTGGCCTCGCACAAAGCCCCTCGCTGCGGCACGTAATCCGTGTGTGTACACCGAGGGGAGAGTGCCAAGCGAGCGATTAACATTCCCAGGTGTGCGTTGAATATGCCACGATTTGAGGAAAAGCCGCTTCCTCCAGTTCGTTTCCCTTTCGAGGATGGCCGTTCCGGAGAAGTCAATTTTGTGGTCGGCCATTTCACAGTGTTCGGCGACTGCGCTGCGAACTCTATTCTGCTTCCGGACGTCGTTCTTGTGTTGCCTAATCCTCTCCGGCAGGTTTTTGGTTTCACCGATGTACGAGGCGTTGCACCCCGCGCACGGAATGCGGTAGACGACCCCGGGTGCCTTCTCTATTGTCGTCCGGTCTTTGGGGCGGGGGATTAAGCGGCCTATAGTTGTCGAAGGCTTGTGCGCTATGTGTACTCCTACCCCTTTGAAAATGCGGGCCAAGGCCTCGCTTGTTCCGGGGATATACGGCACCGGCACGCGTTTCAGGGGTCCGGCGGTTGAAGTTCTTGAAGAGTTTGTCACCCTCTTCTGCTCTATGCGGCGGGTTACGGAGTGAATGAACTTTTTCGGGTAACCGTTTTTCTTGAGGTCCGCAAATACACGGCTTACTTCTTTCTTACGTTCTGATTCGGACGAGCAAATTGCATCAGCTCTGCTAATTAAAGACGACACAACTGAGGCTTTCTGGTTAGCGGGGTGGGCCGAATTAAAATGAAGGTAGCGGCCGGTGTGCGTCGGCTTCCTGTGAACGGAGAACACCAGGCCCCTGCCTCCTCTTGTCACTTGGGCGTCAAGAAAGGGAATGGAGCCGTCTCGTTCACATTCAACCGTGAACTGGATGGCGGGGTGAACAGAATTTAGGCGTTTTTTCAGGCTGTCAACTGCGGAGGTCTTCACTATGCAGAAGCAGTCGTCTACATACCGAAGAAAAAGTTTAGGGTGCGGCCGGGAGGAGCTCAGAGCCTTCCCTTCCACGTGTTCCATCGTCAAGTTAGCCATCGTTACAGAGATGGCGGCCTCCATTGCGGTTCCAGTTTGTTGTTTGAACATTTGTCCATTATGCGAAAAATATGTGCTGGCCAAGCAGAACTCCAGTAGGCGGCATATCTCATCAGCAGTGAGCGGCGTCCTTTCTTCTAGGGTTGCGTCATTTTCGAGGGCAGTTCGGGCCGCGGATACAGCCAGCGCTACAGGAACACTAGTGAACAATGACACGACGTCGAACGAGACCAGGCTCTCGTCTTCGTCAGATTTTGTGACCAACCTGTCATCCCGCACTCTCACTCAAGAGCAAACTTCGGTTCTGGCCAAAGGACACAGCTACAATGTGGCTACGAGCCCCCCCCCCCCCCCCCTTGCAAAGGTCGTTGCCGCGGTGGAGGAAGCCGTTCAACAAGTACAGCCGCACGCCCGAGATGAAATACGACTTAAATCTATTGGCCTCCTATCGAAATTGCCGCTTAAAATGGGAAAAATTTGACCGCAGAGGAAAACCGAGCACTCCAGGAACTTCGAAAAGAGGAAAGCATTGTCATACTACCTGCCGACAAGGGCAACTCGACGGTGGTGTTAGACCGTCAGGACTACGACCGGAAGGTTTCGGCTCTCTTGGACGGAGACGCGTATACGAAGTTAAAGAGGGATCCTACAAACCAAACGCAGACGCAGCTGAACAAGTTACTCGCGGCGATTTTCAAGAACCACCCGGAACAAAAAATTCTATACCTTCGCTTGATCTGTCGAAACGGCTCCGCACCAAGTTTCTACGGATTACCGAAGATCCACAAACCTGGCATCCCCCTTCGCCCGATCGTAGACTTCACATCATCCCCGTGCCGAGCGCTTTCAAATTTCGTGCACCGCATCCTTGCCCCCGTCGCCGGGATGACGGCGACTCATGTACGCAACTCCAGCCACTTCGTGCAACTTGCGTCACAGGTGTGCATTGACGAAGACGAGAGCCTGGTCTCGTTCGACGTCGTGTCATTGTTCACTAGTGTTCCTGTACCGATGGCTGTATCCGCGGCCCGAACTGCCCTCGAAAATGACGCAACCCTAGAAGAAAGGACGCCGCTCACTGCTGATGAGATATGCCGCCTACTGGAGTTCTGCTTGGCCAGCACATTTTTCGCATAATGGACAAATTTTTAAACAACAAACTGGAACCGCAATGGGGGCCGCCATCTCTGTAACAATGGCTAACTTTAAGATGGAACACGTGGAAGGGAAGGCTCTGAGCTCCTTCCGGCCGCACCTAAACTTTTTCTTCGGTATGTAGACGACTGCTTCTGCATAGTGAAGACCTCCGCAGTTGACAGCCTGAAAAAACGCCTAAATTCCGTTCACCCCGCCATCCAGTTCACGGTTGAATGTGAACGAGACGGCTCCATTCCCTTTCTTGACGCCCAAGTGACAAGAGGAGGCAGGGGCCTGGTGTTCTCCGTTCACAGGAAGCCGACGCACACCGGCCGCTACCTTCATTTTAATTCGGCCCACCCCGCTAACCACAAAGCCTCAGTTGTGTCGTCTTTAATTAGCAGAGCTGATGCAATTTGCTCGTCCGAATCAGAACGTAAGAAAGAAGTAAATTTGCGGACCTCAAGAAAAACGGCTACCCGAAAAAGTTCATTCACTCCGTAACCCGCCGCATAGAGCAGAAGAGGGTGACAAACTCTTCAAGAACTTCAACCGCCGGACCCCTGAAACGCGTACCGGTGCCATATATCCCCGGAACAAGCGAGGCCTTGGCTCGCATTTTCAAAGGGGTAGGAGTACACATAGCGCACAAGCCTTCGACAACTATAGGCCACTTAATCCCCCGCCCCAAAGACCGGACGACAATAGAGAAGGCACCCGGGGTCGTCTACCGCATTCCGTGCGCGGGGTGCAACGCCTCGTACATCGGTGAAACCAAAAACCTGCCGGAGAGGATTAGGCAACACAAGAACGACGTCCGGAAGCAGAATAGAGTTCGCAGCGCAGTCGCCGAACACTGTGAAATGGCCGACCACAAAATTGACTTCTCCGGAACGGCCATCCTCGAAAGGGAAACGAACTGGAGGAAGCGGCTTTTCCTCGAATCGTGGCATATTCAACGCACACCTGGGAATGTTAATCGCTCGCTTGGCACTCTCCCCTCGGTGTACACACACGGATTACGTGCCGCAGCGAGGGGCTTTGTGCGAGGCCAGCAAATGTGAGACTATAAGATGGAGCTGCAGCGTGGCCACTGTCACCCCTGAAGAAGAAGCCGAGCCGGCTTCGAAACGTCGGGTTTTTTGCCTTTTTGCATTGTATTGGTTGGAGCCTAATTAAATCTCAGTTCAGTAACTTCCCAACCAGACAGAAGTCTGTCGAAATGTTCACTTTCATGAAGGAAGTTTGGATCCATATTTGTGCTTTTTTTCTGGGAAAGGTTTGAGATAGTTCATTCAGAATTGAGGCCTGATTTACTATGTCGACTGCCTTTCTAAGGTCTACAGTTAAGACGTAGTCAGGAAGTCCGTGGTCGTAAGGGGATCTATTGATGACGTGATGCAGCAGCCAAAGGCAGTCCTGGGTAGCAAAATGCGGCGGGAATACAGTTTGGAGAGGGTGAAGCCAATGGTTGACATATTCCAAGTGGTATTGTACTCGGTTGTTAATAAGGCGTTCGATTAACTTGCACAAAATAGGTGTAAGTGATATGGGTCTTAGGTTGGAAACTACTGATGAATCTTTTCCAGGCTTCGGGATTAGGTTGACACATTGATCTAAACACCATACACCAAGAAGCACATGCCGCATTAAATAAGCCTTTATTACACGAAATAGGCAAATTTGCAGCCACAAGTCATCTGTCGCGAGTAGTCTGATGAAGGACGATCCCGGCGAAGCATCTGAACAGTCAGTGAATAGAATAAAAAGTGCCTGGAGCTGAAGCAGCCCGTGTAATCCCCTCCTTTATGTTCCATTTTCCCCACCAAGTGGCGTTAGCCCTCCCTTCCACAAGTAAACGCTTTACTTCTACTGCTACTGTGTAGGGCATTGGGATAGCTCCGAAATATGCCGCCAAAGAAGAAGCTTGGCGTGGCGTGCATAAGGTGCGAACGGGAGTACCCACTCGAGGAGACAAGTTTGAATTCACACGAGGAGGTGGAAGGGCAGGACTTCATGTGTAGGATGTGCGTGAAGGAGTTGCGCCTCGAACGGCTAGAAGAGGGAAGCAGCATCTTAGGGTACACGTTGAGGAGTTGGTAGAGGAGCTAAAAACCGAAAGGCAACAGCGAGAGGTGCTGGAAGTAACGCTAGCCCAAATAAAGAGCGCGTTTGTGAGGAGGAATGCCATTCTGGAAAGCAATGGCGTACGCCACGGGGAAAGCGCACTGAGTGTGTCTGGATCCGGGGTGGGAAAACGGGACACCAGGGCCGCCGCACGTGAGGATGATCACGGACATTACAGCGCTGGTCACAGAGAGGGGCCTAACGCTGTCGTGGAAGAAGGGAAGGGGTCACCGCCGGGCAAGAGCTATGCAGACAGTTAGCGTGGAAGCCCCGGCGGCAAAAACACCTCCGCAGCAAAAGGAGCTAAGGGAGCGCCGAGTCACCATTGTGGGCGATTCGAACATGCGCAGGGCAGAGCAGGTGATAACAAAGAGGGTAAAGCGGGACCAGATAGTTAGGGCTAGCACGCTCCCCAGGAAGACGGTTAGCGTAGTGATGACAAAGGTGAAACAGCAGGTGTAGGAGACAGTCAAGCACCTAGTGCTGATAATGGGAGGAGTAAACGACTTGTTTCAGGGAAGAGGACGAGGCATGGCGAAGCAGGTGGCGAAGGGGGTCAGTGAAGTCAGGACTGACCACGTCCAAATCGCGGTCTCCATGGTGCCGGAGGTTGAGGGAAAGGGGACACGTAGCAAGGGCAGTGGTAGAAGCAAACCAGGAAATTTGGACGCTCGCTAAAGCAACGAAGTTTGAGGGGGTTGACCTCAAGCGGGAAGTGCACCGTGTGGGCCGGGGCCACGCGTTTGCTATAGAAGGGGTACACTTCACTGAGCGTCTAGCGGAGCACGTAAGGAGGTGACTAGCTGCGCGGGCTCTAGCCTTTTTAAGGTGGCCATGAGCATCCCAGAAGCTTCACTAAATAACAGCCACCGTGAAAATGCGGTAGGTGTAAGCGATTGCGATTGAAGTAAAACGTATAGCGCAAAAGAAAGTGCCGAAGTTAGCGCACAGAAGTTTAGAAAGGGGCACGGGATAGCAATACAGGCGAGAGAAGAGGCAAGCGACTTTCCCCCGGTGAAAGACGCTTATCCGAAACATCGGAAAAGAATTAACCGAAAGATAAAGCAAGGAGTGGCTAAGGTTAACTACATAAACATGCAAGGAAACAGGTCACGGAAAAAATAATGAAAGGTTCCCAGTCAACTAGAAAAAGAAAAAAAAAGTGAACTATATACCTTTAGAAAAACTTTTCTTCGAGATTTAGAAGAGCCAGCAGTAATGCACGAAAATTCACGGTGATCAAAATTAAGTCGACAGGTTTTCTTTTTTAAATTAAGCGCTTAGCTTTACAGGAACACAACCTCTACAGTGTGGTTATGTGCCCAGGGGGACATATAATTAGGTGGTAATTATTGCTTTTGTCGCTTGATTAGCTAAAAGTGAATAATTAACTTTTTAGTGGCTGTAGTGAGCAGGCATGTTTGTATTGAAAAGTTATACGCAATCATGTTTCTACGCAGTTTTATCTGGCAGTATTCTTCTAGAGCATTCGTGCTCCGAGTTACCGAACGGCGAAATATAATTGCCCTTCACATGATTACGCATGCTAGGCAGTGACGACCGGCGCAACGCTCCTACCTTTTGTTCTGTGTTTCGATAGCGGTTCTGCTACTGCAGACTGCGGTAACTCCATCCAAGACCGAAAGAGCGCCAGTTATCCATTTTGCCTATGCCTACACCCCGTTGTCAAACTGAACATTGTACACAGCAGCCACATCACAAAAGGCAGGAGCTTTGCGGCGGTCTTCAATGTCTAGCATGCGTAATCATGCGAACGGCAATTAAACTTCGCAGTTCGATATCTGGGGGTACGAATGTGCAAGAAGAATTCTGCCAAATAAAACTGCGTAAAAACAAGATTGCGTCTAACTCTTCCATACCAACATGCCTGCTTACTGCAGCCGCTAAAAACTTAATTATTCAATTTTAGTTAATTAAGCCACCGACAACCCCAACCTCATTGCGTCTCCCCCTTAGCGCATAACCTCACTGTAGCGGTGGTAGTCACGCACATCTAAGCCCCTGTATTAAAAAAATCTCTCCACTTAACTTTGATAACCCTGCATATGGCAAGGCTGTAGTACAACCATAAGTGCTAGAATAGGGGGACGGGTCGCCATGCTTATTCAACAAGGAGCCCATATTGGCACGGAGTAAACGAAAACTGCGAAGAACATATCTGGGTTAAGGGCACGATAGCGGGAGGAAGAATGGTGTTGGGATTCTCCTATCTGTGGCCTGGGGATGACAGTGAGGCTACAAAAAAATTAGACTGGTAAGCTGCACTAAGCGGGACCTCGATCAGTTAAGACAATCGAGAGAGGTGATTCTAGTGGGAGACATGAATGCCCACATTGAGGACCTAGACGGATTCACAGACCGCAATGGCAAACTCGAACTGGATATGTTTGAAGAACCTAATCTTATTGTAGTAAAACGAAAAAAGCAATGTGAGGTACAAATTACATGGGAACGAGGGGAAGAGCAGTACAGTGTAGATTACAGCCTCCTATCGGAAAGAGTATTTGAAAGGTTGACTTTAATGGAAATAGATGAAATAGGAGCCAACAGCTTAGGAAGGGACCATAAACGGATAACTTTGACTTTAACTTTGGCAGGTCGAAACTCGAAAACGGTGGTTCACGACTTCAAATTAGGTGATCCGTCAATGGCTAATATTGCCAAAAGCCTGGAGTTGGAAATCGAGAGCCAGCCTATGAAAGATTGGCAGTACAACGAACTTATCGGTTTCATTCAAGGAAAGATAAAGAACGCGGAAGAACGCAATTACTGGAAAGGAAAAAGAAAGCCTAGAAGCTGGTAGAACAACGAAATCAAGAAAGCTACAACACAAAGAAACCAAGCATTTAGAGAGCACAGGGAGGCCAAGCGAGTGGGAATCCAAGCAGAGGAAATAACTTTCAAGTGGTATTGGTACCGCCTAAAGAACTTGAAAGTACGAAAACTTGTGAAGCCAAAACATAAATGAAAAAGTGAGCGACTGGAATCCAATATACGGGCAAAGGATAAAGGCGCGCAGAGAAAGTTTTCGAATCATGCAAAGGAACCAGGGAAAAGACCGAACAAGTACATTGTCCTCTCATAAACGGTGAAGGTCAGGTACTAAAAGGAGAAGAGACGGTATTTTAAATTCGCTCAATTGTACAAGAGAAGTTCAAAAGAACGCGTTGAGGACTACAGTATTTAGAGAGTACGGCATCTGAGGCGTGTACAAATAGAGAGCTAAAGTTGGAGAATCTAAACTGGCAAAAAGTCGAAGAAAATGTTTCAGCTAATACAGCAACAGCGACGGTTGAAATTTCTATACGGCTTGTGAACCTACTGTGCCCAAAAAGCAAACCGCCACTAATTCGTACAGTCGAAAAAAATTAGCTCCAATCCACGCTGTGAACGGGGTTGAAAAGCAAAGCTGTAAACGACGCCCACAACGATTGCCCATGCGACGTCACTTCAATTCACAGACGTGACTCTACAAATAGTGAAACCATATATTCTGCCACCGTTAACTGGGATTCGCGGGGGCGGCGTCCGAAACGCAGCAGCGTCGGCCACGGCCGCGCTAGAGCGGCGGACGCTACCGCTCTAGCCGGGCCCTGCCGTGCGTCGGCAGAAATACACTAGATAGGAGCGTCTTTCGAAGGGTGAGACAGCGGAACCTAGCCATCCTGATGTCCTAGCTCGGGGCTACACCATCGCGTGACACAAGCGCAGGCACCGAAACAGTGCGACATGTAAGCTTAGTGATTCCCATCTATACAGATTTAAACTAAATGGTTTCGCTAGTTTTAGAATTGCGAGAAAGCCGAGGGAGCTTTCATGTCGCTATTGATGAGAACCAGTTGCTCTGTTGGTCTTTTGTAATGCTTCCTAAAACTCGACCGAATTTGTTTTCAGCAATTCAGAAAACGCAGTCCCATTCGTGACAAGCAGTGTGCAAAAGGTGGCGTTTCTCTAGCGGCCAGATGTCTGTAAGTGGTCTCTACATTTTGTTTTCCCCTCCTGCAAACCAATCCTGAACGTATCTTTGCGTACGACCACTGCATTACGTCCGGTCCGGGTTACCCAGGTGGTGCGGTCGAACAAGTTAATCAAGCCGCTCGAAGTAAGCGCGCAATGGACGCGAAGCTGCGCCAAAACAGGCCTAACACCGTCGCTAAATCACATGACAAAGCCGACAGAACGGTCCGTCCGACGCGCCCGGCGGGGTGAGCACGGGAAACACGGGGTAATAACGCTCTATCGCCGCACCATCTACACTGTCCTCCGTGAGTGAAAAGCGCACTCCGCCTCCCCAACCGCATTGAGAGTTTCTTGTCCTGCACGCCACGAAAGAACCGTTGGCTGGTAGAGCTAGAAAACTCTGCATTAAAACATGACCAAAGTCTGGCGCAGTCAAAGCCTTGTGGGGACGCTTCGCGCCCCTCGCCGTCAGCTCAATCCCCAACACCCTTAGCCCGCCGAACTCCCACCCGCCGCGTGAGTAGCTGTACTCGTGGCGAGAAGGGGGCCGCGAGGTAGTTCGGTGCGCTAAGGGGCAGTGTGAGGAAGCGGGCGCGCAAGAACCTACTCTTTCTTGGGACATCTAGAGGGACGTCAGGAGCGTGCGCCCAGTCGGATGACCAAGGCATCGGGCGGTGTTGCTTTGTGAATCATGACATGATGCCAGTAACGAATTTTCTTATGCAACCGTAGTCCGCATCATTTCTTGGCATGCAGTAGAGAGCACGTTCGCAGCCTTCAAAGTCTCCTTTCCCGCCATTTGTAGTCATTCAGCATTTAACAGTCCAAGTACTGCTCTTATGGGCGCATGTGTGAAGTGCGGGATTCTTGCACTGGCGTGCAGGGTGTTTAAAGACATGCAGAAATCTAAACACAATAGAGATTAACCACTAGCCATTCATTACCAGCTATAAACTAACCAATGTTTGGCTTTATAAAGCAACACTATCCTCTGATTGTTTAAATCTGTATTGCGTCCAGTATTGCGTTCAATGTTTCAATTTTGATCCAACTGAGGGGCGTAACTTTCCATCGTGCCACAAGTACAATAGGTTCTCTATTTTGTTTGTTTGTTTGTTTATTTATTTATTTATTTATTTATTTATTTATTTGTTTGTTTGTTTGTTTGTTTGTTTGTTTGTTTGTTTGTTTGTTTGTTTGTTTGTTTGTTTGTTTGTTTGTTTGTGTTTGTTTGTTTGTTTGTTTGTTTGTTTGTTTGTTTGTTTGTTTGTTTGTTTGTTTGTTTGTTTGTTTGTTTGTTTGTTTGTTTGTTTGTTTGTTTGTTTGTTTGTTTCCATAAACGTACACTCGTGACTCCCCGTCACACGAAACAGGCGCAATCAGGCCGGAATGCGCGGATTTATAAATGTGCACAAAACTTCCGGGAGACACTTATGACTGCTTACTCATGGGATTCGGAAAGCATCACACTTAATTTCAAGGTGGACCTTCGTCTAAGTCTGACGGGCCTACTGTGATCACGTCTTCTTCGGTTGCGACAATGTCTTCGTCAATAGAGGAATACATGTGTGGCGTGTAATCTTCGCGTCACAATGGTTGAGGTTGTGCAGGCTGTAAGAAGGGAGGGCGGGTGGTTATCTGCAGCCAGCTGCAGCCAGGGAGGTTGGCTGCAGACCGCTACTGCACGTTCCCTCTCAATGCGGCATTTTTTTTTTTTGTTGCCTTCCATATTTTGCTAAAGCTTGCGTCTGTGAGTGCACACATTTCCAAACTGCCACTGAGGTACATAGCTTCACAGTCCACCACTGTATGGATAGCACAGGCATACCGAAATGTGGCTAATAATAATAATTTCATCACTGGTGGCATTGTTAATCTTCCCAGTGAACCAAAGCACCCACTTCTTGCGGGAAAAGTGTATTATTCTGGCCGAAACCGTTTATGCTCTCCACGTCCAACCCTTGCCCCGAACCAACTTGTTTTTTTTAATATTTCAATAAATAGCTTCCTTTACGGGCAATGAGCTTGAAACAGTATATTTCAAGGTTATATTTCACTGTGTCAGCATACAATACAAAACGATACGGCATATGCATCACGAGGCCAGGGCACATTTTCAACGTCATGCCTAATAATTATGATTGTCTATTAGCAGAACTTCCAGGTCACATATATTAATAAATTTAAAAAAACACATGTAAGAAGTTTAACCCCGAAATGAACAAGTGTAGTACACGATACCACGTTAGATCACTGAGTCTTAAGAAGACCTTGTGGGCTTCTTGACCTAGGAATTCTTGTCGATTTCGCGCTATGCTTTCATATGCACGTTCAATCAGTTTTTAGAGCGTCATAAAGGAGTACTATTCGGCATCACGTGCTTTATACATAATGTATCGTCCTTTAAACATTTGTTTGTACCCTTAGTTATTCCGGAACTCCATTTTGGGTTGGTCGTATTCTGTAACTTGAATGCAACCCCGGATGCGAGGATTGAAGTTGTTGAACGACGCTTCCTCAGAATTGTTTAGGACAGGCATTTAGATCGAAGAGTGTATTACAAGTATGGAAATATCTGGGAAAAATTGCACTTGGTTACACTATTCAAGGGAAGTAAAGATAACTATTTAGTATGTCTATGTAATTGTTTAGATCATGCGACCGACTGCGACAGCTTGACGTCATCAGTACATTGCGGGTACCTTATAAGCCATTTCGGCAATTCAAACAAATTTGTTCTCCGGTGGAACGACTGTCTAACTTATATAATGGTATGATGTCAAATGATGTTGATGTTTTGGCAATAATCTATCAGCACTTAAACTGGCTCTTGCGACGTTATAGTATCTCATGTGTTCACGTTTCCCTTTATTCGAATGAAATTTCCGTCTAATTTTCTTTTCTCTGTTTTGTGCAGCACAGACTAGCGCCATTCGCTGTTGCTGGGCAGGAAAAAATAAAGATGAATGAGTGAATGTCTAATGTAACGCGATAAAAAATAAAGCAACTTACCAAACACGATGTGTTAACAGGATAGTACCCATATTTTTGACCTTTGCCGTCGGGATTGCAAATGAAGGCGCACCCAATTGGAATATCTGTTCCCTGCATATACAAACTTATATGTATACCTTTACAGGAAACATTTATCTCAGACTGGGACCCGTGAACACAAAAAAATCTTTTCTGAAATTGTACTAAGTAAAGGAAAGTGCACATTGTTCAATCACAAGATTGCGGCAATTTACTTTTCTCACGCTTGAAAAAAAAAAGTTTGCTCGCTTAAAACGAAAAGTACTCCGATTAAACATCCGAAAACAAATTACTTTTGTACACCGTTTTAAATGAGGCCAAGCTTCTATTTTTATACTGACGCCACACACTGCGATAAGCGCTTGAACATGAGCAATATTGCAAATTTTTCAATGTTAATTTGTTTACCGCGCGGGTACTACTCCATTCTCAACTCCCCTATTTATTTCCCGCACTAAATGTCAATAATATAAATAAAATATGCAACTGCATTGTCTGTGAAAAAAATATTTAACATCTGGGAAAAGATGTCTACATATGGCACATAAACACCACATTGCTTCCCCGCAGTGCCCATTTTCACAGACACTAGCAACTGTCATTGCGTTGTAGTAAGGAAATACAGTTCCTTTCATATCAACTGAATTTTTTTGAGCGCTCTCTGCATGATATTTTCTTCTTGCCAATTATTTTTCCCAATTTAAGTTTTAGTCACAGCCGCGATATTCAAATTTCTGTAACAAAAAGAAAACCTTTTTTTCTCCAAAAATTGCTTACGAGAACGAATAGTGTAGGGAAGTGATCGCCCGTGATAGTTTGTAGTGTAATCGCAGATGGCACGTTCTGGCACGTTTGGCGTTAATTTACCCTATGTTCAAGTACACTAAAAAGAGACTAACTTGAGAAACATCACCTTTTAATAGGAATTCTTGGCAAACTACATTATCACAATTGTTTTCATTGTGGAATTTATTTAGATCTGATGATTGTGCATTTTTCATTTGTTTTATTATGTATTGCTTTATGTTTTTTCTTTAAAACTCATAAATTTGTGGCATTGTTACCGAAACAACTGAGACTGCTTGCTGGGGTGTATATTTAGCCTTTTCAAAGGAATGTTGTTACAGCACGACCGCATGTTTATTTTAATTGGACAGGTTATAGTGCACGTATTATTGCTTACTACAGTTAGACCGTGGTCATGCTACGGCTGCTGCCCTGCGTAGAATATCAGAGAAGAGGGGTTTCTTTGGCTTTGTTAAATGGGCATTGCACCTGTTCCTTCTGCAGTTCCGGTGCATCATGCATTCGTGGTGGGAAATTAACTTATTAATAAAATCCGTGGACCAACTAGTGTTGAATCTCGAGCTAAAGGCGTATACTTTTAACGCACCATACCATCTTGACGTATGGCGCCGCTTTGTTTTATGTGCAACGTTCTATGAGGTTTCCCAAGGCTGAAATCAGACGCACGTTTCAGGAACGTGAATAACCAGTTGACTGTTGCGGCACCTGTTAATTAACAGGCGGAAGGTAGGCACCCTTGCAAGTTCTGAACATTGACTGTATAATCTTGAACCCACAAAAAAGCACACACCGCGAAGAGTCTCATCTACCATCCCTTCTCTCCTCTAGTATAAGGCCTCCTAGTCTTTTGTCGCAACCGGTGTAAATAAGAAAACAAAGCAGGGTTTTGAGCAGCATTATTGAAGCTGGAGTTACTTAGATTGTTACTTAGCTAGTGATTCAAGTAAATTATTAGTTAGGTATTTATTGGTTTGATCGGAAGAAGCTTGAAGTAAATTTACAGGAGGGAGAACAGAAAACTAAGATTCAACTGCATAAGGTATACCTACGACTGACGATGATGATGATACCAGTGGACACAAACTGAATTTCTCTTGGTGATATAGAACTACACACAAATCAGGCACTTCTTTACTGTGGTCCATACTCGCCCACGCATAGGCAGAATAGCAGCTAATCTCTATCGTTTTCGCGGACAGCCTTCTGTTTTATAAGACCCTCGCAAAAACATTAGATCATTTATTCCTGCCCAACAGATGCCTGACTTTTGATATGTTTGTCTAACGCTCTTTCTTAGTTTTTTTTTAATTGATACTTTGATTTTGTGTTTTTAGTGCTTATTTTACAATCTAAAGAAATCCTGTTTCCTTTCCATCGCGCTCTTCTCAAGGAAATCAAGCTGTAGGTTGGCTCCAGTCAATTTAAATTTACCGCGTTCAGTTACTCCAGGCCGGGGGTCCTCGATGCCAGCGCTGCCGTACGGCGGAGACGCGCGTGGGTGGCGGCACCCTACTTCAACGTTTAGGGAACGACGTTGCCCTTCTCCATGTGCGTTCCAAGCGGAATGCGGAAGCAATCTAGTAGAAACTTTCTTAACTGCTTCCGTTTCATTTTTTAAAATGCCCCCAAAGCTATCATGACGCGGACGACAGCAGCTGACTGGGTGAATTTTGTTTCCTGCAGTGGATGTAGTATTTCATTTGCTATCGCAAAAATCAAGCATACATGAGTTTTTAATGAAGCAACACGGCAAAGATCATTTATGTATTGATTTTCTACCTCATATTTGTGTAATGTTTCATTCTTCTTCAACAATGTTGACAAGAATGAACATTGTCACCGAGCTTGAACGTTTTGATTTGGCTGTGCGTATATAAACCTATTGTGCAACTTCTGTTTCTGTTTGGCAGGGTGGCTCAATCGAGTTACATACAGAAAGAAAGACAGACATTGAACTTTATTAAGTCCGGAAGGTCAAGCTTAGCGGTCTACAGGACCGTTCAGAGTAAACGTGGGCCGCACCTTAAATTTAGGGCCTGCGCAATAACGCAGGCCTTCTTGACAGCCCGGAGTTGAGTGTAGTAGTCTTCGCTGTGGAGCGCCATGGCCCATTCTTCCTCTGTGGTGAGTTCACTGTCATTTGTAACGCAGGGCACTGCCATAACAATATGATCTAAGTTACAGTGAGCTGCGTCGCAGAGGCGACAATGAAGGTCATTAGCCTGTGAAATAAGATAAACCGGCTCCGGGTGGGGAAGGAACCGGTCTGAAGCATTCTAAAGGTGTGTGAGGGCAGGGTTGACAAGTGGTAGTGTTCTTCGTGTAAGTTGGTAGTGTGTGACTACCTTGTTGAAAGTGAGTAACGCGTCTCGGAACTCTCTGGTAATCTCGGGAGCTCGGCCTGCTCGATCGCCGCGGCTGACGATTTCTTGCGCGCGATCGTGAGTGAACTCGTGGGCGTTGGGAAGAGTGCCGTGGACTCCGTGGCCCTTGTGGGCCGGGAACCATGTGATGTTATTGGAACGGCTTTTATTTTCTTCCCTGTAGAATTTTGGCCGTGTCTTTGGCAATAGTTCCTTTGATGAAGGCTCTTATCGCCGAGCGGGAGTCCGTGTAGATTTGCTTGAACCGGGTTTCCGTAATGGCGATGGCTAAAGCGATTTGTTCAGCCGTAGTGGCCTTTGGTGCATAGAAGGATGCCGAGGCGATGAGGTTTCCTTTGACATCCACCGCTGTCATGCCAAACCTGCCGGGGCGGCCGTACTGGGAGATGTCCATGAACAGTGCTTCGGCCGATTCTTTATTTGTGAGTTGTAAGATGGTTCCGGCCCTGGCTCGCGTTCTCCCCTCGTTATGTTGGGGATGTACATCCCTCGGTAGCAAGTCTACCTGGAACGTTTCGCTCCCTGTTCCGGGAACCTGTGCAGTGTGATCCACAAAATCTTCCCGCATGTAGCCGATGTCTCAAAGAATGTTCTTTCATCCTCTGTTCTTGCGCGGTTCTTTGCGCTTCTGTGATTCCTACCAATGAATTATGGATGCCCAATTGCTCCCACCTTTCCATGCTTGAGGATATGGGGATGCCGAGCACATTCTTCATGCTCTTCCTTATGAGCGTATTGACTTTATTCTCTTCCGTGCGGGACCAATCGCGGGCACCCGCCAAGTAGCTAATGTGGCTCATGAGGAAGGAGTAGTGCAGTTACAGGAGGTTGAGCTCGGAGAGGCCGCACCTCCGGTTGGAGACGGGCATCATGAGTAGGATCGTCGGTTCCGTTTTACCAGTTAAGTTGTCGGTGGTCTTGGTGTTCCCCCGACTTTGAGCATACCGAGTATTCTGATGACGTCGAGCTTCGGTATGGCGGAACCGTCGCTCGTGCGCAGCTCGATGGCCGATTGATTCTGGCGCGGTTGCCTTCCTCCGCCCTTACGGTTGGACTGGTATAACAGGAGTTTCGACTTGCCCGGAGAACGTTTTAGTCCCGTGTCCTGCAGGTACTCTTCTGTGATCTCCAGCGCCGTTTGCAGGGCTTCTTCCGTCTGAGCTTCCGAACCACCGCGGCTCCAGACCGTGATGTCATGCGCATACAGGACGTTACTGATTCCGGGGATACGTCCCAGCTCGAGTCAGGCACATAACGAGATTGAACAGCAGCGGTAACAGTACTGCTCCCTGCGGGGTGCCCGTACTCGGAGTGAGTCCGTACTCCTTCGACCGTCCCTGGCCGAGTTTTAAGAAGGCCGTCTGGTCTCTGAGGAAGGATCTTATGCATGAGTGAAAGTTTCTTCCGAGGTTGAGTTTTGTTATCATCTTCAGCACGTACTGTTGAGAAATCTTGTCGAAGGCTTTCGTGTGGTAGAGGGCTAGGAGGCCCCTGACGTCTATCGAATAAACTTGCTGGACTTGGTGCTTGTGGAGCAACATTACGTCTTGCGTGGATAACACGGGTCTAAAGCCGGCCATGTTGTTCGAGAAGATCTCTTCTTTCTCGGTGTGACGTGACATCCTTGCGCTTACCATGTGTTCGATGACTGCCGATACAAGACGTCATTGAGATCCTTCTCATGTTCTCGGGCGCTAGAGGCTTTCCCGATTTGACAATCACAATGACCGTTGCTTCTTTCCAAATTTCGGTAACTTGGCCAGTTATCCTTACCGTGTTCGCTTCTTCCGTGAGGGTATTGACCAATTTGGTGTCCAGGGTACGGAGCATGTGGTTGGTGACACCGTCAGGCAACGGTAAGAACGGCTGTTCAGCTCCTGTAGAGCCGCCCAGACTTCCTGCCCCGTATTTGGACCGTCAAGCACCTCGTTTTCTTCCCCTTAATATTTCGGGTCTTTATCTGAGCTCTGACCCACCGAGAGGTAGATGCTCGCTGATTTGTCGAAAATATCTTCGCCCGTCATGGCTACGTTTGGTGGTTGTGCAAGAGTTTGTCGAGTGCGACTTTGTTGATTGCCTTTTGGCTGTTTGTCGTCGATGAGCTTCTTGATCAGATTCCACTTTCCACCCATACGCATGCGACCGTCTTTGAGGGCGCATAGCTCGTTCCATTTCTGTGTCTTGAGTGTGACTGCGTGTTCTTCTATCTTGCAATGGAGTCCGTAATCTTCTTCCACAGTTGTCTATTGAACCGCTGCTTGCGCCATTTTGCTTCAATTGCATTTCTCGCCTCAAGCAGGTTCGCGAGTTTGGCGTCCATGTGCGTGATATCTGGTGGTGCCTCGTTGGGACACCCGTCTTAAGCCTGTCGAGAAGATCCTGCAGAGTCTCGTATTCGGATTGGTCTTCCTTACGGGTCTTGTGAAAACGCGCCCAGTCAACGGTCTTATGTTGCCTGGGCTTTTGCGCCACCACCAGAAGGGTAGTGGTCAACGTGAAATGGTGTCTTCCCAAGTTCTCCAGAGTATTGCGCCAGGTGCCCTCTTGAATTTTGTTTATGAAGATCAGGTCCGGTGTTGTATTTCCCAATTGTAAGTCTCAATCCGCGTAGGGAATTGGGCCCCGTTATCAAGCTAAACAAGCAGTCCGTGACCGCATGTAGGAGCCTAGCGCCCTTTTTCTGCACCGTTGTTTCCTGATAACCCCGGGCCTCGTGCGCCGCCTTGAAATCAGCTTTCATGACAATGGGGACATCCCTCGCTAGCGTTGCAACCTTGGATATTAGCGTGTTTAAATGTTGTTTATAGTCAGACGGGGAGTCGTAAATGTTGGGAATAAAAAGCGGTGTGCTCCACTTGATGTTTGGGGTAATTTAGATCATGATGTGTCCGAGCTTGGCCGAATTGATCTTGAGCTCGTGGTTTTGGTGTGGAGCTTCCGTACGTACAAGCGTGGCAAGCCCTGTCTTTCTTTGCTTTCTAGCCGCGACGGCTCGATATACTGGAGTTTTGAGGGTTTCGCAGAGTGTTTCTTGTAGGACGATTACCTGGGGTTTCTCGGGTGGCGATTCTCAATTTTCCGGTAATGTGGCTCTCCTTTGCTTGATGCTAGCGCAGTTCTACTACTACATATGAATGTTTTTTGTTTTACTGGGCATTGCGGGGTCCCTTTGGGTTTGGGCATATCGACAAGTGAGGTAATCCTGTTGCGTCGTTTGGTCGAGCAGCGTTTCTTGGAATATCTGCCGCCATAATACTCCCCATCGTGGCCATACGTTGGAACACGAAATTGAGGCCTTAGGATTCACTTCTCAAGGCTTGCATGACGGCCTCGAGTTTGTCTTCCCCCTCGTCCTCCCGAGAGGACGGAGACATTGTACGCTTGGTGCTCGATGGGCTTGTTTCCCTCTGCGACTAGAGCTGATCTCTCTGTATTTTAAGCGAAGCGGTTTCCGCCCCAAGTCTCCTATTTTTTTCGGCCATGTTCGCGGTAGCATGTGTGAACTGGTCGAGCGGCTCCTTAATTTCTTTGTTTTCCCTTAAAATGTTGTTTATCCTCCTATTTATGTGCGCTGGCAGTGCCCTAGGCGTTACCCGAGCGTTCTTAGACGACGTTGGCGGCATTTTCCGCCTGCCCCGGGCTCGATCCACCGAGGAAGAAGACTGCAGGCGCACCGGCTGGCCGCAACGGTCACGTCCGGATCTCGGTCGTCTCCTGGATTGCGACCTGCTCGAACCGCGTTGGCTCCGGGACTGCGACGGGCGGCTAGAGCGGCTCCTCTTGGCACCACAACAAGATAGCCTCCTGGATTGCGACCTGCTCGGATTGGCGTCGAGATTCTAGCTGCTGCCGCTGCTGCTGGCCGAGCACGAGGGCGCTGCGGAGGTCGCCGGCACCCGTCTGGCAGTCGACGTCATCGGTGCCGCCGCAGCGGTCTCACGATTGAACCGCTGTTGTTTGCGCTCCCGGATCCTCTAACACCCCAGGAAACGCACTTGGAAAGGCACAGAGTGACCACAAACATTGTCAAAGTTGTACCAATTCTTCAATAAACTTTGATTTAATTTGATTTGAATTTGTGCTTGCAGCTCTTGTCGCCAATGACGTGGCTACCGATGCACAGGCCGCACCTCGGTTTCCATTGGTGTTCTCCGCCCGGGTTTTCGGCTCCGCAGCCCCTGCAATTACCCCGGTTGGGGTTGATGCAGACGCCTGCTCCGTGACCCGGCTTGCCGTACGGGTTGCACACGTCGACTTAAGGCTGTTAAAGAACTTGACGAGGCACATGCGGCACTGTGCGGCGGAAATTCACATCCCCAGGATTGCATAACTGTAACTGTGCCCACACTTTCACCGTATATAAAGCTCATAAAAAATAAAAAAAAACGTCCTACGGTCTTTATATTTTGATACTGGGCGGCTTATATTTCCCATGGACAGTGTTTTCCCAGCCATGCATTTGTCTTTTGAGGTGAAGCCCAATTTAAGAGGATCGGTGTGAGCTTGTTCTTTGTAAGATGTCTTTTTCGCAATGAGTGTTGCACAGTTTTGCATGTCTGTCTACGGAATGCGTAGGAGACCAGAAAACGGCCCAAATTCTTTTCTTCGTTAAAGCTATCCCAACATCAATTATATAAATTTTAGACGATAAGACGACTGTATCATTACGCCGAGTATCATTTACTTGTCACAGTTAATTTTTTCTCAGCGCAGTTGTAAGAATAAGGGAATTGAGATATGCCCTCAATACAAGGCTGCCTACGGAAGGAGCGTGGCTATAGAAAATTGCTGTAATTCTTACATTATCGCAGCTACTCCAAAACAAGTTATATATGATAATTAGCTCCTAAAAATAATCTTACATAAAGCGGAGCTTCATTCACTTCTCGGAATTGCAGAGTTGTCAGAGCACTTGTAAATATGGTAAACTTCATGCTTACTGTCAACACGTGAGCTTTCAAGGGAGGGAGACGAACAGGCCTATGTTTGCCCGTAAGAATACCATTAGTCTTTCCAAGTTTCTTTCAGGTAATTAACTGGGAGTTATGCTCAATCAGAAACTACAAAAAAGCGTGTTTTGTCTTGTGCACTCCTCGGATTACCCCCGCCCCCTCAAGACATGTTGCCGCTCATGTTGAAGCTTGGTACCGGAACTTCGCTGGTCATTCTTCATTACAGGGAGAAGGGCAATATATCTTTCTGACTTTTTTGATGCTCTGAAGATTTGGTGCGGTTGTAGGGTTTCGGTGTGAGCACAGCAAAGTGTCGCTAATGTCGCGTGCGAATTTTTTCTACATCGCTCTGTTTCCCCAGGTAATCTCCTAGATCCTAGACATAGCCAGCTTCGCTCTTATAAAGGTAAGAAAATAAAATAGGCGTGAACAAATTACACACTCTACATGGCTGAAATAAAAGGCCCGGGAGTGGCGAAACCGTTGCGTCGCCAGTTCAAAGTTTGTACGCGCTCGTATCGCAGGATTCTGTTTGGACACATTGCGCCACCTCGGACTTCGTCTTTTACAGACACCGAAACAAAATACCTTAAAATAGTGGAGCAGTAAACGTACAAAAACTTTGTCTGTCCAGACAAAACTAAGGAAATCTGAAATATAATAACTGCATTCACCAAATATCTATATTTATTGCCTCGATAAGCCATCAGCCCTAATTTCATCATCGCAGGAAGCGCCCAATAACCCTCTCGTGCCTTGGCAGCGTTGCACACAATGTATGAAATGGAGTAAAGACGAGTGCGCTTGTCGGTCGTTCATGGAATGTTCAGGAATGGGTAAAGTCTCCCGCTATCTGCGTAACAGCTTCGCAGTTAACGCCAGCGTTCGCGACGCTTAGTCTGTAAAGCGGGGATAATTTTTTTTCAGCGCGGAAGTGATGCAGAGTGATATAGCGTAGACCCGATATTCACAGTGCTAGTGCTGAGGCGCGTTCAAGTGAGGGAATTTTACGGAGAGTAAAAGAAGTCTTATGAGAATTTGGACTCCGGTAGCTACACAGAAATCACAATAGGGGCAACGTGGAGGGAGCCATGGTGCGGAACATCTGAGAAAAGAGATTCTCGAGATTTCAACGCACCGAAGCTCCGCATCGGCTATGAGGTTAACTAGTAAAAAGCTCCTGATTAATTTCGACAACCTGGGGATCGTTACCATGTGCCAAATTCCCAACTCATGGTCCGCTTTCCTGTTTCGTCGAAATATTTATTTGTTTATTTTTCCACCCCAAGCGCCCGTGACCCATATTGGTATGGGGAGAGAGTGTTAACACAAAGAACATAACAAAATACTACAGTACAATGAGTAGTGATTTACAGACTATATCGTTCATTTATCTCTCTTCCTCATGGCCTTTTTTGCTTTAGTTACCATGAAAACAAAAGGCAGATTTGGTTCTTTTGAAAGATTGCCTCGCTACAATAACACTCACACCACTTTTACCTCAAACTCTAAATAAATAAGCTTTATAATTAGGAAAAAAGAGAATCGCCATGCGACCAGCTACCACAATTCTCGCACTAGAACCTATGACACGTTTTTGGAAGCTGCGCGATTAGCTGATGCCATGAAAAGCAAACGCAAGTTGGCAGGGCTTACAAGCTTGCCAAACAAGCTTTTTACGCTTAAATATAATGCATATTTTTATAGCAGTAAAAATGGTATGGTAAACAGCGGAAGTTATGAATGCACACGTATAGAAGCACCATTTGTGTCCTGCACCCAATATTCCGGGTAAAGCTGGACAGGCGACTGCCGCCTTGAGCTCACACAGGCCAACTGGCCTAAGCGACATTGTGTTCTGTGAGTCTGTCGAGAATGCCTAACATTTCAAGAAACAATTACTTTCAGCCGTAACAAAAATTATTCATATACAAACTCCCTCAAAACAGAGCCATTGCGGATAGCGGTCCTGAGCAGTATCGAGGCGCCATCTTGTATTAAGAACTTTAAACAACGCAGCAAAACACCTTTGGGATTTACGGTCGCCCGAGTCACCTTACTAATGATCGTTTCAATACCTGCCCAACACACGTTGTCGCTGATATCACTAAACACAATTTAAGGTGATTTTACCATTTTTCCTGCAATTGTTTAATTTCACGAGGAATAAAGCATCGTTTCCGGCCCGACAACCGCTGGGCGAACTATAAAAAATCAAATCTTTTGAATAAAGCAACCATGTGTTTTGTCTTCATGGCCCCTTTAAGTTTTTGTATAAACTTAAAGGGAGTAGTGAAGGAAGTGAAAGACGACGATCATGAAAACGTCTTTTGGGTGTTCTGATTAGGGAAATAAAGACAACGATTTATATCACAAACGCTAATATCAGGCGAGTAAGAAAGCAAAATGAATGTTGCAGCTCTGTTCTGCACGGGTTCAAGGGGTTAATGAAGCTGGCCTTGTGTAGATGCCAAATACACACACATATTCTAATGACGACCTTATCAAAGAAATGTACACCTGCTGTTTGGTATGGTCGTTAGTTTCAAAAAGGCGGACTTTCAGAAACCCAAGTTTTTTTGGGCCTTCTTAGGTATGCGTTCATTGTGAGTGATGTAGCTCAGATCGGAAGTAAAAAAAGATACCCAGATATCAACATGTCAAAACTGTTTGAATTCGAAAATTTTTAACAAAATAGTGATTGGAATGAGTATCTAAGAAGGAAGAAAATGTCATGTGTTTGTTTTTGGATAACTTAACCTCCATTGGTCATCTGTTGCACCATTTCAAGTTTGATCAAGTCATGCTGTGTACTAATGACCAGAGAACGGATTTTAGGCAAACGCCTATTGTGCTCTTTGCACTCTTATCGTGCCATTTTGATATATGACCAGAAATTACGGGTTAAGGGGGGCTTTTGTTTTGTGTTTATATTGCCTATAGATGCCTATTTTGACGTTTGTGCCTAAATGCCCCTAAATGCCTATTTTCAATACCGGCGCTTATATAAACACTATTTTGCCTCACGTTTCACTTCTGGGTGCAGTTATAGATGCTTAGTCACGTTACCGGGCAGCATTGTCTGTTCAGAAATCTATATGGTTAAACCTAGTTCTCTATTTCACCCACCTACCTGGAAACAACCGCTACCACCAGTGGAATGGGACGCTGATACTTGTTGCCAAGAGGCGCAATTTTGGATAAAAAGTCTGGAGGGGGGGGTAGTTGCTTTTGCTCCACAATTTTCACCGCGATTCTTCGACCACTTCCCGCGTGCTCTCCAGGCGCATTTCTTCAAATATGAGCAGCCGCATCCTACTTTGAGTAAGCATACTAAACTCCAGCTCAATTTTTAAAGCAACGTTTGAGACCGAACATGCATTTCTTAGCAGATGAGCCAACAGCGAAACATCATTGCGCAGCTGCGTTTCCTTACGTCTTAAAATTCGCAATGCCCGTAGGATCTAAAACGAGCTTTTCCGCCATAAATTTGTTCGGCTGCTGAACACCTTCTGAAAACGCTCCTCATGTTTGTCGACGTGTATTTGGCAGTGTCGGTACGTCTTGATGGTTCAATTCGGATGTCGTTCCCTATGAGCAATTTTAGAGGGTCCTGATGCATGATCGAATTAATTTCTTTATTATTCATAGTCGCGCGTGCGCGTATTATTTCCCTCTGTTTGTAATGCGTCCTACTTATATTGCGTCAGGCAGACATCAACTCTACTCGGGTACAACTTAAGACGATAACGGATTTTGCCACTGCGTCTGATCTCAGCAGCCGGCTGTGCCTCCACGCGGAGCAAAGCACGCCTTATTGCTAATATGCTAAACATGACGCGTGCCGTTTCAGTGATTTTTCAGGCTTAATATAATTACAAATTACCGCAGCAACGACCAAAAAGTCTACATGAGGAAAAGCAGGAGTTTGGATGCATTACCGAAATCTCTTTTCAAAACGTCAGCCTGAGATGACATCCGGGACCGCCGGGACCTGAGATGACATCCGGGACTGATCCCCTTGAATTTACAGCCGCGGACTCACTGGAGGGAGTCCGCGGGTAGCCTGAGGACTGAAGCGAATGCCAGACCGCTTCTCGTGGAGTCCGCAGTGAGTCCGGGACTGTAAATCGAAGAGCCCTACTGCATCATTTATTGCCATCCTTAACGTACCAGTATAGCGCCTTTTTAAGTTAGTATTCCCAGCTCTCTAGTATTCGTTTTTTATGCCTGTTTCCCTATATGCGACGCCCGAGGAAACAGTAGTGGCCATTGAACAAGAATGTGCGCACTGCGCTTGTTAAATTAGACTAATGAATCGCCACTAGTTTAAACGTTTTAGAGGACAATTGAACGGCTATCTTCAACACGGAGCACGTTTGTGCCATCATAAACATTAATAATTTAGGTTTTACTGTCGTAGACAGAGGTCACGCATGTCTTCGTTTCAGATTATTTTACTTTATATTTTTCTGAATTTTGATGAACAAAACGCCTTTTTGCCTACCTGTTTTGGGCGCCTAACACGCGTTGTCTTAATGCCTAAAAGTCTAGCCTGTACTAATGACGTCGTCAATGTTAGTTATCTAATTATAAAGCGCGCAGTCACCAGAAAAAATACCCAAAGGTAAGGCAAGACCGAATGCTATATTATTACTGTAGATTAGAAACAGGCAGGACCAAGTACTGAGCCCTGTGGGACTCCCGACTCAACATGGCAGCTGCGAGGTACGCGCTGAATAATGTTGATAAATTGGGACCCGTTTGTCAAATATTCTTTTATCCACCGTGCATTTTTGTCGTTAGCTGGTAACTGCAGAACTCTAAACATTAGTCCGTTGTCGGGCACGCGATGAACAAGTTTAAAATTTACGAATATTGCATCCGTGCAAAAGCAGATGTGAACAGATTTATGAAGGACCGTTTATTAACTTTAACAGTTTGGTTTGGCATGATCGTCTGACCTGAATCCGTGCTGATTTTCCGATTCTACATTTTTACCGTCTCAATGTGCCATGACACGGCTTGATATTGTGTTTTCCAGCATCTTGCAGCGCACCGAGTTAGGGAATTGGGCCTGCAGTTGTTTTTATTAGTTTTTGCTGCTGGCTAAAACGCATGTGTTACATGTGCGTTTTTCAATTCATCTGGAAGACTACTTCCGTCTAAACACAGCTGAAAAATTAGCGGTATAGAGCGGCTGTCGTGTGAGCGGTCATTTTCAAAAGCTTCGTAATAATTCTATCTGGCCCCGGACGGGAGGATAGGGGAAGGCGGTTAATTGCTTTCATCACTCCATTTCTGGGTATGATTATCGCGTCATAAGTAATATACATAACAACAGACGGAGAAGCATACGAGCATCCAAAGGAAGTTCTTCGGTAAACATGACACTGAAGTGCCTGTAAAAGACCTCTGAAGAATCTGCTAGAGAAACAGCGCTACCACTTTAATCAGGCAGTGCTGGTGCTGCGTGATTCTCATTATAAGTGATTGCTCGTCGTAATATAGGATTACGTTTAAGCGTAATTGTAATGGGAGACTTTAACCCAAAAGTAGCTGGAAAGAGAGTAGAAGAAAAATCAGTGGAAAATTTTGGAATAGGCACTCGCAACTGTCGAGGTAATACACTGGTTGGATTTGCAGAGAGAAATAACCTCAAACTACTGAACACATTCTTCCGGAAACGCAAGGCTGGGAATTGGGCTTGGGAAAGTCTTGACGGAATTACAAAAAAATGAAATTGACTACATTCTGAGCGACAACCCAGGTATTGCGCAAGACGCGGAGGTGCTTAGCAAGTTTCGGTGCAGTGATCATAGGATGGTTAGGTGCAAAGTAAGGGGAAATGTCATAAAAGAAAGAAAGAAGCTCGTAAAAAGCAAGAACCCCAGCCTCAGGTCAGTCAGATACCGGTTGCAGGAGTTTAAAATAACCCTTCAGAACAAGTTCGCGCTTCTAGGCGGTCAGAACGAGAATAGTGTGGACACCCTACATGATAACCTAACCACAGCAATCACGGCGTCAGCAGCGGCTAATGGAGAAGCAGCATGTATTAAGCCAAGTGGAAAACTAACTAGGCAAACAAAGAAACTTATTTCGCAGCGCCAGAAGATCATATTGTCGAATACGGTGAATCAAATTGAGCTATCCGAACTGTCAAAATTGATAAACAAAAGCGAAATAAATGCCGTTAGTGCGTACAATATGGCGGCCATCGAGGAAACGTAAGGAAAATGAGAAAGCTTGAAGGCAACAAGGACGAAGCTGGCTATTGGCAAAGACAGAACGTACGCACTTAGAGATGAACAGGGTAACATTACGCACAATATGGAAGGGGTAATAAAAATCGCAGAACGATTGTCCGCCAGGCTATACGCCAGCGACGCTGGAGCGGGCCCACAAGTGTTGCTTGCGATTTTCCATCAGTAACGAAAGAGGAAGTAGAAAAGGCACTTAAGGGCATGAAAAGAGGGAAAGCTGCAGGCGACGACGGCATAACCATAGACCTTCTAAAAGAGGGTGGAGATAAAATTCTAGAAAATCTTGCTGAACTATTCTCAGTATGTTTAAGGACTTTAAAAGTACCAAAACCCCGGAAAAACGGCAAAATAGTTTAAATTCACAAGAAGGGCGTTGAACGCTAACATGCTTTTATTTCACAAGAAGGGAGATAACAAAATCTTAAGAACTACAGACCCATCAGCCTTCGGTCGGTTGTATACAATCTAGATACCAAGATAGTAGTTAGCTGCATAACCGCCAGCCTTTACTTCCATCAACCCAGTTACTATGCTGGGTTCAGAAAAGGATACTCTACAATGAATCACATCCATGGCATTAAACAAGTAATAGAAAAATTTGCAGAGTATAACAAAACACTTTACATGATATTTATAGAGTACGAAAAAGCGTTCGACTCATTAAGCATTAACGCCGTGATGGACGCCTTAAAGGACCAAGGATTAGAGATGACCTACCTGCGACTTCTAGACGACATATATGATGAATGCACCGTCAGAATTACACTTCACAAGCAAAGTGATAAATTCCTGATCCGAAGGGGAGTGCTACAAGGAGATACCATTTCACCAAAATTGTTCTCAACATGTCTGGAGAGTGTGGTCAGGGGGCTTGAATGGGAGAACTTAGAAAAAAGGCTAATACCTGAGCCACTTAAGGTTTTCAGACGACATTGTCTCCGTCAGTGAATCTCCAGAGCAACTCCAAAACATGATTGAGGAACTAAAATCACAGAGACTCGCTGTGGGGCTAAAGATAAACATGAATACAAATAAAGTGATGAAAAATAAACATGCTGAACACGCCTTTTTTACACTAGGAGACGAGACACTGGAACATGTACAAGAATATAACTACCTTGGCCAGATGGTCAGTGCGGACCCAAACAACGAGAAAGAAATCAGGCGCAGAATAAGACTGGGATGGGGTGCATTCGGCAGGCACTCGCAAATAATGAAAAGTAAGATGCCTCTATCCCTAATAAGAAAGGTATTCAACCAAAGCGTCCTGCCGGTGATGACATACGGAGCGGAAACTTGGCGAATTACTAAAAATTAGAAAGCAAGCTTAGGTCCGCTCAACGTGCCATGGAGAGAATATTGTTAGGAGTAACGCTTAGGGACAGAAAACGAGCTACCTGGATTAGGGAACTAACTCGGATAGATGATATCATAGTTCAGGTTAAGAAAAAGAAGTAGAATTTGGCTGGCCATGTGGTACACGAACGGCAACAGGTGGACCACAAGGACAACAGAATGTACACCGAGAGACGGGACTAGACGCAAAAGGAGGCCATTAACTCGATGGAGAGAGATGAAATAAGAAAATTCGGAGGCAAAGAGTGGACTCGGGCAGCACAGGACAGAAACGGGTGGAGGTCAATGGGGGAGGCCTTCATCCTGCAGTGGACCTAAATAGGCTGTTGACGACACAGATGATGTATTATGGAGAATCTCATTGGAGCAATGGTATTTAGCCGTTTTGGTAGTTGATTCTAAATTTTCTGACAGCGATTTATACTATTCCAAAGCAATGGCTGCATTCGTTCAAGCAGCCTTCCTGTACGCTCATTTAATTTTATTTAATCATGTCTTAACGACCCTGGTAAACAAAGGCGCATTGGTGTTTGATTTGATATTTATTTATGGTATGAAATCACTTTATATTTGTTTTGGCTTATCTTTAAACATTACCGAAATGCGGCTGTACCATCTCATTGTTGTTCCTCAGCCACTACAACATCGGGATTTTACAGCCGCAACACGGTAATTGCCGAACCCCAAAGTGGAAATCATGCTTTCCGTTCTAGCTGCAACATGATGAGCTTTTCTCGCCCCAGCAGCGGATTTGGGTGCCTGCCGCTCTTTCTGTGCGCTCCAATCTCGACATTTAATCGCCTTTATTACGATTTCATCCTCTTTGGGCACCTACTCGGCCCTCCACTTGCCTCTCCCCAAAACCATCTAACGCTTAGTAGAGGGGAAGGGACGCTCGAGACGATGCGCAACCGATCCGGCGGGAAGAGAGGGTGCCAGCCGCCCCCGTTCACTTATTGTTCCCCTAGCAGTTAAATCGGCATCGGAGCCTACACAGCGCCCTCGCTGTCACTTCTAGCACATGCATAGTGCTCGGCTGGGCTTCAGGCCTATCCGCACATATTCTGTCGTTCTGTATGTACAGTTTACTTGCGTCTCAAACTACCATACGATATCAAATAAAGCTAGTCATTTCCGTTGATGCCCTCAAGATTATTCATAATTGCCCTGCCCAACCCTTGATGCTGCTGTGGACACCAGCCCAAGCCAGCCTTGGGGCTAATGAGACGGTACTCCAACGTGCGCAAACTACACACGAACCACATGCGAGCTAATACACCTACACACGGCCTCCCCGAAATGCCCCACTTCACTACTCCCATGCACAGAATCATTACTGCCTGGTGCACAGAAACCTAACCCCCGCGCACCCGTCAATACTCCACTGGAAGCGCACATTGTGCTGCTGTTGCAGAGACACTTCCCTACACCGCACTGTCCTTGTGCGCACCCCGCACCCACATCGATTCATCTCCCCTCACTCCCCGCATGTGGTGCGCTGGACGCATTTCCACTTCCTGCGTTGAACGCACTTCCACTGCTGCTGCTGCTGCTGCTACTACTACTACTACTACTACTACTACTACTACTACTACTACTACTACTACTAATACTACTACTACTACCACCACTACTAATACTACTACTGCTACTACTACTACTACAACTGCTACTACTACTACTACTATCACTAATACTAATACTAGTACTACTGCTAAGACTGCTACTAATGCTGCTACTACTACTACTACTACTACTACTACTGCTACTACTGCTACTAATGCTACTAATCCTACTACTACTACAAGTACTGCTACTACTATTTCTACTACTACTGCCACAGATACTACAGCTACTGCTGCTACTACTACTACTGCTATTACTACTACTACTACTACTAGTACTACTACTACTACTACCCCTTCTACTCCAGCTACTACTACTACTACTACTGCTACTATTACAACTACTGTGTTTTTATGTCGCCCTCAATGCTCCAAAGAAAGGTACAGATATTTGCCAGGATAAATTTTTATTGCTTATGCAAAAATGGCTGTTCGCTTTTGGGCCGTGTACTGTTTTCCGGACATTTCCTGTGTCAGGAATGGTGTAGAACGTGACAAAGTTACGTAAGATGTGATCATTATAGGCGGCAAAAAATAAAAATAGTAGATATCACATTGAGAACGGAGGAAGTGACTTTCTTAGCAATGACAGGGGTAATCACCACGCGAGCTGGAGTTTTTCTTACTAAAGCTACTACTACTACTGCTACGGCTGCTGCTGATGCTACTACTACTGCTAATACCACCACTGCTACTACTACTACTACTACTACTACTACTACTACGGATGCTCCTGCTGCTACTACTACTGCTACTACCACCACTACTACTGCTACTACCACCACTGCTACTGCTACTTCTACTACTACTACTACTACTACTACGGCGGCTGCTGCTGCTGAACATACTACTACTGCTACTACCACCACTCCTGCTACTATTACTACTACTACTACTACTACTACTACGGCTGCTGCTGCTGCTACTGCTACTACCACTACTACTACTACTACTACTACTGCTCCTACTGGTGCTACTGCGGCTACTGCTACTACTACTACTACTACTACTACTACTACTATTACCACAACTACTACGGCTACTATTTCTACTATTACTGTATGACCACTACTGCTACTATTACTACTACTACTACTACTACGGCTGCTGCTGCTGCTACTGCTACTACCACTACTACTACTACTACTACTACTGCTCCTACTGGTGCTACTGCGGCTACTGCTACTACTACTACTACTACTACTACTACTACTACTATTACCACAACTACTACGGCTACTATTTCTACTATTACTGTATGACCACTACTGCTACTATTACTACTACTACTACAGGTACTACTACTACTGCTACTCTTACTACTGTGCTTTTGTGTCGCCCTGAATGCGGGAAACGAAGGCTCAGATATTCGCCTGGATAAATTTCCTGTCGCTCACGCAAAACACGCAAAAGTGGCTGTTCGCTTTTGGGCCGTGTACTGTTTTCCGGACATTCCCTATGTCAGGCAAGGTGTAGAACGTGAAAAAGGTACGTAGGATGTGATCAGTATCGGCGGCAAAATATGAAAATAGTAAATATCACATTGAGAACAGCAGAAGTGATTTTCTTAGGAATGGCAGGAGTAATTACCACGTGAGCTGGAGTTTTTCATACTACTGGTACTATACTACTACTAATTCTGCTACTACTAGTAGTACTGCGGCTGCTGCTGATGCTACTACTACTGCTACTACCACCACTGCTGGCACTACTACTACTACTACTACTACTACTACTACTACTACTACGGCTGCTGCTGCTACTACTACTACTGCTACTACCAATACTACTATTACTCCTACTGGTGCTGCTGCTGCTCTACTACTGCTACTATTACTACTACTACTACTACTACTGCTCCTACTGGTAGCTGGAGTTTTTCATACTACTGGTACTATACTACTACTACTACTTCTACTACTACTACTACTACTACTACTACTACTGCGGCTGCTGCTGATGCTACTACTACTGCTACTACCACCACCACTACTACTACTACTACTACTACTACTACTACTACTACGGCTGCTGCTCCTACTACTACTACTGCTACTACCACTACTACTACTACAGCCACTACTACTACTACTACTGCTCCTACTGGTGCTGCTGCTGCTACTACTACTGCTACTACCACCACTACTACTACTACTACTACTACTATTACCACAACTACTACTGCTATACTTCTACTACTACTGTATGACCACTGCTGCTACTATTACTACTACTACTACTGCTACTATTACTACTGTGCTTTTCTGTCTCCCTGAATCCGGCAAACGAAGGCTCAGATATTTGCCTGGATAAATTTCCTATCGCTCATGCAAAACATGCAAAAATGGCTGTTCGCTTTTGGGCCGTGTACTGTTTTCCGGACATTTACTATGTCAGCAAAGGTGTAGAACGTGATAAAGGTACGTAAGATGTGATCAGTATAGGCGGCAAAAAATAAAAATAGTAAATATCACACTGAGAACGGCGGAAGGGATTTTCTTGGGAATGACAGGGGTAAATATTACGTGAGTTAGAGTTTTTCATACTAACTTACGTGTGGCTTCCTCCTATGGCTGTCTGAGCAACCGTAAGGAATTTCTGTATAATTGCAGGCCCCTTTCTGGCATGTTCCGGCTTTTTTTGTATACTCTTCATCATAACCAAGAGCTGTTAACTGAAAAATCAATAAAACGTTCAGGCACATTATTCGAGAATTACTGGGTCGAACTGTAAAAGGAAGGTTCGATGTTCAACCCGGCTTTATCAAATTCAGATGGTGGTCGGAAAATAATCCAAAAATATGCAATCATTTGACGCCACAGACACAACTAACGAGCTTTATAAGGAGACAACGGAATCGTCCAACATGAGTGGTTGTTTTGGTTTCATTTATTGCGTCATTTTAAAAAATTCAGCATTTAACATTCCAAAAGCAATGCAGAAAATTGGGGTGGCCAACTTTTGGTCTTAGCTATCAACCGTCATTTTCTTACCGGCTTGAATATACCATATTATGTACAGTTCTTTCCGAATGAATTGCGGTCTGAAAAGGAGTCATACTTCTAAGGATCACAGCAAAAACTTGCCCTCCCCATTCCCATTTCCTCTCCCATAAACGTTTCCTTCTCTTCTTACTCATTTTCTCGTAACCGAACCCCTTCGCCTACTTTGCAAAAGAGATAAGGGAGTCTCCTCGGGCGCTATCTCCTGCCCGTGGTGTTTCTTAGTAGATTTCCGCTTTAATTCACCCGGCACTTGGGTGGTCTAAATTCCCCTTACGTTTCGGCCATTTCATTTATTTTCAAAACTTGCTTAGGCCTGATATGCTTTAGAGGCGCCGTCAGAGGCAATTTATTTTTTCTCTTCCTTAATGTCTCACAATGATGTATGTACTAATATTCAGGTGTGCCCATTGTGAGTTCCCGCCTTGGTCTCATCAACGCTATGAAAAATTACTACACAAGGGGGTATTTCGCCTAAACATAGCTTGTACATGTATCTCAGCTGGGTATACCACGAACACTCGGAACTTCGGGCCCCTTTTCCCCATTTGTTCTAAGTAAAAACGAAAAGTTTAGTTTGCCTGTCTGTGTGTCTGTCTGTCTGTCTCTGTCTGTCTGTCTGTCTGTCTGTCTGTCTTTCTGTCTGTCTCTGCGTGTCTCCGACCGTCCGTTCGTCCGTCCGCCCGCCCGCCCGTATGTCTGTCTGTCTGTCTGTCTGTCTGTCTGTCTGTCTGTCTGTCTGTCTGTCTGTCTGTCTGTCTGTCTGTCTGTCTGTCTCTTGAACTGCTTGCCGATAGGTGAACAGCTGTAAATAATGTTTGAACGTGAACTATATAGAAGCACGAGTATTCCAAACTACTGAAATTGCCACCATGGCTCTATTCATGTACGCATTGTTTAAACCAGAAGGATCCTGACGACTATTTAAGGCAAAATATATGTAGGTAACCGATAGTTCCAGGGGTTCTTTATTAGGCATTCAGTTTTGATCAAGTTAAAATCAGTGCCCAAAGAATTGGAGATTGCGGCAAATAATAAAAGTAACCGTGATGGGGCTTGAGCAATGCGAATGCGGGAAAATTGTGGGATTTGAAAACCATTCATTTCAAAAATTACAGGAAGACTTTGAAGGTAAGGGAAGAGCGTGAGGGTAAAAATGGGGAGAACTGAGGAGTGGCATGAGTGGCAAAAGTCTATTGTCATTCGATGAAATTCGCAACAAGCATAAGGCGATCACGCTTAAATACTTTCAACACTTTGGAATATAACTATACGCCCGATCACTTCAAACTGTGGTCAGAGTTTATCTACTCTAAAAAAAGGCCAAAGGGGCAAAAATATCTGTCCATGCGAATGCGCTTTGTTGAAGAAAACTTTTCGAAGCACATTAAAATACTAGAGTGAAGCTCCCCATCAGTACTAGCAGACCACAACCTTGGCACATGTCCGGGGTAACTTGGCTTAACTATTTTCAAACCAACCCAGTATTCAATATGATAATCAATAGAGCAATACTGTGCGTGAAAGACTACGGCGCGCCTGGCAATGAATTCGGAGCCGATCCAGCACACAAAAACAAAGTACCTTCACAAGAACGGCACCAAACTTTCAGTTCTGCGTAGTCTTCGTTTAGAGTACATACTCTTTCTTTAGAGTACCCTGCCGGGGCAGTTGTCAGCTGCGGGCTTGTCCATACGTGTTTCCGAGCTTGAACAATATTCTCGATGAAATAACGTTGAAGTGAGCCGGATTCCTTGAACTCTGGGTGGAACGTGAGACGAGGTCGTCAGAAAACTGAAAGCGACGATTGGCTGCCCAGTTGCTAACAGCGACACAGACGCAGTTGATCGCGTTGCTACAAATGTTTCACAAAACCAACCATCATCGTTCGTTTCTGCACTCGAGCAAAGAAAAAGATTTTATCGCCAAGGCACAAAATTAAGCTGAGTATAAAGGATCTCCGGTTCTCTGGAACAGAGCTAACCAGACTCGAATGAACACTTGACTCCAAAAAAAACAGTCTTTGCAAAACTCCCTGTCCTAAAAGCAGAGAAAGGATAGCAATTCCTTTGTTCTTTCGGACCCGAAACTGCCATATGAAAGCTAGAGACGGCAGACGGCAACGGGTTCCGCATTGCTAATGACCGCGATCTTGCTGCGCTTCGGTAGACATTGCATGCTCGCTGTTGTCTCTTCTGGATCTGTTTAATGTTTACGTATCTGTCAGCTGATAAACTTCTCCTTTTCTTCAAAGATTTATTCTTGTGGTTATCCATTTCAATGCCCGCAGCCTCAAGAACATCAACAGGTTATATGCACCCTTGTCAAGAATACCGGATAGATTTTCATTCGTCTGCATTTCTGAGACTTGGTTATTTCATTATAGCGAAAATCGGTTCGGTTTTCTATCATATGCTTTCGAGTACTGTAAGAGAGGGGCAGGTAACCATGGGGCTGCCGCAATTTTTGTAACTGCGGCAAATAAACAGAAGCTAAGAATTGGCCTATATCTCGCGGCACTAAATTGCGAATCTGCATGGATCCAAATAGATGAGTCATCTTATTCACTTTACGGCAATAAAACTGCACTAGCCTGCGTCTGTTGGTCACGGTAATCATGAGTCTCGTATTCCTTTATTAGACTAATGAACTACTAGCCACAATAACGCATGAAAACAAAAAGGTCATAATTGGTGATATCAACATTAGCCTGCTAAACAACGACCACCCGGAGAATATCAAACACACCAATTTGTTTCTCTGGTATTGCATTTCATCATTACTATTTTTTCCTACAAGGTTTTCTTCAGGGAACAGAAGCACACTCATTGGCCATATATTATCTAACTGACTTCAGTCCCAACATTGCGGAATCCTCATGAGTGACATGACTGATTATTATATAATTTTACTCCGTCTACAGTAAGGCTAATAGAAACACCAGTTCGTTTTATATGTCCGTAGGAACCATAGGTCAATTTATAGCACATTTCCGCAAAGCTGACATGTCGCGTCTTGCGCTAATGAGCGATGCAGACTCCGCGTATACTGAATTCGCTTCTATATTAGACGAATATCAAGACCTTTCTTCAACACAAAGTAAATCTCATTGCCAAGCTGTATCATTCAGTGAAATACACTTCTTTGAAACAGTATACTACTCTCCCCTCGAAATCCCGGGCCCCTCAATGACCATTTATCAACTGATAATAACGATCCATTTACACTCGATGTTCATTATCGATAACAAACATAATCCCACGGATTTCTCAATATATATCCTGCAAATTTCCCTGCACGCTCAGTTTAGCTAATATATCGTTATGTTGGGCTCCTGTTCGGATTTGGGCGTTAAGACGTGCCACGTATGCCTACTTTACGTAGCCTTCCTGACGCAGACGCCGTTCAGAGAATCAGTGTTTCAGCGTGAACTAAATTTCACTACAGCTTCCGCTCAGTAGCATTTGACTGTAAATTTTACGTTTTGTACGAAGCAGCACGCTTACTTTGCATTGCAAAACTCCCAGGTAAGACTTCCCGCATAAAAAATAACCAGGCATTGTTGGGTAATCGAGGCTCTTTCGTGAGTTGACGGAATCAGTACTACGCAGACGTAGTACCGGATTACATCAACTGAGCATTTAACCCACTCGGGTGTTCTCTTCTGTGTGAAGAGCGATGTGTTCGGCGTAATTTTGAAGATTTTGCAGCAAATCTCTGTGGAGTGTAATCTAGAGCGCGCTACCATGGTTTCATTCAGAGTCTTGCTAGTTAGCCCAGTGCGTTTACGTGTCTTCACTTCGCCAACCCAAGAGAAAATGTGCTGGGCGGCTGAGCTTGCAAGTGAGATCGAGACTGCAAGCATTGCAAGATTTTGGAACTGCGGTGCACCGTTGAAGTCATGCACAATATTTTTCCTCTTTACTTCACGACTCCTTAAATTGCTTGTATCTACCAAAAGTTTCTTTTTTCAGTTTTTGGCCAAAACACAGCCAGAAATTTCCAAATAAAGGGTAAATTCTCTACACCGAAAATCACTGTTAATTTTTTTCAATGCCTTCCGCACTCTTTCTTTTTTGTTTTGTTTTTCCAAAGTGTCGTGGCGAGGTTATTTCTGTAATTAAGGATATTTAGGAGCCCAGGCGGCACAGAAAATGTGTCCCAAGACCGGCCCGTTGAGGCCACTTTCTGGCATGTCCGGCCAGCATCCAGGTTCTGGCAGCCACTGATCATACGATGAACGGCAAACATTCGGCAACCAGCGCTTCGGTATTTCTCCGGCCGCCCGTGTTCAGACGCACAACGGCAGCTGCCCGGCTGCCAGACATTCAGTTGCCTTTCGGCTGCCGATGTTGAGAAAGCAATCGGCCGGAGTACGGCATTAGGGCATCCGTTTTTCCTTCCGGAAGCGGTGTTCAGCCGAAGTACGGCAAGCGACTGGCCACAGGACATCCGTATTCTTGTGGCAGTTGGTGTTCTAAAGGAGACCGGCCGTAGCGCGGCTGCCGTGCATTCGCTCCTCCAACGGTGAACCACGCGTCCGGCGGCAGAATACTCGTTTTCTTCGGGCAGCTGGTGTTATAAAGGAGACCGGCCGACTTACGGCCTCAGAATGTACGTTTATCATTTGGTTAGCGGTCCTCGGCCGAATTACGGCAAGCGAACTGCCGCAGAATTTTCGGCAACCGGTGTTCAAGAGGAGACCAGCCTTCGTAAGGTATCAGGTTTTACGTCATTATGCGAACGACGGCGTGCGTCTGGGCGCCGAGAATTCATACACAGACATGCTTGGAAGAAGACCCGCCGATGTAGGACCAGTTTTTCCCTGGGTGAAGAAAGAACCGTTAGGGAGTCGAATGGCGCACACACGTTTTTCATCCGCTCGGTGTTTCTACGTTTTAAATGAACGAACTACGTTTGTCAAGCAGTAATGAGTGTTCTAGGTGAACGGGCAAGGTGCAAGGACTCACTGGACATAACCAGGGAAACGTTTAAGCCGTATAAATGCCATTTATTGCCACAAGAAGACTGTGCCACACCGACGGGTGAGCTAAGCCTCGCCAGTCATAGCCGCTACAACGCCTCGCCCGTCGGCTTCGCCGACGCATCAGCTCGAGGCTTTTCGCCCCCCCCCAAGAAATGGAGACAATTGGAGACATCGACCCGGCAGCAATGTCCGACCAGAGATGGCGGTGGTTCACCAAAATAAGTGGCCATAAAAGGTGTCGAGCAAGCTGCCACATCGCAGGAGCTCAACCGGCGCCATGTCAAGGACTCCCCACCAAAGAAAGGCAAGGGCGCGCAAAAGCGCAAGTTTCCGGCTATTCTTCTCACAATAATACTGCGAAAAACAATTTGCACTATATTGTTTGTGATAAACGTAGAAGAGGCTAAGCTCGTGCATTGGTAGGCTCAACTTCGTGCCCTGCACTATGTTACTTCATGGGATTTTATGACTGCCTATTTAGAAACAAGTGTTATTTTGAATTTGCCATAACAACAGAGCCTTGTAAATGACGAAGCCTGCATGTTAATTTAGATGCGGTGTTTGAAATTGAGATTAGCTACACTTGGGATATGACTCATTTG
Organism: Haemaphysalis longicornis; assembly: GCF_048455015.1. Classification (NCBI taxonomy): domain Eukaryota; kingdom Metazoa; phylum Arthropoda; class Arachnida; order Ixodida; family Ixodidae; genus Haemaphysalis; species Haemaphysalis longicornis. The sequence continues at coordinate 1,498,783 of NW_027526371.1, forward strand.
GTTAAAGATAATCGCCAGCATCCTAGCAAACACGGATTTCGTCGGGTTTTTCTTGCTCAACGCAGCTTGTCGAGTTCACGCACCATTTGGCTCTAGCAATAGACATGTGCAGCTTTGCCGCTCATGGCAGTCCTTTCAACAGTGATTACTCTGTAATTTTTTAGCGAAATGAAACGTTCTTTTGCACAGCTAATATTTGGGGTGAATACTTGCTTTGTGCACAGTTTCAAGTCGCGCACGTTGCACGACTGGGTTCCTGAGCCATGGGAACTATCCCATAGAAATGCATGGAGAGTTAGATTTGACAGCGAATTACACAAAAAAAATATTCAGAAACCTGAAATATTATTTCAGCGTTTTAACCTTCACGTTGACTTCTGGCTTTATGCCAAATCTCATTTTCCTCAAGGGGTTTTGTCTAGTTTCCCGAGAGGTTGTAATTTTTAGCGAGAAAGCTGGGTATTGTTGCGACATTGATTCCTCGAAAACCTGCCTGGGACCCTCAGTCATCGACTTTCCACAAACCGGCGTATTCACAGTGGCGAACTTTGCGCCTACTTGAACTATGCGCCTTTCAGCGACCTCGTGGCTTCTCAAAGCGCCAACCGGCCAGCGGGGGTGCTAACAAAAGCAATGCTGGGCGCCCTGCACAACAAGCCTCGGCGGCGTGCCCGCAACTCATTGTCATGCCCTCTTGTGGCGTGTTGTCTTCAATAAGCCACTCGAAGAATATTTCCACCGAGGGATGCAAAGCGTCTTCGTGGTAGTGCAACATCGCCAGGACAAAGGAGGGCTCTGACCACGGCGGATTGCCACGGCGGGAGCAACCTGGCGCTCACCTGCCCAGGAGAGGAGGGGTCTCGTGCGTGTGCGCGTGTGTTTTGCGTGGTGGCGCTCCTATCAGTGCCATGACCTCCGTGATTGGTGCCTCCTGACGTCAGCCGGAGAAAAAGGGTGAAGGGGAAGGGACCCAACGTGCCTATTTAATCTCTCGCGTGCAGGAGCGCACTGCCCGCTCTCATACCAAGATGTAAATACTTGTATATAAAGTTTTCTTCTTCTCCGTCAACCTCGCCACGCCATCATGACTACCCCGGCACAACACCCACCTCGGTCCACAGCAACCACGCTACCATGGTTCGCAACAGTGGAGTCAGCGGTGAAATTCCCAACAGTGGAGTCAGCCTCTGGCTTCCCAATAGTATGTAAGCTTAAAGTAGCTGACTATTTTCTTGTGCGGCAAAAAAGCATTTTACGGTGTTTCATATCCCCTTCTTGTTAGTACATTGCGGGCAATAAACTGAATGAATCGGCTATTGCATGGATAGCCGAGTATATCTCTCTAAGACAGCATCTGGTCGCTCTCAATGGTTGTTCGTCCGGATTTGTTCCCGCGACCTCAGGAATTCCCCAAAACTCAGTTGCGGGCCCTCTCTTATTTGTGTGGCCTCAAATCTTTGTTAAAAATGTTCGCGAATGACTGTGTAACTTACACGACTATAGCGAATGCACGTGATTCAAAATACTTGCAGCGTGATTCAAATTAATAACATCATGGTGTGCTGATTCTGAAAAGTCATTTAATCTTAAAAAGTGTGTTAACGTCAACTTTACAAGAAAACCTTCATTCCAATTGAATGCGTATACAGAAAATTACACTGCTTTAAGAACGGCCGGGGAATATAAATAACGAGGAGTTTATTTAACGAGTTGTTAGAGAAATAGGCACGTTCACAACATAAAAGTTACGGCTGCACGTGTTTTTGGCTTTCCGAGATAAAATTTCAGCGAAACTCCACCTAACTTAAAAGAACAACCGTATTTCACTCATGTGCGCTCAATGTAGGAGTACGCATGTCTTTTCTGGGATCCCCACAGCAAAGAGCTCGTTGATACGCTCGAAAACATGCAGAATAGGGCAGTGCGATTCGTAAGGTATTGGCACTGTCAACTTAGGACGAGGGAAAGTAAAAGTAAACTTAAATGGTAAGAGGGGAAAGATCATAGACGAAACCTGAGGTTGAAATTTTTTCGTAATATCTATCATTAGAAAACTGGAATAGAAGGGGACAAGTATATCCAAGCGCCATTCTACATATTCCAAAGTGGGATCGCTAGCTTGAAGCAAATTATTAACTTTCCTTTAAGGTGACGCCTCGCGCGATTCATTTTATTTTAAATAAAGATGAGAGTGTAATTATCTTCCACGTATGATTTTATCCACTGTTTATAATGACAATTTTCACCACGCTTTGTAGAATTATTTTGTTATTTGGTCTGATATTTCATGCTTAGTGTTATGTATCTCCCTGCTGTAATGCAAGCAAGGGCAAGCAGGTATCAAATAAATAAATAAATATTCGAATAAATAATTAAATAAATAAATAAATAAATAAATAAATAAATAAATAAATAAACTTGCGGAGCCGCAAGTTCACCTCCGACGGGTTGAGAACCCTACGCATTCAAACTTGACCAATGAAATATTTATTGCTTTATTCGTTGCAGTACGCAAGGTTTGCTGTATGAATGCTACAATTGCTAAGTTATTTGTTTGAAAGAAAATATGAAACTCTTGTCTTACTCCTTTCCTTGCGTGAACAGAGAGGGATACAACTGCAGACATCTGAAGAAGGGCGTCATTCGCAACACGTCTAGAATTTTCTTAACGCAGAATTTTCTTAACACAGAAATTTCTCTAGAATTTTCTTTAGAGGAAAATTTGGTTCTTTTGGACTATTAAGGAGTGTGCACGTAACTGATGAAAACAACATAATAAATATATTGAAACTGAATGTACTTCTTCGATCTCTTCTAGGATCAGCCCTGTGAAAGATCATCAGAAAAGTTGATCGAGTAGAAAATTTCTTTGCAAGAAAAATGGGCAAATACTGGACATACTTTTTGTGTGATGTAAATTATATTGAATGCTGCTGAGTGTTTTGCGGAGTACCGAACCGCTTTGTAAAGGCATTCGCACTGGTTTTATATACAAAAAAACTGGTCAAGCAGCTGTTGTAAAAATAGTTGATTTAGTCAGAGCATGAAAGTGTTGTCTTAAAAGAAATTGCCTAAAAGCAGCACTTTCATCTTTCTGAAATTCAACCCACCAAAGTATGCGCCTTCCGCCTCCCCCCCCCCCCCCTCATCCTTCCTTGTTTATTACAGGTAAGCCGCCCCACAGAAGATATCAGGACCTGGGCAATACATCTATTCTAGCTCTGCAAAGAAATTAATATTTGCTGTATTCGACAGTAAAAGAGGCACAGCAAGTAAAGGAACGACCATTTGTGAGCACTGTTGAATAAATTAATTTTGGTGTAAAGTGACGCTGATAATTAAGCCAGGCTGCGCTGAAGGCTGCACGGCTGGTGGTTGCGCGCGGGCTCACTTTGATGTGGGTGCAGTGGACCCAAAATGGAAGGTTTGTGCTGCTGCACAGAGCGATTGAGTATCTGCTTGCGCTGCAGTGGTCGTCCACCGGCCTCAGTACAGTTAACGTAGTGTGGCTGAACTACAATGCCCGTAGCACGGCCAAATTTCCGGCAGCTTTAGTCCGGCTGGACTCCGACGACCGCATCTCGGCTGTCCTCCGGTGGCCGTGCTTCGGCCGCACACGGGTGGCTTTGGAGCCCTACGGCTGGAATATGGCCGTATGAACGTAAGCCGGTCGACTGGCCGACGGGCACTGGCCGTTGGACAGTGATGGGAGTACGGCCGTATACGGCCAAAAGGCCCACATTTGGACACGGGCCGAACATGGTTGCTGGAGAAAGGCCGGGCAGAAAATCACCGGCCAACGTACACCGGCTTGAGTAAGGCCGAACAGTCCTGTGCTGCCTGGGAGACAAGTGCTGTCTTCGACAACAATTCTGCAAGTCGTGTGAAGTGGTTTTATGGTATAATACATTATCCTATTTGTTCTATCATGAATAGGCAGCACAGGACCATTCGGCCTAACTCAAGCTGATGTACTTTGGCCAGTGATTTTCCATCCGGCCGTTTTACGGCAGTCGTGTATGGCCCGTGTCCAAATGTGGGCCTTTTGGCCGCACACGGCCGTTCTCCCAAGGCTATCCAATGGCCAGTCTCCGTCGGCCGGTCGACCAGCTTACGTTCATACGGCCACATTCCCGCCGTAGGGCTCTGGCCATTCGAAAGCCACGCGTTTGCGGCCGAAGTACGGCCACCGGAGGTCAGCCGAGATGCGGTCGTCGGACTCCAGCCGGACTAAAGCTGTCGGAAGTTCGGCCATTCTACGGGCATTGGAGTTCAGCCACAGTACGTTAACTGTACTGAGGCCGGTGGGTGACCACTGCATGCAGCGCAAGCAGATGATTCAGTCGCACTGTTAACCGCACAAACCCGCCATTTTGGAAGAGCTTGTTGTTGAGCGAGTTGGCTCATCATGAATAAACAAGGACTTAGCCTGAAAAAACAACACGAAAGGACGGGACAAGCCCAAACTCTCAACTAACTTTTATTGGACAGAGCACAGACATATAACTACACTTGTCTTCTGGTCGCTCATGCGCACTTTCTACAACCATAGCAATCTGTATCCCAAGTGTAGCTGAGCTCAGCTGAGCACACAACGCAAATTATTTAAAATCCGCGCTTCGCCATTGACAAAAATGGGCTGTTATCGCGAATATAATATAACACTTGTTGTTAAATACGCAGTCATAAATCTAGATCACAAAACAGTGCAGGGCACGAAGATGAGCCTAAACTCTTAAAAAAACGATCGGGGCATTCGCTAATGGAATACTAAAAAGTTACATGTCCCAGTATACACTAGGTTCTTAGTAACTGGAAGTAGTAAATGTAGCACTAGTCAGGGTTACTAACTGAAGAAGGCAGCAAGTAAAATACCTCCCCTAGTAAAGTCCTAGCGATAACACTCTTCTGAGCTACGTGCGTTTACTAACAGGTCATGCATGAACTAGTCACAAGCATGACCTTAATCTAGTGCATACTACTTCCTACACTCAGTTAATTTACTAACAGTAAAGGTTTTAGGTTCGTTCTTTCGTTGTTGTTGAAGATGATGATATGCGTTGGTGCCTGATGGTTGCGGCACTGATGACACGACAACGATGGTTGATGGAGGGTTTTTCAAAAACTGTATATTTACACGGAAGACATATACAGGATATTTACAGACTGAAGTAGACAGAGTAAGAAATAAAATGGGATTCTAGGTAAGCTAAGACTGTGCACGCGGCGCCCCCGTCAGCGGCGGACCCTGACCTAAAACTACCCAACTGGTGAAATCTTCCCTAGCCTGCCCTGGCTAGCCCGGCAATACGCCGGCCGAGCATAGCACATTAAAACCCTGAGGATTCCACCTCGAGACCTCGTGTCTTGTGGTTTTAATGGGTCACCTAGTCTCCACCCCTGATACACAGGCCAACCAGCATCCCTTGGCAATCTGATTGGGCGGGTTACCACATCCGGGTTTAAACCACGGTGGGCAACGCCCCCCGTAACCCTGAGACATCGGTCACCCTCTCTCACAACAGGAAGAAGGAAAATATCAAAAGCAAACCAACAAACACAACAAACACTCAAAAACCCGCTGAGACACGTGCAAGCTGCCGGGAACAAGCCTCTACGAATGCGGCCTGCGCCGCCCGTTCCCACGATTCTCGTCCAAGACCGGACAGCCACTCAAGCCAGCTGAAACCCATAAGCATCCGTCTTAACGACCCGGCGCGTCACCAAGATTCTCCCCCGTTGACAGGCGATGCCCCGTTAATTGGACCGTGGGCCAGAAACAGCGCGTAGGGACAAAAGGACACGGCGGCCGGCTCAGGCGTCGCCTCTGCCGCGCCCATCCCCAGCCGCAACGCGCACACCCTCGCACGCCTCCACTCCGCGCGTGCACGGGCCAACAAAGAGAGCACTTTCCCCCCAAATCGACCGCTGTCCCGCTCCAGCCGACAGCTCCAAGCCTCCCCGTCATCAGAAGCGCGTCGGGCCAATTGGTTTTACAACCGTCCCACTGGCTAAACGCGCGCGCAGGCGGCCGTCTAAGAAACCGCTGCCACGTGCATCGAACATCCGACCCACGCTTTCCCACGCTCGTACTGTGCTTTCGAACACGCCGTTCAAAACAACGCCACCGCCCAGCTGAGGCTCAAGAAAATTCGTCTGCACGCAGGCGGCATGATCCAAAGGCCGTTCGCTCTTAGCAAGCTGGCTGCTATAAAGCCCTTCATGCGCCTTTCAGGAAACCGCCGCTTCCCACGCGTTTTACTCTGCAGCATCGCTGGCGCCTGGAACCCTTACACGCCCGTCACAAGATTCACGTAGTGGCCCACTGGTCACTACGGGAATAACACAAACAAAATCCAGGCGTGCAAAGCGACAGTGAAAACAATTCACATACTTGTATGCAGAAAACACGCTAACACGAGCTCGCATGCACACACAAACCCTTCGAACAAGGACGCCCCCAAAATAATAACAGTTCCAAACGAAGAAAAAAAAATGTCCGGTGTAGCATCACGTTCGCTACACAGCGTACAGTTCGCTGTGCTCCGCTAGCGAAACACACACAGAGCCGGTGCCAGTCAGCAACGTCTCGTATCGCTGTCTTCTTCAGCAGCACGACCAGTCATTGTTGCGACACGACTCTCTGGATTGCACAGTATGGTTCCCCCGCCATGCACCCGCACGCGAACACGACCGCTCCCTTAGGAACACCGCAGAAAAACGGAAGCCCTTCCGTATTCACATGGAGCTGCCCCTCTACCTCGAGCTCAATCTGGCCACCGAAAAGCCACACCTGACCGAAATAGCCCCAGGCCACACAAAATGAGCGCCTGACAGCCGCTGGGTATTCAACCTGCGCGGAGAAAACTTCCCGCGCTTGTGCGTGAAACTACCCCTGCCTCGACAATGCGAAACCTCGCGTGGAAGGCCCTTGCAAGCGAACAAACGCTTGCCTGCACTTAAGGTGTTGGTCTCTCCTTCACTGCAAGAACACTTCAGCTCGCTTGCCTCTGTTCACGCATTCTTACCGGTGCGACACGATGCTCAATTTCGAGCGGCTTGTGCCCTTGCTCCGTCGAGCCCTGTACGCGCCTCTCATCTGCTTGCTGCAGAACAATGCCCGAGAGGCATGTTAGCCATACTAGCGCGTCCTGCTCGACCCTGTCTCTCTGCTTCTCTCCGGAATTGCGACAGCTGGCTCCTCTCGACACTCCGTGTCGTCGAGAACAGCTCGCGGGTAGAGCGCTACCGAAGCACCCTGCCTGCCTACCGCGTCGCTCTGCCAGTGGTGATGGCGGTCACTACCCTTCGCGGCCTCAGATACGGCGACCGCGCCGTTAGTCTGCCCCTTCTGCTCGATTACCTGGATTACAGCCTCACGGTGGTGTAGGTCTACACCCTCGCTTGCATTCTCCTGAGATTGCCCGCGGTCTGGATTTACTGACCGGTCCGAGCCAGCATCGGGCGGCGACTCCTGAAGCCCCGGTGGGATCGCCGCTGCGAATGAAACTGTCGCTGCTCCGTTGGTACACGGCAAAACATTCGGCGCGTCCTCACCCATCTTTTCTACGGCCTCGTCGGCCAGCTCCGGCTCCTGATCATCTGCCAACTGCCCTGAAGGCTCATCTCTCGGGATCGCAATCCCGCACCGGCGTGAGACCAGACACTCACGTGCGGTCTCTCCAGTCTTTTCCCGATCTGAATGAACTGACCACAACGAGACGGCATCGGGCGGCGGCTCCTGAACCCCTGCGGCGGCCGCAACGGGTTCGACGCACGCGCGTCCCCCCGCCTCTGACATGGCCGCTTCATCGGTGTTCGGCGCTGACAATGCGGCGTCGCCTCGCACAGCTTCTGTTCCGCCGCCCCCCGCCGCGGCAACTGCCGGGCTCTTTCGCGCTGTTCCATTAGCTCGAGCTCACGCTCTAAGTCCCTAATGTTCTCCCGAACAGCCCTGAGCTCCGCTTCCATCGCTTCGACTGAGCGATTCTTACTCGCCATGATTAGCTATGCGAACTAAATCGTAGTTTACGCTAATTCATGCCCTGATTTAACGGCAGTGATCGCGCATGGGTGAAGGCAAAGGGACCTCACCACACGACGCGCTGTGACAGACGCCGTCTTCCCGGTGGCCTCTCTTCGCTCCTGCTCCTCACCGCACGGTCACGGCGTTCCGTCAGTGTCCGCAGTCACACACCTCATGCGCTGCTTCCCCAGTAGTCGCTGCGACGCCGACGCTGTGTCGACGCCTTCGTTGCTCCTGGTGGTCCCCGGCAAGCCTACCGCTCGCCGTCCCGCTGTCTGCACGGGCTTCCGGTAGACGATGTCTTCCCCCAGTTGCAGATGCGCCCCTTACTTGTTGTTCTTCAGTCGTCGCCCTCCTTGTCGTCGCGCCTCGCAAATCCTGTTGGCTGCGCCAGTAAAGGTTTGGTTCGATGTTGTTACTTGTTGAAGATGATAATGAGCTGCATTGGTGCGTGATGGTTGTGGCACTGATGACACGACGACGATGGTTGATGGAGGGTTTGTCAAAAACTGTATATTTACACGGAAGACATATACAGGGTATTTACAGACTGAAGTAGACAGATTAAGAAATAAAATGGAGTTCTAGGTCAGCTAAGACTTTGTGCACACTGCACCCCCGTCAGCGACGGACCCTGACCTAAAACTACCCAAGTGGTGAGATCCTCCCTAGCCTGACTTGGCTAGCCCGGCAATACGCCGGCCGAGCATAGCACATTAAAACCCTGAGGATTCCACCTCGAGACCTCGTGTCTCGTGGTTTTATGGGTCACCTAGTCTCCACCCCCGATACACAGGGCAATCAGCATCCCTTGGCGATCTGATTGGGCGGGTTACCACATCAGGGTTTAAACCGCGGTGGGCAACGCCCCCCGTAACCCTGAGACATCGGTCACCCTCTCTCACAACAGGAAGAAGGAAAATATCAAAAGCAAACCAACAAACACAACAAACACTCAAAAATCCGCTGAGACACGTGCAAGCGGCCGGGAACAAGCCTCTACGAATGCGGCCTGCGCCGCCCGTTCCCACGATTCTCGTCCAAGACCGGACAGCCACTCAAGCCAGCTGAAACCCATACACATCCGTCTTAACGACCCGGTGCGTCCCCAAGATTCTCCCCCGTTGACAGGCGATGCCCCGTTAATTGGACCGTGGGCCAGAAACAGCGCGTAGGGACAAAAGGACACGGCGGCCGGCTCAGGCGTCGCCTCTGCCGCACCCATCCCCAGCCGCAACGCGCACACCCTCGCACGCCTCCACTCCGCGCGCGCACGGGCCAACAAAGAGAGCACTTTCCCCCCAAATCGACCGCTGTCCCGCTCCAGCCGACAGCTCCAAGCCTCCCCGTCATCAGAAGCGCGTCGGGCCAATTGGTTTTACAACCGTCCCACTGGCTAAACGCGCGCGCAGGCGGCCGTCTAAGAAACCGCTGCCACGTGCATCGAACATCCGACCCACACTTTCCCACGCTCGTACTGTGCTTTCGAATACGCCGTTCAAAACAACGCCACCGCCCAGCTGAGGCTCAAGACAATTCGTCTGCACGCAGGCAGCATGATCCAAAGGCCGTTCGCTCTTAGCAAGCTGGCTGCTATAAAGCCCTTCATGCGCCTTTCAGGAAACCGCCGCTTCCCGCGCGTTCTACTCTGCAGCGTCGCTGGCGCCTGGAACCCTTACACTAACCATGCAGTTGTTAGTGGCAGAGCCTACGTACAAAACCGCGGGGTAGTAAGGTTCGTAAAGAGTTAGTAAATACGGCCGTTACTACCTTTTCTCGACCTTTTTTATTAAGAGTGCACAAATGCACAAGCTTACCCTCTGATATATTTATTACGAAAAACGTAATGCAACATTGTTCTTTGCCGCATTATTAGCAGAATAATTGGGGGTAACTTGCGCTTTTGCGCCTTTGGTGGGGAGTCCCTGATATGGCGCTGGTTGAGCTCCTGCGTGGTGGCCGCTTGCTCGACGCCCTTGTAGGCTAGTTAATTTCGGCGAACCACCGCCATCTCGAGTCGGACAACTATGCCGCGTCGATGTCTCCAATGCTCTCCATTTCTCGAGGGGGTGAATACCGTCGAGATGATGCGTCGATGAGGCCGGCGGGCGAGGCGTGGTAGCGCTGCGACTGGCAAGGCTTAGCTGACCCGTCGGTGCGGCACAGTCTTCTTTGGGCAATAAATGATATTCCGATGGCCTAAAAGGGTAACTGGTAATCCCCAGTGAGTCCATACAACTTGCCGGTTCACCTAGTACCACTCATTTCTGCTTGACGAACGAAGTTCGTTCATTTAAAGCGTAGAAACACCGACCGGATCAAAAACGCGTCTGCATCGCTCGGCTCCCTAACGGCTTTTTCAAAAGGCCAGTTTCCAGAGCTGCATGTATTCTCAGCACCCAGACGAGTGACGTTGTTCGGCTATACGCCGCCTACCAAACTAACGACTGATAACCTGAGACTTTAAGTCGGCTGATCTCCAGCTGAGCACTGGTTGCCAATTATTCTGCGGCCGTTCGCTTGCCGTGGTCCGGCCGAAGCGTGCAAACCGAATGAAAAACGTACGTTCTGGGGCCTTACGTATGCCGGTATCCTTTATTACACCACTTGCCCGAAGAAAACGAATATTCTGCCGCCAGACGCTCGGTTAATTCACCGTAGAGAGAGCGAATGCACGGCTGCCGCACTCAGGCTGGTTTTCTTCCGAACACAAACTGCCACACGAATACAAATATTCTGTTGCAGGTCGCTTGCCGCGCTTCGGCTGAACACCGTTTCCCGAAGGAAAAACGGATGCCCTACGGCCGTCCTTCGGCCGTTCTTCTTCTGAACGTCGGCCACCGAAAGTAAACTGGATATCTGGTAGCCAAGTACCTGCCGCTGTTTGTCTGAACCCGGGCGGCCGGAGAAATGCCGAATTGCTGGTAGCCAAATGTTGGCTGTTTAACGGTTGAACAGTGGCTGCCAGAAACTGGATGCTATCCGGACATGCCAGGAAGCGGCCATAGACGGGCCGGTCGTGGGACAGACTTTCTGTGCTGCCTGGGAGGATATCTGGTGAATTTCCATCACAACTTAAACAACACAATATCGTGCCGATTTCAAAAAGCGACACCGATAATCAATTGATAAATATAGACCTATTTCTATTTTGTCATTGTTCAGTAAAGCATAAGAAAAATATTTTACGACCCCCTGAACTAAATACCTGACCAAATTCGCGGTTTTATCGCCCATTCAGTTCGGTTTCCATGCAGAATACTCCACCAATCTTATCCTCGTCTCTTTTGCAAGCAAAATTAAAAACATGATTAACCCCCCTCCGTTTCTGTAGATTTGGCCCAAGGGTGCGGTTCCATTATTATAGCAGCCTACAAACTAAATTACAATCAATAGGTGGCGCAAGTCCAGCACTGGAACTTATAAAAACGTACTTCCTTAACCGATCGGAAGCCGTATTTTTATCTAACACTCCGTCTAGTTTTATTTTAAGATAGCGAGCAATTGCATTCTGCAAGGTTCTATTCTTGGCCCAGTTTTATTTTTAATATACCAAAATACTTGCCTAGTAGCCTTAATTATTGTGGAGCTTTTGCTGATGCCGTTGACGCAATGCTACATGCTAACCACTCATCCATTCATAATTTAACCGAGAAAATTCCATGCGATCACAAAAACCTGGAAGATTGGTGCGAACATAACTAACTTCCAATTACGCGTCTAAAACAGCTTTCATAGTTTTAACTTGTGGTCATTAACGTCTTCCTTTCGACCCGGTTTTGCACATAGTGGTTCATCTATTCATTGAGTTACCGAAATCAATCATTTAAAAGTGGCATATGATTCAAATATAAAATGTACTAAACATGTATCAAACTAATACTGTCCTATGGTATGTGCATCCTAATTAAACCCCGCGCATGTTTCAGTTTATCAGCCATCTTTCATATACCCCTTCATTCGCAGTCACATAACTTACTGTAGTTCATCTAAGGGTAATACCTATCATATTCGTACCCCTCCAATGAAGCACAGACAACACCAAGATATAGGCATAATTACATACAGCTCCTTCTTACATACATATATTGACATACAAGTGTAATAGCAACATGGTTCAACTACTTAAGACTGATAGATTGCTAACTATACGCCGTTGGCTCAAATTCTGCCTACGTATCCTTACCTATCAATCAGTCAAAGAAACGGATACATTCGATCATATTTACCCCCGAAGCATGTATTAATAATAAGTTGACTTGTCTTGCCTCGAACAATAACTTCATATCACCAAAATTAAAAAATATTTATTTTTATTTTTATGAATTTCTTCTCAATACGATTGTTTGCAGACGAATGTGTATTATATAGAATTAGTGATCACCTGGATGACTGCACCTCGCTTCGACATGATCTGAATAGGCTATTTGATTGGTGTTAAATTTGGGCAATGCAGATAAACCTGCAAAAATATGTGTACATATGCTTCATGAGAAAGAAAACGCTTCATGGTTATTCCTATAACATTAATGGTACATGTCTTAACCAAACGTTGGAACATAAATATCTTGGTGCATATCTCACCTCGGACCTGTCTTGGCACCATCATGTAAATCATGTGTGTACGAAAGCTTGTCTTGATTTGGGCTTCCTACGTAGCAAAGCGAAACGTTTTCCAGTGAAGACTAAAGAGTTGCTGTACAAGACCGATGTTCGTCCCATAAACGAGTTTGTTTGCACGGGATGGGATCCACGTATAAAATCTGATATCGAGAAACTAGAAGGAGTGCAAACTTTGCTACTCGCTTTGTTCGTAAAGATTACTGAAGGAACTTCAGAAGGAACGCCGCTGACGACGTAGTTTGAATGCGTTAAAGATATAAGGCGCGTCTAAGACTGATATCACCGCCGCGTCCGTGGCTTGGTCGGTAGAGCGTCGCGCTGCGGCCGCAAAGTCCTCGGATCGAAACCTGGCGCCGGATGCTGTTTCTTTTTCAAATATAGAGGAGCACTGCGGACGCCGCCGCCGCCGGCGGTGGATGGTTTGGGGTCGCTTATAAAGTGCATTCGCACTTAAAACCGCGCATTATCGTCGCGCCGCGTTTCCTCCTCCTTTCAACTTTCTCTCTGCGCTGTTGACGGCGCGCGAGCCTTCCCTCCCGTGATGCTGCGCTCCTTGGCGGTGACGTACTTCCGCTATCGCGCTGCTCATATTGCCGTCTGCTACGGGCAAGCTTTGTTGACACCTTGAATCCCTCACTCCGCTCAAGGCTGGAAAGGCGAACGAAAAATCTGCCCGCATTTGTGCGGCGCACTGGCCTTGCCCTTTCGCGGTGTGTGTTGCTGCAGGGCAGCACGTGACTTTTAATCGGCGGCGAACTCGCAGCCGCTCGGGGATGATCGTGCGCTCGATCCATCATGCACCGCGCACTGTTTATCCAAAAAGCGCCGTATCAGATGTGGCCCCGCTGGTGCCGGGTCTTATTTTGCGGTGGTGGTAATTCCTGCCGGCGGCATGGGAAAAAGACATTTTAAACCGATACAGAACCCGTGAACAAAACGCTTCAATCATGTGACCAGTTCAGCTTGGGGCGACGCGTGGTGGAGAGCGGCAACGTTGGCAAAACATGCTCCGGCGCGGCTCTGAGCTTTCTAGCGCTGGAGAGAGCGCCAATTCTTTGACAATCTCAAACATCGGTTGCCTTCGCAACAAGGCACAAACCGCCCCATAAGTCAGTTACGGTTGCGTGATCCCGGTTCAGCTCGGAGCCCCACCTCGCGACATGTGGGCACTGCAGGCGTACCACTCACTCCCATTGGGAAGTGTGAGATGCGTTTGGCATTACAGGAGGCCATGGTGTGTGTGTTGTGGACGCCTTTGTTTAGCGATGAAATGCGACGTTGTGCTTCTGCGGGTGGATAGTGCTTCCCATGGTCTGGATTATCTTTCTCGAGCGACGTACGACTCAACCTCGCATGGGGTATGTGCAGTGTGAGTGGCTAAAAGCCATCTCGGCTTGCGCGCCAGAGTTAAGTGACTTGCTGTTCGTCCCCGCAACCGCAGCAACCGCTCGCGAGGTGAGTGCCGAATTTACGACGGGCAAGAGGAGGCAACCCATCGTCTGTCAATCGCGGTTCAGACTTGCAACGCATGTTGTGACGTTGTGTTTGTTCGAAACGCATCTCTGGATTGTTTTGAAGTGGAATAAAATGTATCCGTCAAACCCGGGCATTTCGGCTCAGGGCGTTCTCTGCGATTGCACGAAAGAAGTGTCACGGGGCTTCAACGCTTTCTTTATGAAACGTACTCAAGTAAGAGAATATCCATGTCGTGTTATGGCCGTGTTGCATTCAATACGAATGGTTAAGCGTTTTTTTACACTTGTTTCGTTTGTCGTAAAATGTCCAAGCACTCCGACACTCCGCTGGCAGATCAGCTGGCGAGCCGACGCTGAGCAGACGACTCATCTCTTGGCCGGAAGTGCGTGAAAAAGCCGCCCAATAGCTGGATGTCTAGCTCATGACGAACATCTGGGAATCGATGATGCAGACATGTGAAGATGGCGGCGTCCAAAAACACAAAGGAAAGGGTGAGAAAAAAGCGACAAACAAGCGACAAAAGTGTGAGCTTTCCGCTGCGCGTAAAAGAGTAATACTTGGCCCAGATGACCTTGACGACCCAATCTAACGATTGCGCTACTTCATTTAGTGTGCTCAAAACGCCTTTCAGGGCCCCTTTAATCTCTGCGGCGCAGAAGAGACAGACATCATCTTTGCTTGTAGGGCTTAAAATGTCGGTATGAAGGGGTAGGGCTGCGAGGTAGTTGTTGAGTTTGAGCACGATAGCGATAGTGTCAGTTTGAGAGTGTTGATTCTGGAGCGTTGTGGCCCGACTGGACATTTTTAGATTTTTTTCTCAGACATAGGTATAAAGAAGACACATTTATTGAGTAAGATACCATGGGCGTTCGTGGAGCTCGTGTTTCCCGAGTTCCGCTCAATCTCGGGCCTTCCGGAATAGCACCCTTTACAACCTACCCACAGCACTAACCAAATCATAAGCAGCTTTAGGTGGACTACAAATATAAAACAAACTAGAAAACAAACTGCTAATAAGAAAAAAACTAATAGCTAAACGTATGTACTTGGTGGTTTCGGGTGATGCGGATCAAACGTAACTAGCAGAGCACTCGAAATTGTTAAAAAAATTTATACCTACGACATTCGTGCGTACAACATGGCAGTGGTCGAGGAAACGATGGAAACCGTAGGAGATCTAAAACCAACTAAAAGAAAGCTAGCTGTCGGCAAAGACACCATGTATGCACTCCGAGAGGATCCGGGTAACATAACGCACAATATGGACGAAATGATAAAGTTGCACAACAATTCTACTCCACGATATGGGCCAGCGACGTTAGATTAAGCCAAGTTTGCAATGTCCCACAATAAACTAAAAAGAAAGTATATAGAAACGTCTCTCAAGGGCATGAAAATAGGAAAATCTGCATTTGATGAGGCTGCAGGTGACGACTGCATGAGCGCAGGCCTTCTGAAGGTCGAAGGAGATATTTTCCTCAAAAACTTGCTTCGCTACTCTTGAAATGCTTGAGGACTTTAAAAGTGCCCATAGACTGGAAGAACGCCAACATAATTCTGATTCATAAAAAATGTAGATACCAAAGGCTTTAAAAATTATAAGCATCGTGGCCTACCCTTGGTTTAATTCAAGCTGCTTACAAAATAGTTAACCGAATAACTGAGATCCGAGATTTCGAAAATTCCCAATGATCAGGCTGGGCTTATAGAATGGGTTCTAAACAATAGATCACATTCACATTGTCAGTCAAGTCAAAACAAATTACGCCCATCTTCCCGCGAGGGAACCCTGATGTGATGCGACGCATCGGGGGGTTCAATTGGCGTTTCCGTTGGGTTGATTCTCTAAATCGCGTGAAACGTTCCGCGTCACGTGCCCGTCGCTTCGCAGCCTTGTCTTCAGTTGAAGTAACGTTGCCATCAGCGTTTGGATTGACGCTGGTACTCGATTGTGTCAAACCACTCGCTGACGGGACTGTTGCTTCCATCGCACTACATCGGAAGAAGCAACGGAGTCGTCGTCGTCAAGCGAAGCACAAGCAAAGTCAAGCGCAGTCAAGCGACCGCACTTGACTGAACCGGCGCAGCGCGCTCACCGCTTTAAATTCAGCTCTTGAAGGAGAGGAGACGAACGGAGGAGAGTTGCGCATGCGCAGCGAGAGCAAATGCGAGAGAGAAGCGTCAGCGAAGCGCGCGCCGCTGTTATGATAATGAGCCAGAAAGAGCGCGTTGCACACAGCTGTTGGCGAGAAGAACGGAGGAGAGTTTGCGCATGCGCAGGTGGTGTGCGGACGCCGCGATGACAACAACAACGCCGATGGAGGGACATGCCCGACAGCAAGAGATGCGCTGCGTCTAAAAATCGGCAGAGTACACTAAACCCCTTTAAATGGCATTTATAAACTACGAAAAAGCGTTTGATTCCGTACACACTATAGCAGTGCTGGAAACACTCAAAGACCACGGAATAGAGGAGACCTACGTGAAACTTTTGGGCGTCATAAATAAAAGACGTACGGGCACAAAAGTTCTTCACAATCAAAGCGACAAATTCCCGATCCGAAATTGAGTAATCAGTTCCCAAAACTATTCACAGCATGTATGGAGGGAATATTTACGAAGTTGACGAGGAAAACATGGGATTAAGGATAAACAGGAAATCATCGAGCCTTTTGATATTTTCAGATGACATTAGTCTTGCTAAGTCAGTCTCGGGACACTTACCTAAATGCTTGAGGAACTACGATCAGTAAGTAAGGCCGTGGGACTGAAGAATAATATGAAGAAATCTAAAGTTGTGATAAATAAATATATTGAAACCGCCCTTCTCACTTTATGTAACGAAGAGCTAGAACAAGAAGATTATTTCTATCTCATGCAGGTTCAGAGTTCACCCCAATAGCGAGAGAAAAATTCGGCACACAATATGATGGGCTGAAGTGCGTTCGGCAAACACCCCAAATATTGATGAGTAAGCTACGATTATAGCTCAAAGAATAATATACAAGCAGTTACCCCTGCCGGTGATGTCATATAAAGCGGAAGCTTGGCGATTACTAAACAACTAAAAATTAAACTTTGGTCAGCACAACGCGCAATGCAACTAGTAATGACAGCAGTAACACCTAAAGACAGGAAGCCAGATTCCTGGGTGCAAAAAGAAAGCAAACTCTAGCACGTAATATAGTTCAAATAAAGAAAAAAAACGGACTGGGACAGGCCCTGCAGTCAAATGAAATGACAACTATGTAACACCAGGGCAACAGAGGGGATGCCGGGATACTGGTCTAAAAGGAAGAGATGGCGAATTACTGCATTGAAGGAAGAAATAGGAAACTTCGGTGTGAAGAATGGACTCGATCAGAGAAGGACAGGAGCGGTTGGAGGTGAGTTGGAGAGGCCTTCATCCTGCATTGTACCTAAGTAGACTCACGATGATGACGATGAAAAACTGCCCGGTAAAGCCATCTGTAGTCTATTTTACCGGCTAATTTTGAAGCTGTTCCTACGCAATCTCCGCACATACTCTTCCTAATAAAGGGGCCAAATAACTAAAACAAGCTATTTTTCTGTAAAGTGGTTCATGCCCTTTACAATTTCCGCAAAAAGACTTTCGGGGATGAGTGGGGAAGTAGTGCCTAAAGGGCTGAACTTCAAATTACGCATTGTATGCGCCTGAATACGAAGTTGCAAAATATCTATGACGTACTTAAAGCAGTCTAAAATGGCAACTAAGGATAGCGGCTTAAAAGCCATCGTTAAGAAGCCTGAGTTTGGATATTAGTACTAAATGCTTGTTAGTTGAATAGGCGCGTTTCTGCGCCGGACAATTTAAATGACTGGACTTATTCATGAACTTAGGACTTCTACTCATGCTGGCTAAACCTTAGCAAGTTGGGGTCACCATGCCCTCAGTCAATGGTGCATAAACGTTGGGTTTTCTTTTTGGGTCACTATTTTAACAGAAGCTAATACGCTGGTGAAACTGCCAGCCCATAAATCTTGCAGTATTACCTCACCTGATAATATCGCCCTGGCTTTTGCTTTCCATTCCTGATTCATGTCAATTCTTTTACCCTATTCCACGGCAGGTGTTCATGTATATTTTTATAATACTGCAGTATTATTTATTTGAAACTATTTAAGGCCCATTTGCAATCCAACTAAAACCGCACAATAATTTTGCGCACCGAGTCATCATAATCGTCTTCATCAGCCTACTCAGGTCCACAGCACGACGGAGGCCTCTACCATTTCCATCCAACCACTCCTGCCCTGCGGGGCTTGAGTCCACAATTGTTTTGTCCACCAACGATTGTTTTTTTTATTTAATCTCTCTATCGAAGAAATCTACTCCCCTTCTTCTACACCCATGCCTTGGTATCTACTCTGTTGCCCTAATTGACCACCGGTTGTCGGTTCTCTCACTACATGGCTGAAGTACATTTCAAGTAGGTCTACAGTACATTTTTTTTTTCTTTATTGTAACTATGATATTTTCTACTCTAGTTTGTCCTCTGATCCAAGTAGCTTGTTGCTGCCCCTGAATTTTGCTCCTAACATTATTCGCTTCATGGCCCATCGAGCCGACCTAATTTTGCTTTTTGGTTGTTTCGTAAGGCTCCATGTTTCATTTCCGTATGTCAGCACCGGCAGTATGCACTGATTGTAGATTTTGTTTCTTTTAAGCGATAGAGGTAGCTTACTTTTCATTACTTGGGAGTACAGACAGAGTGCACAGGGTCAGTATCAGTAAACTCCGCAGCGTAGATGTATTGCGTAAGAAAGGGCAGAAATGTAGCTGGCCTGTGGGAACTATTGCTTTTTATTTTCTCTATATAGATGCTGTTTGATTTAAGGTCAATTTAGGACTGGCATGATTGTTGTGGCGATAAGCAACATTTCGACTGGAGTTTTATTGTGCGTTGGTATCATACTCATGTCAACAACCATACTTTATTTGAACACAGGAAAAGCACTGATTATACAAGTTGGGTTGAAATTTTGGGAATATTTGGAACAATACTTGCTTGTAGAGTGCCCTTCGATATTAAGTAGTTTTGGGTAATAAACACCAAATGAATAAATTAAATGAATAAACTTCCGAAGCGTTTACAACATGCACAGCTGCACTAAAGATGAGCCATAATATTTTACGATCCACACGCCAAGAATCCAAGAAAGGTGACCGATTTCAATGCAGGCTAGTCAAGTCTCCGTTATACATTTTAGTACGTAAGCTATGATAGTGCAGTGCAAACTGGGCCAATTCTTATGAAAACTTGAGCAGTATTGCTGAACTATTACACGTCTACAGCGAGTATTATGCGGCCACACTGCTTATGGTTACAAAAAACAATAAATAGCAAAGCAATAACATCGTTTGTTTCTTACCATACATTGTTGACCGTTTGGGGCACGCCACTCAGTGCCATTTGTCATGTTGCATTTGCATTTGAGAACGGCGTTGGTAATTGTTATGTTCTGAAATAAACAAATGACGCTTTTAAGAATACGTAATGCTAAATGATAACACTCATATGTTATGTATAACAACTAAAACTAGGAAACATGCATTTGCCTAAAGTTTCGGGTTTCTAGAAAGCATTCTCTTTGTCACTACCTGCGTGAATTATAGGGAGTAATTTCTTTACGAGTACCATTTTTTCACATGATAACCCCACCCTACCATGAATACAAGAGATGTCAGGTTTCCAATCCTTCAAAAAGCATATCTTTCAGACTCGATGTCTATGGAGAGGTACATAATAATAATATTTTTCGTCCCTTCTGCTTTTAAAACTTTTTAAACTTTAAAGGAGGGATGGCTCGAGGGTATGCAAGAATATAATTTTTTATTAAATGCAGAGCATTTCTTTAACTCACGATGTCACCCGGCGCTGTCGGCGTTGGCGTGCCTCGGCGTCCGCAACAGCCGTTCCAGGTGCGCCCTCTCCCCCACTCCTCCTCTCCCGCATCACGCTACCCTCCTCGCTCTCAACAACAGGTCCGCACCCCTCCCCCTACACTATATAAAAAAATAATACCTACCGGCGCCTGGTTTCGATCCCACGACCCTGCGGGCGGAACGCAAGGTACATGGTGCTCTACCCACTGCGCCACAAAGCCGACACAGAATGGAAGGCTACGAACGCACCTTATATCCTTGACTCATTCAAACTACGTCAAGAAGCTGCTGATACAACGCATTCACTACCTGTGGGCGGAACGCGAGGTACATGGTGCTCTTCCCACTGCGCCACAAAACCGACATAGAATGAAAGGCTACGAACGCGCCTTATATCCTTGACTCATTCAAACTACGTCAAGAAGCTGCTGATACAACGCATTCACTACCACCAACTCCCCAAACACTAAATGTTAACGCAATACACCCACCCCCTATGCGACGCATTTACTCGAGTCCCCCTCGCGGGGAGATGGGCCCTTTTGGGCATTTTTTAACTCACGATGTCACCCGGCGTTGTCGGCGTTGGCGTGCCTCGGCGTCCGCAACAGCCGTTCCAGGTGCGCCCTCTCCCCCACTCCTCCTCTCCCGCATCACGCTACCCTCCTCGCTCTCAACAACAGGTCCGCACCCCTCCCCCTACACTATATAAAAAAATAATACTTACTGGCGCCTGGTTTTGATCCCATGACCCTGCGGGCGGAACGCAAGGTACATGGTGCTCTACCCACTGCGCCACAAAGCCGACACAGAATGGAAGGCTACGAACGCGCCTTATATCCTTGACTCATTCAAACTACGTCAAGAAGCTGCTGATACAACGCATTCACTACCACCAACTCCCCAAACACTAAACATTAACGCAATACACCCACCCCCTATGCGACGCATTTACTCGAGTCCCCCTCGCGGGGAGATGGGCCCTTTTTTTCTAAAACCGCCATATCGTTGCCGCCCGTATTGTGGGCTTGCTGAGTATTTTAGTTTACCTGTTAACCTTAGGCCTTTAATAAACTAAAAACTACTTTGTCTTAATTGTGTTACTGAAGTGGGTTACCGCTCACTGCCAGCTTTGGATTAACTAATCTTTTATTGCCTAAAAGCAGCTGTCATTGCAAGGCAAAGGGCGATTTCTTCTTATTTGGTTGAAACCCAAAGCTCGAACCGAGATTCTCAAAGCTCGAACGTTACAAAATACTATAAACACGTAGGAGGGGCACAGTTAAGAAACTAGTAGCAAACTTGATAGAGACAACCGATGCAAATCAATAAATGTTGAAGAAAATAAAAGTCCTAAATTTTCACTGAAGGGACACTGATTTAGCGCTGTCTCGGAGCGGAAAACGGTAATTCTACATGAAATGTCCCCTCAGTAGCGCTCGTCTTCCGTCCTTCAAACGGCAATTCACGACGCAGAGCTCCGGGAGTCCACATCAAAATGTCTTTAAGTCTCGGGCCATCGACGAAAACACACGGTCTCGTAGCCGCGTGACCATCATAGAATCACAATGTTGGACGGGGTGAGCAGCCTGCGCAGCACACCTTCTTTTTTTCACTTTGACAAAGGATCCATAGTTTAAATAAGAATAACAAAACAAATTGCCTGCGGAGATACGCCTCTGTGCACCTCGGCTTGATTAATTCGCAACATACACGCTTTCAATTATGTCTTAGGTACGACGCCTTTCCGCAAGCCTTATGATTGCATTAACAACGCTATGCAATGCCCGAATTGTTGTATTTAGTTTATTCTTGTTCATAACTTAGAAAATTATGTCCCGTAATGCGACGGATTGAATTCCACGGCTGTTTTGTTTTGTTTTGTTTTATTTAGTACTCATTTGTTGTGAAATGTCGTGGGTCTATCTACGGTAAATAGAGGACGATACTGCAATTTAAAGTCCGTTACGAGTAAATCTGGGAAAATATCTTTTTGGCACTATTTCATGGAATGTTTCCGCGCGAATAAATTAATGATATCTAGATTATGCAATTAGGAACCATAAAAAGGGTGTGAAAAATAATGTATTACACCAGATTGAATCAAACACGTGAAATTACAAGTATTTCAGGTTTTTCCAGGTGCCCCCAATACTGGAAAAATATTTTTCATTTAAAGTAAGCCTAAAAAATAATACCCCTGGGGCAAGGACGTTTTTAAAAAGCGTATTTTTCTGGCATACTCAAACTTCAACTTCACCATTAAAAAAACAATATCAAGTGCGGAATGCATTGCTAAAGAGTGCATGTGAGCAAAAATTAAAAGTGGTATATAAAAGTCTCAAAAAAATCCAATAAAATGATAGGGTATTCACGCGATTGCGTACAAAAATACGCAGACAACGTACAAGGAATGACCTTTGCAGTTTAAAGTTAGAGAACTATAGATTTTAGAAAAGTAGACGTAGGCTGTGGGTTACGGTCGAGTTCGAATGGGTGCGTAGGAAACGAAAGCATTGAAAGGGCTATGGTGGTTTAAACAGATACGTCTGCTAAGATTCGTCCAAGCCACCGATAAGCGGAAGGCGATAAGCGAAAGGCAATAAGGAAGGCGATAAGCGAAAACGTACAGAAGTTGAGATTTCGGCACATGTTTAAGGTCACCAGGTGGCCAAAATTAACCCAGAGCCCTCACTATGGCGCGTCTAGTGTAGTTTCAGAGCGTTAAACCCCACTACCAATTAATCAGTTTAGGTTATTCTACAGGCCATTAGGTTATAGAAACACGTCCAAGAGCATGTCCAGTATTTAAAAAGCATGAATGCGCTCATTTAGATTAGACAAAGCGCGCACTTGTACACCCAAACCGGAGAAGTGAGACGTTCCTACTGCACGAACAACGCCGTTGTAGTGACTGACGCGCAGACCGAGTAGTATACATTACGCATGTATCAATAGACATGTAGGCTGCAAAAGAAAGCAAGCATATGTTCGTTCGAAACTCAAACGATTGCAATACGCCGATGTTGTTCATTGGGTGGTCGGACAAAACGGGCACTGTCAATTTTCACACTAGGGACGAGGAGGCCCCAAAAGAGTTAGCATATTTGTCCTTTTAGTTGCAACAGTTGTAAGCTTCTGAACTTCTTTTGCTTTCTCACAACACAGACTGTTCCAAGGTATAAAATAACTTCGTGCTCCAGTGACAACAAGACTCCTACTTAGAAAAATTCAAAACAAGCACGCTTACTTACAATCGCGCTACCCGAACTTGTGATACCCACGTCTCTGCCACGAACATTTGGGTCTTGAGACTGTAGCCCTACTCTTCACATCTCTCGTAATGTTTTATATGACCTTCGTCACGAGCACAGTTTCCCAAAATGTCAAATCATAACACTTACCTGCACTGCGTTGTCCTGAAAAGAAAAAAAACGTGATCAATGCGCTGTCTAAGAAACAAATTAACCTTTGCTGCAACGGAAGTTCCTTTGTTTTGTAAGAATATACATGTGGGTCTCCATCTTTGCAAGGTGCTGAAGTAACTGACTGCGGTATAGAGAACAATGCTGCTTCGAAACGAAGCGTACTGCGTGATTCGTTCGGAGCATGAGATCCGTACTGAAACACAGGTAAATGTAATGTTCTAAATCGACGCTGTGTAGAACATATTCGGATGCTCTGATTATGTCTACCTGCTTTATATCCTGAAGCTCAGCTACGTATCATTCCGTACGAGTTAAACAAGAGTTACAATTCCATTCTAAAACTTCTAGAAGCTCAGAAATAACTCAGAGCGAAAAACTGTGATGAAATACCTAGCAACCCTACTGTTATTGTTAACCCAGATGCAAAAAATAAAAATTTGTAATGTTTTAGCAATACAAAATAAGAAATGTGGGAAATAGGTAAATAAACGGAAATAATATTTTATGCACGAACGCAAAAACACTAAACGGTAAGCTTTCGTCTCTTTTGATACTTTGGATGTTGGACGCCGACGTCGATGATCAAGTGCAATACGTTTCAAACGTCTTTGAGTCAGTGCTTGTTCGTCTCGCTTGGAACTAGCACAATATTTTTCTTGTGTTTTTTGCAGTGATGTGCACTTATTGCCACTAAAGCAATTAGGCGCCTCTACTTCGCCAATTCTATATTTTTCCCCAGATGCAAGGCTTAATGCAGGGTTGATCCATTTCCTGTTTTTTATTTGTATTTCTCCCGTCCTTTCCCGCAGTTCTCTAAGAAAAATTTTGGCGAGTGAGAACTTTGGCAAAACTTGGACAAAACTATAGCAAAGCTCTGATACAACTTCGGTAAGAAAACTTTTATTTAGAAACTTCGTGGGGAATCCAGCCAACAAAAACGCGTTGATTTGTGAATCGACTTTGACTGTAGGGTTTAACGCGCCGACGCAACGCAGGCGATGAGGCGCGCCGTAGTGGAGGGCTCCGGATTAATTTTGACCACCTGGGGATCTTTAACGTGCGCCGAAATCTCGTACACACGGGCGTTTTTGCTTTTCGCATCGATCAGAAAAGCGGCCGCCGCGGCCGGGAATCGAACCCGCGACCTCGTGCTCAGCAGCGCAACGCCTTAGCCACTGAGCCACCGCGGCGGGTTGATTTGTGAATCGAACGAAAGCAACCATGGAGAAGGAAAGTTTGGTTTTTATATCTGATTTTGACCTTCGAATCATGCCATGTGGGTTGGAATATCCACCTCTCTCGGGAAAAAAAAACTGCTTCTGTTCACGTCCATCCACTTTAAAATCGTAAAACGAAACTTTGTCGCCACTGCGTTGACGTACGGCCTAAAAAGATCCTGCGGGTACGAAACCCATCCACCCGCCGCGGTGGCTCAGTGGCTAAGGCGTTGTGCTGCTGAGCACGAGGACGCGCGTTCGATACCCGGCCGCGGCGGTCGCTTTTCTGGTGGAGGCGAAAAGCAAAAACGCCCATGTGTACGAGATTTCGGTGCAGGTTAAAGATCCCCAGGTGGTTAAAATTAATACGGAACCCTCCACTACGGTGCGCCTCATCGCCTGCGTAGCGTCAGCGCGTTAAACCCTACACTCAATAAATCAATGGAACCCATCCAGTTTTGAGTCAAATTGAGACGCTGGATGTGTCGACTGAATTGCCGAAGGTGTACTCAAAGATCACATAGGCCATTTTAATGGGGTTCGAAACGAAAGACAGCTGAAAAGCCTATGATTCGCTATGTCCACATGATTTCCCACATCGTGGCCAAAATTCAAGGCGAGCTGGCACCCGCGTGTGGTTATCTGCGACCAAAAGGATTGGTGCTCTCAGTTGGTGCGCAAATTCTCTAGAGCCTAGAGTCACCAATATTGTAATAAACCGCACAAAATTTCCATAAATTCGTAGGAGTGTCTGCTAGTGCATAGAATTTTATTACCGGGTCATTCCACGCCATACGTCTCCGACAGTTCGCTTGACCATCTCCGATTACCCTATAAAAAGTCATGGTTGATCACTTCCTGGAACTATTAATTCTCCGAGCCGATTTAGGCAGCAAAATTTTGTTCTGTCTTTTACAACCATTTGAAAACCGCGGCGGTAACGTAAACCTACGTTGGAAAAAAATTGTCAAAAATAAAACGTTATATGGTGCGCAGTGAAATATTTTTATATTATAGGAAACCAAGCGCGCTTTCTTACTACAATGCATTTACAATTTTCAGTGTGTTTCAAAATGGGCTCTGCGGGGAAGCAGTGACGTTTTTGAGCAATTTGTACACATTTTTCACAGCTATTGACACTGAAAATTGAAAGAGCACAAAAAGACGGGACAAGGAAACGACGACACAAGGCGCTGATGTCCTTGTCCCGTCTTTTAGCGCTGTTTCGATTTTCAGTATGCACCACCAACTAGCCCAAACCACCGTTCTAACGCAGCTATTGACACTTTTGTAGAGACAATGCAGCTGCATACTTTGTTTGTATTGTTGACGATAAGTGCGGAAGAAAAATATGGGATCCGGGAAGCGGGTTGTTTCAGCGCGATAAAAAAGTCAACTGAAACATTTGAGCAATTGTCCACGTTTATACGTTTATCGCGCTGTGTGGCACTCCATGTACAAATACAGGCTTGGGCTGATTTGAAAGGGTCTATTCGGAGTCATAAAGTCTATTCGGAGTACTTTTTGTTTTAAGCGAGAAAATAATTTTTATATTGAGTCTCAAGCACGGCCCCAGAGGGCGGGCCGTAAGTCCACTTCACTGCAACGACGCTTCCTGCGCTGAAGCGGAGACGTGGGGCGTCAGCGCACGTCAATCCACCCCATGTTTCGTTGGTTCTTGCGATGCTTGCGGTTGGTAAATGTGATTCCACATGCATTCTCATGCCTTGCGCGGTGCCGGAAACGAATAGTGTTGTTAATCTTTTGTAGTTCTTTCACATAGTTCTTTGAATTACGAGCGTAAGGATAACTTCCTTGGTGAATACTTTTTTGCAAACGATCTACGACTTTTGTGCACGCTTCAGAGCAACAGGCGGGCGAAGCTATGCGGATTAGAAGGACGGGGTTCCTGGCGCACCTAACATACAAGCAAGAAAAAGCAAAATTTCTAATAAGAAGAATTCATGAGGACAATCCCGTTTCGTGCTGTGTGCCCGGGAGAAAAGACGCAATACGAGGTCACCAACAGCGACTTTTCTTATTTAACATAAGAGAACTGTAAGAGAAGTGAAAAAAAAACTTGCTTTCTAAAGTGCGGATTCTCTTCATTCACAGCTCCGCGCCCGCCACACAGCGTTGTCCGGCCGAACTGGCACACATACGGTTTGCGTGTCCATACAGCACCAAAACTTCAAACCTATGCTTCATGCCACAGGCTTCATGCAAATTACGGAAGAAGTGTTGCCAAAAATTGTATGCAACATCGTCGATGAAAACTGTATGCGCAGCCACTATCCGGCGTGTCCCGGCAAAGATGCCCTGCTGACCATTTTGGAGAGCGATCTCGATATGGCCAAAGTTGAGGATTTCCATGTTCAAAACTGGATCGCAGGTGCTCCCTGCATACGCGAGAAAATATTTTTAAGTGCTTCCATTTTCGGAACAGTTTTTAGGCACCGTAAAAGATCGCAAGTTGCACCATTTAATAAGCAAACAGCAGGCAGAGTCCCTGCGAGAGATAAAAACCAGACGAAAAATGAGGGCGGAAGATTGTTGTTTTAGGCCTCGCCAATAATTATAGCTTCCTCGAGCAAGACGCTCCGCAATCGTACTGCTGGGTATATACGCAAGCCACGATACACCCGTTGATGGTATACCATCGTTCAGAATTCGCCGGACCAATGTGCAAAATCGCTTGCCGTCACTTAGGACTGTCTTGACCACACGACAGCGGCCGTGGCTACATTTCAAGCTAAGGCATAAACAGTTCGTAAACAAGAATTTCCTATTGCCATACAAATTCACTATTTTTTCAATGAGGCATCATCACAGCACAAAAACAAGAAAAGTTGTCTAATTTGTGCTGCGATGAAAATGAGTCACCTTATTGCCTGAGTGGAACTTTGAGATACGGACCCTCTCATGCTCGGGGCTGTGCCCTTCCATCCCTTGTCGTTGTTGTCCGCCACCCGAACACCAATTGCGCATGCCTGGCCATGCACCGCTGATGAAGATTCTGGCATAATCCCCCTAGGGATTGGCCAACCAAAGAATCCAGCACGAGATAGCTTCGCGTTCAACCACCCTCGTCATGTTCCTGTAGGGGAACCCTGAGTACCACACCCCCACCGCGCATGCCTGGCCAGGCACCGCTGATGATGAGTGGGGCAGGATGCCCTAGGGATTTGATTAGATGCTAAGCATCTCATTCTCGGGGCTGTGTCCGTCCCTCTCGTCGTTGTCGTTGTCCGCCATCCGCACACCCACTGCGCATGCCTGGCCAGGCACCGCTGATAAAGATTCTCGCATAATGCCCCTAGGGATTGGCCAACCAAAGAATCCAGCACGAGATAGCTTCGCGTTCAACCACCCTCGTCATGTTCCCGTAGGGGAACCCTGAGTACCACACCCCCACTACGCATGCCTGGCCAGGCACCGCTGATGATGAGTGGGGCAGGATGCCCTAGGGATTGGATTAGATGCTAAGCATCTCATTCTCGGGGCTGTGTCCGTCCCTCTCTTGTCGTTGTCGTTGTCCGCCATCCGCACACCCACTGCGCATGCCTGGCCAGGCACCGCTGATGAAGATTCTGGCATAATGCCCCTAGGGATTGGCCAACCAAAGAATCCAGCACGAGATAGCTTCGCGTTCAACCACCCTCGTCATGTTCCCGTAGGGGAACCCTGAGTACCACACCCCCACTGCGCATGCCTGGCCAGGCACCGCTGATGATGAGTGGGGCAGGATGTCCTAGGGATTGGATTAGATGCTAAGCATCTCATTCTCGGGTCTGTGTCCGGCCCTCTCTTGTCGTTGTCGTTGTCCGCCATCCGCACACCCACTGCGCATGCCTGGCCAGGCACCGCTGATGAAGATTCTGGCATAATGCCCCTAGGGATTGGCCAACCAAAGAATCCAGCACGAGATAGCTTCGCGTTCAACCACCCTCGTCATGTTCCCGTAGGGGAACCCTGAGTACCACACCCCCACTGCGCATGCCTGGCCAGGCACCGCTGATGATGAGTGGGGCAGGATGCCCTAGGGATTGGATTAGATGCTAAGCATCTCATTCTCGGGGCTGTGTCCGTCCCTCTCTTGTCGTTGTCGTTGTCCGCCATCCGCACACCCACTGCGCATGCCTGGCCAGGCACCGCTGATGAAGATTCTGGCATAATGCCCCTAGGGATTGGCCAACCAAAGAATCCAGCACGAGATAGCTTCGCGTTCAACCACCCTCGTCATGTTCCCGTAGGGGAACCCTGAGTACCACACCCCCACTGCGCATGCCTGGCCAGGCACCGCTGATGATGAGTGGGGCAGGATGTCCTAGGGATTGGATTAGATGCTAAGCATCTCATTCTCGGGGCTGTGTCCGTCCCTCTCTTGTCGTTGTCGTTGTCCGCCATCCG
This sequence comes from Haemaphysalis longicornis, assembly GCF_048455015.1. NCBI lineage: Eukaryota > Metazoa > Arthropoda > Arachnida > Ixodida > Ixodidae > Haemaphysalis > Haemaphysalis longicornis. The sequence continues at coordinate 1,527,871 of NW_027526371.1, forward strand.
CACACCCACTGCGCATGCCTGGCCAGGCACCGCTGATGAAGATTCTGGCATAATGCCCCTAGGGATTGGCCAACCAAAGAATCCAGCACGAGATAGCTTCGCGTTCAACCACCCTCGTCATGTTCCCGTAGGGGAACCCTGAGTACCACACCCCCACTGCGCATGCCTTGCCAGGCACCGCTGATGATGAGTGGGGCAGGATGCCCAATAGATTGGATTAGATGCTAAGCATCTCATTCTCGGGGCTGTGTCCGCCCCTCTCTTGTCGTTGTCGTTGTCCGCCATCCGCACACCCACTGCGCATGCCTGGCCAGGCACCGCTGATGAAGATTCTGGCATAATGCCCCTAGAGATTAGCCAACCAAAGAATCCAGCACGAGATAGCTTCGCGTTTAACCACCCTCGTCATGTTCCCGTAGGGGAACCCTGAGTACCACACCCCCACTGCGCATGCCTGGCCAGGCACCGCTGATGATGAGTGGGGCAAGATGCCCTAGGGATTGGATTAGATGCTAAGCATCTCATTCTCGGGTCTGTGTCCGTCCCTCTCTTGTCGTTGTCGTTGTCCGCCATCCGCACACCCACTGCGCATGCCTGGCCAGGCACCGCTGATAAAGATTCTGGCATAATGCCCCTAGGGATTGGCCAACCAAAGAATCCAGCACGAGATAGCTTCGCGTTCAACCACCCTCGTCATGTTCCCGCAGGAGAACCCTGAGTACCACACACCCACTGCGCCTGCCTGGCCAGGCACCGCTGATGATGAGTGGGGCACGATGCCCTAGGGATTGGATTAGATGCTAAGCATCTCATTCTCGGGTCTGTGTCCGTCCCTCTTTTGTCGTTGTCGTTGTCCGCCATCCGCACACCCACTGCGCATGCCTGGCCAGGCACCGCTGATGAAGATTCTGGCATAATGCCCCTAGGGATTGGCCAACCAAAGAATCCAGCACGAGATAGCTTCGCGTTCAACCACCCTCGTCATGTTCCCGTAGGGGAACCCTGAGTACCACACCCCCACTGCGCATGCCTGGCCAGGCACCGCTGATGATGAGTGGGGCAGGATGCCCTAGAGATTGGATTAGATGCTAGGCATCTCATTCTCGGGGCTGTGTCCGTCCCTCTCTTGTCGTTGTCGTTGTCCGCCATCCGCACACCCACTACGCATGCCTGGCCAGGCACCGCTGATGAAGATTCTGGCATAATGCCCCTAGGGATTGGCCAACCAAAGAATCCAGCACGAGATAGCTTCGCGTTCAACCACCCTCGTCATGTTCCCGTAGGGGAACCCTGAGTACCACACCCCCACTGCGCATGCCTGGCCAGGCAACGCTGATGATGAGTGGGGCAGGATGCCCAATAGATTGGATTAGATGCTAAGCATCTCATTCTCGGGGCTGTGTCCGCCCCTCTCTTGTCGTTTTCGTTGTCCGCATACACCCACTGCGCATGCCTGGCCAGGCACCGCTGATGAAGATTCTGGCATAATGCCCCTAGAGATTAGCCAACCAAAGAATCCAGCACGAGATAGCTTCGCGTTTAACCACCCTCGTCATGTTCCCGTGGGGGAACCCTGAGTACCACACCCCCACTGCGCATGCCTGGCCAGGCACCGCTGATGATGAGTGGGGCAGGATGCCCTAGGGATTGGATTAGATGCTAAGCATCTCATTCTCGGGTCTGTGTCCGTCCCTCTCTTGTCGTTGTCGTTGTCCGCCATCCGCACACCCACTGCGCATGCCTGGCCAGGCACCGCTGATGAAGATTCTGGCATAATGCCCCTAGGGATTGGCCAACCAAAGAATTCATCACGAGATAGCTTCGCGTAAAACCACCCTCATAATGTTCCCGTAAAGGAACCCTGAGTACCATACCCCCACTGCGCATGCCTGGCCAGGCACCGCTGATGATGAGTGGGGCAGGATTGCCCTAGGGATTGGATTAGATGCTAAGCATCTCATGCTCGGGGCTGTGTCCATCCCTCTCTTGTCGTTGTCGTTGTCCGCCATCCGCACACCCACTGCGCATGCCTGGCCAGGCACCGCTGATGAAGATTCTGGCATAATGCCCCTAGGGATTGGCCAACCAAAGAATCCAGCACGAGATAGCTTCGCGTTCAACCACCCTCGTCATGTTCCCGTAGGGGAACGCTGAGTACCACACCCCCACTGCGCATGCCTGGCCAGGCACCGCTGATGATGAGTGGGGCAGGATGCCCTAGGGATTGGATTAGATGCTAAGCATCTCATTCTCGGGTCTGTGTCCGTCCCTCTCTTGTCGTTGTCCGCCATCCGTACACCCACTGCGCATGCCTGGTCATGCACCGCTAATGAAGATTCTGGCATAATGCCCCTAGGGATTGGCCAACCAAAGAATCCATCACGAGATAGCTTCGCGTTAAACCACCCTCATAATGTTCCCGTAGGGAAACCCTGAGTACCATACCCCCACTGCGCATGCCTGGCCAGGCACCGCTAATAATGAGTGGGGCAGGATTGCCCTAGGGATTGGATTAGATGCTAAGCAGCTCATGCTCGGGGCTGTGTCCGTCCCTCTCTTGTCGTTGTCGTTGTCCGCCATCCACACACCCACTGCGCATGCCTGGCCAGGCACCGCTGATAAAGATGGTGGCAGGATTCCCCTAGGGAATGGCTAACCAAAGAATCCATCACGAGATATCTTCGCGTTCAACCACCCTCGTCATCTTCCCGTAGGGGAACCCTGAGTTCCACACCCTCACTGCGCATGCCTGGCCAGGCACCGCTGATGATGATTGTGGTAGGATGCCCCTAGGGATTGGCCAACCAAATAATCCATCACGAGATTCCTTCGCGTTCAACCAGTAGTATGCGAGGCATTCGTCCTCTCCTCTCTGACGCTCCTCTCCTCTCCGGCATTCCTCCTCTCCTCTCTGGGGTTGCGCAACGAATGGCAACACCTGCGGCTCCGCGCGCGATAATGCGAAGCAGCTTAGGGTTAGAGACACGACGGTAGCCGCTGCATACTCCCCTGGGCGCGCCACTGTAGCTCCGCGGTATAAATGACGCGCTCGCACGCTCGGCTCCTCTCATTCTCCACCCGCAACGCCGCGATCGAACTGAAAACTAATGGGAACTTGAGTCGACCCCATAGCTGCTTCGCATACTACTCAGGTTCCCCTATATAGTATGCAAAGGGACGTTTCTGAGTACTTTTTATACATTTTTACAGCTATTGAAACTTTCGTAGAGACAATGCAACTGCGTACTTTGTATTCCCTGACGCCCTACCTCTCCGCTGCCGCGCACAAAGCGTCGTTGCAGTGAAGCGAGCTTAAAGGGGTCCTGAAATACCTTTTACTGATGCATGAATGTACAGGTAACCAAATAAAGCAATGTATTAGCAATCTCCACCCCCAAGAATTTTGTTAAAGCGATCAGTATTAGCTGAGAAATCGTAAATCAAAAACCGCGCATTATCGTCGCGCCGCGTTCCCTCCTCCTTTCAACTTATTCTTCGCTGTTGACGGCGCGTCAGCCTTCCCTCCCATGATGCTGCGCTCCTCAGCGGTGACGTACTTCCGCTATTTCGCTCCTCAGACTGCCGTCTGCAACGGGCAAGCTTTGTTGACACCATAAATCCCGCGCTCCGCTCAAGGCTCGAAAAGCGAACGACACATCTCGCCGCATGTGTGCTGCGGCCTGGCCTTGCCCTTTCGCGGTGTACGTTGCTGCAGTTGCTATCGGCGGCACGTGACTTTTTATCAGCGGCGAACTCGCAGCCGCATGGGGAGGATCGTGCGCTCGTTCTTTTTGATGCATCGCGCACTGTTTATCCAAAAAGCGCCGTATAAGATGTGGCCCCGCTGGTGCCGGGTCTTATTTTGCGACGGTGGTAATTCCTGCCGGCAGCATGTGAAAAAGACATTTTAAACCGATACAGAACCCGTGCACAAAACGCTTCAATCATGTGACCAGTTCAGCTTGGGGTGACGCGTGGTGGAGAGCGGCAACGTTGGCAAAACATTCTCGGCCGCCACTCTGAGCTTTTTAGCGTTGGAGCGAGGACCATTTCTTTGACAATCTCAAACATCGGTTGCCTTGGCAACAAGGCACAAACCGCTCTAGAAGTCAGTTACGGTTGCATGATCCCGGTTCAGCTCGGGGCCCCACCTCGCGACATGTGGGCACTGCAGGCGTACCACTCACTCCCATTGGGAAGTGCGAGATGCGTTTGGCATTACAGGAGGCCATGGTGTGTGTGTGTTGCGGACGCCTTTGTTTCGCGGTGAAATGCCACGTTGTGCTCCTGCGGGTGGATAGTGCTTCCCATGGTCTGGATTATCTTTCTCGAGCGACGTACGACTCAACCTCGCATGGGGTATGTGCAGTGTGCGGGGCTAAAAGCCATCTCGGCTTGTGCGCCAGAGTTAAGTGAATTGCTGTTCGTCCCCGCAAACCGCGCGCGAGGTGAGTGCGAATTTACGACGGGCAGGAGGAGGCAACCCATCGTCCGTCAATCGCGGTTCAGACTTGCAACGCATGTTGTGACGTTGTGTTCCTTCGGAACGCATCTCTGGAATGTTTTGAAGTTTAATAAAATGTATGCGTCAAACCCGGGCATTCGGCTCAGGGCGTTCTCGGCGATTGCACGAAAGAAGTGCCACGGGGCTTCAACGCCTTCTTTATAGAACGTGCTCAGGTAAGAGAATATCCATGTTGTGTTATGGCCGTGTTGCATTCAATACAAACGGTAAGCGTTTGTTTACACTTGTTTCGGTTGTCGTAAAATGTCCAAGCACTCCGGCACTCCGCTGGCAGATCAGCCGGCGAGCCGACGCTGAGCAGACGACTCATCTCTTTGCCGGAAGTGCGTGAAAAAGCCGCCCAATAGCAGGATGTCTAGCTCATGACGAACATCTGGGAATCGATGACGTAGACATGTGAAGATGGCGGCGTGCAAAAACACGAAAGGAAGGGTGAGAAAAAAGCGACAAACTTTGCAACAAAAGTGTGAGCTTTGTGCTGCGCGTAAAAGAGTAATACTTGGCACAGATGATGTTGACGGCCCAATCTAACGATTGCGCTAGTTCATTTAGTGTGCTCAAGACGTCTTTCAGGGTCCCTTTAAGGCCCGCCGTCCGGGGCCGTGGTGCGGGCTCAATATAAAAATTATTTTTTCCCTTAAAACAATAATTACTCTGTTTAAACTTTCTGAAAAAAATCCGCTTTCTGCACCCTTTCAAATGAACCTAAGCCTGTATTTTTACATGGAACGACACACATCGCGATAAACGTCTGAACATTGACATTTGCGCAACTTTTTCAAAGCTTACTTCTTTATCGCGCTGAAACTACCCGCTTCCCGTCTCGTATAGTTTTCTTCCACACTTATCGTCAATAATATCAACAATGTCGGCAGCTCATTGTCTCTAAAAAAGTTTAAATATCTGCAAAAATGTGGAAAAATGTCTCATAAACCTCCCTTTGCTTTCCCGTGAAGCGCATTTTGAAACACACTAGAAACTGTGAATTCATTGTAGCAAGGAAGCGCGCTTCCATTTCTATCGTCTGGAGTTATTTCACTGCGCTCCGTACATTATTTTATTTTTGGTTATTTTTTTAACAACGTAGGTTTTCGTCACCGCCGCGGTTTTTAATTGGCTGTAAAAGACAGAAAAAACTTTTTCTGCCAAAATCGGCTACGAGAATGAATTGTGGGAGGAAGTCATCAACCATGAATTTTTATAGTGTAATCGGGGATGGTCGAGCGAACTCTCTGGGACGTTTGGCGTGGAATGACCCTACCTTGTGTACATATATTGTAATGTTCTTACACAGATTTATCCAGCTCCCGTCCTTGTCGGGCATTTTCGTGGCGGTAACCACGGTGGTTAAGATGTCAACGGTCCCCCTCCGCCACTTTTCCAAACGAACGAAAGGAAATCCTCCTTTGAAAACTAACATCGCTTTCAACTATTTTGGGGTGACCGACGCATTTTTATAAGTCCTGTCCGTGCCGCTCGTCGGATAAACACAATAGCGCGGTGAACAAAAAGGAAGATTCGGCGGCTTCGCCCCACCCCCATCGCACCCAAGTCAGCTCGGCCGGCGTGAAAACAAGGACAATACAGGTAAACAAGCTAACTCCAGCGCACAATACCCAGTTGCCGGGTCATATTCATTAATTAAGTCAGGTGCCTGAACTTAACACCGCCGATAAACAAAAAACTGCGCACGTTTGTGTCTATTTATCTTACAACGAACAGCTGTAAATCGACGAAGCACACAGAAGAAAAAAGCACTGGGAAGGCCTTGACATTCCACGTAATTTACTGTGGGGAAAAACGAATACTTTATATCTAGAATAATCATACCGCGCATGTAATAACCGCACATAGTTCATAGCCACACCAGTGCACGCAGGAAAAAATATCAAGACACGGTACTTCGCTCGTTAACAGGGCGTCCATTACTTGGATAAAGCAAGGGCTGTGTGATCGCCTGATGGCAACCGCATTGGTGATCTCTGGGTGCGCTGGTTCTTGTGCCTGTACATCACTTGTTATCATTCTATATACCGCGTATCATCATATAAACACTAGGGCGTCACGTGTAGGGAGCCCCAAAGATGAAAATATCTATAGAACGTATTACTGCGACTTTCTGAAACAAGACAAAACACTATGTTGCAGTTTCGCTTGTTACAAAAGAAAAGCATCAGCACATATTTCGACCTTAATTTGTACGACAATTTGCCCCCATGCAAGCAACGGTTATAAGTTGCAGTTTAACAAACGTACCTTCCATACTCTTGTATTTAGTTCAGTCTCAGGCGGGCACACTTCAGTTGAGCCAGTTGCCGCACTTTGTACCTCTGGCACACCGAAACCTTTAAAATAAAATTAAAAGTACTGCAACTATTTTTTTGCTTCCGATGGTAATACTTGAGTTGCGCCGGTAAATAGAAACATAAAAATGGTCACACAAACGGGACACTCAAATATTTTCAAAGATAATCGGTGTAGAACCTACTGCACAAAAATCAAGGATGGTTTTGTAAGCTATTCAAGGATTAAGATCGCGCCTATTAAAATAGCACCCAAGAGTTCATTGGCACGTTCACAACAGGTTGGCAGAATAATTTACCTCAAATCGAACAGTTGTGAATGCGCCATATTGGTAAACGCTGAAAACAAAACGAATTCGGCAATAACTGTCTCAGAATGACATGACATGGTTATGCTCCATCTAGAAGACACGTGGAGCGCGTCGTCACTTGTGTGCTCATTTTATTGTCACGTCACGTATCCAGGCGGTTTCTAAAGTTCTCTTCTCTGGTTGGAGGAAAACAAACCTCGAGACGAGCTCCTAATAATCGCAGATTCACATGCCAATGGCCAAACGAACTCTACCACACACGCTGTCTTCTTCCTCCATGTTCCCCGCACTTCAAACGCCTAGAAACCACCCAAATAACCCAAGTGTAAACAGCAGTGATACTTTTAATGCGAATATTATTTGGGTTATCGTGCTACTTATTTGTACACTATCGGTTCCGGTCCCCTCCGTATCAACGTCCGTGTCGTGGAACAGGTGAAAACCTTTAGTCTTGTGTTACGTTTTGTTCTTATGGTTTTCTTGTTCTTATTGTTACATGAGAGAAGGTAAACAGGTACGTTTTACAGCACACGTAACACCCATACAAAAGAAAGTAGCAATGTCCAAGTTCGTTGAGGCACTTGCGATGACATAAAAAATCGTACTTTGACTTCTAGAGTTATTTCTATTATCCCTTGAGCATCATTGTTCCTACTTTGTGGGCAGCATGTCACACAAAAGTGTGTGGGCATCCTAGATGACAGTACACGCCAGCTTACTCAACACTCTCTGCCGTTAGCTGCTCCGCTTTGCGGTTCAACCCCTGGACATTGCGGCTGCGAGATAGCAGATTTTGCAGAATGCTTATGTGTAGTATTCGTAGCATATAATAATGACATTGACTGAATCTTCGCTGCTGCAGTTCTTGAAGCTTTGCACGACCATGGAGTCGACGATCAATATGTACCTCGGCTCTGAAATATACTCAGGCGCAAAAGCAGGATACTCTTTCATAGCACGACTGGGATGTTCTTAACAAAAAACATGGGCAGAGAAGAATGCAATCTCTCCGCAAACTCCCAAACTGGCTGGGAGAAGTGGCTGGGTGCGCTATCGTATGGCCGCCATGTACATTCTGTAAATAGTTCTATCGTGTCTCTGTAAATAGACCACTTCCCATCTACCATGGATCGCCTCATCACTTCTGTTTTCATGTAAAAATGCTTCCAGCGGGTCGATGAGGCGGGTTCATAAAGCCCAATGAGTAAAAATTGTGTTCATAAATATAAAGGGAACATAGAGTTTCTCACAATATAACTAGAGGGGAAACTGGCGCTGCAATCGTACGCCTCAATGGGCGTGATGGGTAGTTGTGGATTCGGATTGGCGTTCGATGGCTCGTGGAACTTGCTGTGGATTGCAGGCAGTTTCGTTTTCGTTTTGGATTTACATGAACGCATTTGCCTACGCGGGGTGTCGGGAGGAGTGATCAAAAATACGTTTCTCCTTGAACTGCATGCCTCGCGTGCACTGACGCCGCCCTGAGTGGAATGTTTTATAACCAGAGTTGCGAATTGGGTGGGTTATCAATGCATTGCCGCACAGCGAGCATGCAAACACAAATGACGGCGCTCTGTGCGGCGAAGTTGTCTGCTAATTAGGAGTTGCGGCGCTGCTCATTCGGCAGAGCAATGTATTGTCAAAGCTGACGATGGTTGCGAATCGCTTGGAACAGCCACACCTTTCGTGCGAATGCCGGCTCCTACGGCGTAGAACATGGTAGAACAGCAGCACCGGCGGCTGATAGGAACGCAGCTTGATGGATGTCACTAATTCCGGCAAGAATAAGTTCTCCAAAGGTAATCGGTTTTTTTTTTATGAGCACAAAACTTCTCTTACTATTACAAACCACCAGCGCCGAAACTTTTACAAGTAGTTATTAAAGAAGGCCGCATCCTGCTGTAGTTGGCGGAAAATGGCAAACCTACTCCACAAACCTCCTCGACTCCGCGTCTGCTTTTTATTTAAACACGCCGTTTTTTTTCGTACAAAACCGGTTTTTCGTCACTAACTTTCTTGTTCGCCATGTAATTTGTAAATGGAGAACCGGGCAATAAGAGCTTTTTTGTCAAAAAACACATTTTGCGCAGGCACAAGCCCGTTTCGATCCTACGCAATCCGGTTCCAAAACTACCCATCATTCCCATTGAAGCGTAAGCGCCGCTGCCATGTTCGCGTTGACACTAGCACCAGTTTCCCCTCTAGTTATTTGTATGAAACTCTATGAAAGGGAATACGTGCGCCGACTGGGAATTTTGTATGACATCGCACTTTTCAGTCATATCATCCGGAACCAATAAAACTTTTCTGTTGCAATTTTGACATTAAATGTCAAAATACGATGTAATCATAGATAAACACGCAAAACGTGTTTCGAAGTACGTTGTGAAACACTTGAAGTGGTAACTGATTATGATTTTTAAACTATGACTTATGACTGAAATCATAGAAAATGTAATGAGGAATAACGGTAGGCTAGGAATAATTGCGTAAGTCTTATTAAATTATGAGTAGAAAGCTAACTATTATGTATTCGAACTGCGCACACTCCCGGTGATAACATATATGTTATGAAAACAGGATGTCTTACTAAATACTTTGATAGCTTTGACACGTCGGCCCCGCAATTCATGGGAGCAGTAATGCTAGGGATCAGACTGGTGCCTAAATATCGTGTCATGAATTAAAAGACCAGTTAGTGTCGGACACGTTTTAAATGAAATTATTCGAAGAAATTGGCGCTCTAGAGGTAATGATACTGGAATCGGGAGCGAATGGTGGACCACCCATATAACATTATCAATACCAACTGATGGAAAACAAAATGATTGGAATATAAAAGATCCCATGGAGGCTTAAAATGCCAATATTCGGAAGCAACGAATGAACCTAAAACGCTGGAGAAGGAGAGGTTTGAAATCTGTGTGGTAGGTTTTTGTCCTTTAGTTTGCGCATATAAGGTGTTCAAGATGGTTACAATACAGTGCTAGTAAAATGTGGTGGAACATTGGGATGTGCCCCGGCACCACCGTGCGTACGGGTCGATGTTTGCTGTGAGCAGCATTTATGCCATTGTGGGACGAAAATTTTGGCAGCTGCAAAATCCTCACGACTGCAGGAGGCTGTTCGTGTTAAGCTTCTAGGCATTAGCTTGCGGGCATGCCATGCAGGATGGTAAAAATACCGAGGAAAGCTGTTTCGCCACGAAGTCCACAAAGCTCTTTATAACGCTGCAATGCTTTGCATAAATTTGTTGTGATAATTTTACTCTCCCCCATTTTTTTCTGGCTTTATTCGCAATTGCTGCGTTCTCGCGTAGGTAATGATGGTGGTGGTGGTGGTGGTGGTGGTGGTGGTGGTCCTGTGTATTTATTTTCCTAGCCTTGTCTTTCCGCGCCTGTTTTCAAGATGAATCAACACCAACTCGCCCAACTTTCCATCTTGTTAAATTTATTCCAGTAAAAGAGGTTCGCGCTTGAAAGCGGGAGAAGCCCTCAGTCCAGGGCCCCAGCGGCACCTGCGGTCCTGCGTGCCCGGTCCGCCAACTGTCGCTGGTCCTCAGGGTCCGAACTGCACAGCGCGGCCTCCCACTGCTCAAGGGTGGGATTGCGAATAATGGGGGCTGCTGGTGGGTCTTGGCAACCCTACGTGGTGTGGTACAGTGTTGGATGTTCGCTGCAGTGTGGACATGTTCGTGGATATATTGTGGGCGTATTATGTGGAGGAAGTTAAGGTGGGGGTATGTGTTGGTCTTAGTTGCCGTCAGGCTACAGCCTCCTCTCGGGTGATCTTCTGGTGCGGGGTTGGGTAGGCACATCTAGCAAGGCGGTGGTGCTGCAGAAGTGCGCGGAGCTGCTGCTGTTTAGGCTCTGACTGGTGCGGTGCCCGGACGATGCATTCTCTGGCTGTAGCATGCGCTCGCTCGATTCCGTCGAGCCCTGCGTAACCTGGCGTCCATATTTGTACAGTTGGGTTTAGGGTGTCCTTGTGCATTTTAGTAGTCGGAGGGCTCATATAAAGATGCGACCGTTTCCGTAGTTTCTGCATGCCTGTTCGCAGTCTGTCGTTATGTTAAGTGGTTTATTCGAAGTTGGAGATGCCATCGCCAGTGCGATGGCCGTGTCTTCGGCTTCGACAATGTTTTGGTTTTTGCGCTAGCAGTGCAACCGACATCGCCTGAGCTGTCAATGACGCTTACTGCTGTGGCTGGACGGGATGCGTAGTGGGCCACATTCGTGAATCGCACATGCGGGTGGTCAGAGTACCTCCCTTGCAGGAATTGCACCCGGGCTTGTCGGCGCTGTGCGTGACGTTCAGGGTGGATGTTTAGCGGGAGTGGAGCAACCCTCATGAGTGTGCACATGTCCTGGGCCACAGTTTCCAGACGAGGGTGGCTGGCGTCCACTATCCGGTAGCCTAGCTGCCTAAGAGCCGTGCGACCGGTCGAAGTTTGTTTGAGCCGCACTAGTAGGCTGACTAGTTGGGCAATAATCATCTCCCGCACCTGTTTTGTGCACCCCGAGCCGTTCCAGCTTGCTAGTGGCGGTGTGAGGAGGGAGGCGTAGCGACTGCTTGTACGCCTTCCGCGGGAGTATGTCAAGTTGGTACATTTCCCTCGTTTTCAGCGGGAGGTAAGGCGTAGACTATACCACGCGGCTGACAACCAGTGATTGCACCAACTTCATGACATCATCCTCTTTCATACCCTGGTGCCGGTTTGCGGCTCGGCTTATCATACGCATGATTTGCGAGATAGTGTGGTTGAGGCGCTGGATGGTTAGCGTTCCTCTTCTATCTTGCTGGATGTAAAGTCCCAGTATGCGGATGGTTGGGACTACGGGGGTGTGGCTACCCTGGAGCTTTGTTTGTATTGTGGCGGGTTCCAGTGGCTTGCGCGTCAAAATAATGAGCTCGGTCTTCTCCGAGAGCATTGAAGACTGCGCACACTGGCGTACAGTTAGACTGCATTAGCGGCTCGCTGGAGCGCATCCTGCATGTCGCCTTCTCACCCACCAGTAGTCCAAATGGTGATATCATCTGCGTAGAGCACATGTTCAATCCAAGGGATGGTGCTAAGTTGTTGTGGAGCTTCATCATAGCTAAGTTAAATATTGTTAGAGAAAGCACCGCTCCTTGTGGCGTTCCTTTGTTCGGCATGGTTTGAAGGGCCGTTCGTAGTGGTGCGATGCCCACAGTCGCCGTGCGATCCGTGAGGAATGTCTGGGTGTAATGCAACATCCGTTTTCCATAGTTATAGTCTGCTAGGGTTTCGAGGATGGCGTCGTGGTTCACATTATCAAACGCTCCTTTCGAATCGAGAGCGAAGATAGCCCTGCTGCAGTGAGCATAAATGTTCCCCAAGACGTCTTCCTTTAGTTGAAGGCGGATGTCATGAGTTGACATGTAGGCCCTGAAGCCGAAAATTGTGTGCGGATAAATGTCTTGGGCTTCTATAAATGGTTGTAGGTGGGCGAGGATCACACGCTCAAAAAGCTTTCCTACGATCGACGATAGCGATATGGGGTGCAATGTGTCCAGCTTCGTAGGTTTGCCTGGCTTCGGAATGAGTACCACTTCAGCCTGTTTTCATTCAGCCGGTATTGTGCCTCGTTCCCAGTGCTCATTGAAGTACCCCGTTAAGGCTTGGATGCTAGTGTCGTCGAGGTTCCTGAGTACCTTGTTAGTGACCTTGTCTTTACCCGGACTGGTGTTGCGGGTCAGGGCTTGAAGTGCCTGCCAAACCTCCTGTGTCGTTATTGGTTTGTCCAGCTCCGGGTTGGGACGGCCAGCGTAGGTGCGAGAAGACATGGGCTGTAAAGTTGTGCCAACGTACTTCTCTGTAAGCTTATCCAACACCTCGTCGTCCCTCCAGGATGAGAGTGTAGCAAGCGCTGGATTGCTTTTTGACTCTCCAGCTTACTCTCTGTTAAGTCCAGCAAGTGGCGGACGAGATTCCATGTCTTTGCCGTTCCCAGCGTACCCTGTAAGCGCTCGCAGAGCTGACGCCAGTTTTGGCACGTGAGCTCGGCCGCGTACTCCGCTGCTTGCCGCGAGATCTCTGCTGTGCTGCATTTTAGCGTAATGTTATGTTTTTGCCGTTTCCGTCTTCGGTGGAGGCCTTTGCGTGCTTCCCAGAGGTGAAGGAGGCGGGAGTCCACTGCAGGCGCTTTAGTGGTGAGAGCGATCTCTTTCGAGTACTTGTTTAAATCGTGGTTCAGGTTCCCGATCCATTGCTCAAGTGAGTTTATAACGGTTTTGTCGCTTTGGATTCTGTGCTTGCGAAAGGTGGTCCCGTCACTCATTTTCGTGGACTTGAGTGTTCGACGTAAAGTAGCGTTCTGGATGATAGTCTGGCCAATATAGCGACCACTGCCCCTCTTCCAGATTTTGGCACTCTGATTGTGTAGCATTTTTTGATCAGTGTTGGGTCAGGACTGGTATCTGATTCTCTTGTGATGCTGTTCCCGATACGAGTTGGATACGTTGGGTAGGTTAGGACTGTTAGACGGTTTTGCTGAATGGTAGTGTGGAGCTTGTTGCCCTTTGGTGTGGCGTACTTGTAGCCCCACACCGGATGCGCCGCTTTGAAGCGTCCTACTATTACCAGGCCGTTTCTGGCCGCCGCGCTCTCTGCTTTTATTATTAAGTATTCGAAGGTATCGCGGCGATGGTTTGGCGGTCTGTAGACGCTTAACACAAATACACTCGGTTGGCCCCTGGTACCTGGTATGACTTCTACGAGTACATGCTCAACGCTGCAGCCATCGATTGGCATGAGGGTAGCCACCCTCATGTTCGGGACATGAGGGTGGCTACCCTAGGCGGAAAGTTCCCGGACAGGTGTCTGTCATAGCCTGCATGGTGTGGTGTACATTCTGTCTCGTGTAGTGCTATCATATCGGGTTTATGGTAGCCTTGCTTATGCATTGCATGAGCGCGCCTTGTTTCTTCGAGTAGCTCCGGCCATTCCACTGCCAAAGCGTGGGGGGTTCCGTCTGTCGGTTTGAGGCCCTAGCCATCCTGCTGCGATAGAGAGGGGGCGGGGTTTAGGTTGGGTCGTGCGTATGCCTTTTCACGCTTCTCATTGCGCACTAAGGTAGAGGAAGGAGCCGTAATATGCATGTTCGGCTTCCTTTACACCGTCGTGCTTAACTTAGTAAGGGTTTCCTAGATGCCCAACATGTTCTGCGGTATGACGGCTTGATTTTCGAGTACTAAATTTATCTGCACTTGCGTATCAATGTTGGATGATGGGGTTTCGATTGGCTGCTTCGGTATGAGCCCGCTGTGTTGTTTTTTAGCATGGAGGGTTTTTCTCAGTTCCTGGTTTGTATTCGTGAGCTCCGCGTTTTCAGCTCGAAGTGCTTTGACCTCCGCTAGTACCTGAGTGAGTAGAACTGCAGTGTCGGGAGAAGTGTGTGTTGTGTCATGAATTGAGTGGGCGTGATTTTGAGCAGTGGGAGGCAGCACTACAGGCGCCGCCTAGTTCGCCTTGGTGACACCGGCCCCTCTTGCCTTCGGGTGGTCGGGATTAGTGGTCGACGTTGACTGTCTGGAACTGGATTCGAAACTGTTGCCGGAGCTGGGTCCAGGGCCAGATCTGGATGCAGACCTGGAGCCTGATCGGGAACGGCTCCGAGACCGGGAACGGTGCCGGAACCGGGAGAAGCGTCCCGATTAGGAGAGGGCCTTGCTCTTGGATCGAGTATGACGCTTCGACGTGGAGTGAGTCCGACTCTGCGAAGGGGAACGGCGCTTCGATTCGGAATGGGCTCGGGAGGCAGACCTGGATGAGCAGCGTTGCTGCTCTTCCCCTACAGAATAATGCTTTGACGATCGGCCGTGTCGCAAAATTCTAACAGGAAGTTCCTCGTTCCCGTCGTGGGTACCGCCTTGACAGCGTGTGTGCTTTCGTAGTCGCGCCGGGCATGTCTTGTCCGCCGTAGGGGGGTCGCCTTGGCAACGTGCACAGGTGGGCCTACAGTCATGATCTTCTCTTGGGTTTCCTTGTCCACACTGTGGACAGCGGTTGGTTTCGGGATTTAGGTAGACATCTGCTCGGTGCCCTACGCACCGGCATATTGTACAGGAATAGCAAAAATAGCGCAAAGGACGGGACAAGGAAGAACAACAGGACGAAGCGCTGACTAACTTGGTTGGCTGTTAGTCAGCGCTTCGCCCTGTTGTTCTTCCCTGTCCCGTCCTTTGCACTGTTTTTTTTTCGATGGTTGAATATGTACCAACCAGCTCAAATTTTTACCACGTTCAAATATTGTACAGACCTGCCGCGTCGACCGGTACGGTAGGCAGCGTGTTTACGCACCGTAGTAGTAGACGTAATGCGATACACGTGTCCCCTCGAAGGTGGTAACAGCTGTCTGTGTTTGACCGAGCATCCATGCATGCAGGATGCTATGGTTCGGGGCTAGGAGGTGGGCTTGGAGTTCCGAAGGCTGGGTTCCAAGCTCGATACCATGAATCACGCCCTTCACCGAGTTGTCGGGTGCTGGTACGTAAGCGAACATGGCGTGCTCCTTGCCGGGGAGCTTGGTGTGCGTGAGTTTTGGATGTATATCAGCCGTATCGGCGTGCGGTGTGCTGATAACCGCTACATTATGGGTGAGCTTGGTGCGCACGAGGAGGCGATGTTCGGCACAGCACGGGTGGTTCTTGCAGGCGAGTGCAATCCCATCTGCTACGTGATGGCGTTTCCACTGACTGATGTTCAGTCCCTCGCGTAGTCACAGAACCACTTTATAATCCTGCCGCGGAAGTGGGGGTGGTCTTCTTCGCTCTGAATGCAGTTTAGGGTTGAGAGAAGTGTGGCTTGCAACGCCATCGTTGCCTTCGGGTACTAGTACACGCTTCGATTTGCGGTAGTGCACCACACACCAGCCACCATCTTGCTGTGGGGTGTCTTGCGGATTGTCCATTTCTTCACAGTCCATTCCGGAGATAAAAACTGCAAACTAAAGCCGCGCATAGCTCGAGAACGTGTTTGCGCTTTTCAGCACGAGCGCAATCAGTGCACGGGCAAGTGGCTGGTGTATTCACTCGTTGCGTGGAAGGTCTTGCTTCAAAATTTCAAATGGTCATAAAATACCGCGAGGTCCACTCACCGACCTGTGTGTGGGCTTGTTCTATGCCCCTCGTCGAGAGGAATCTGTTGGTGCAAACTAATCTACTGGATGGCGCGTTTGAAAAAAGATTGAGAGAGTTAAACCGGGACCCGATGTACCAAACGGCAGCACTACTCGTCGTCGTCGACTTGCTTCCTCACGTAGGTAATACCTGAGAGTGGTCAGTGCTTGCTTTTTTTCTAGCAAAGCACCAGCCTCTGTCCTAAATTACCTGCTCTCCCTCGACAAAAGCAAATGCGTTAAACCTATTACCGCAAGAGGTAGATACCCTTTGCGGGAACTATTTTCGTATTCTGCTCAGGCCCGCATCCTTTATGAAAGTCGCAGCTGGAGGTGGAAAAATAAATGCGCCATGCGCGCATTCTAGAGTTCCGGGCAACTGCTTTCGCTCTGCTTTGTAACACCGCTCCCCAAGAGGGCAAAGGACTTCATTACAGAGGCAACAGCTTTAATTACAACTACGCAAATTGTTACTGGCAGCCGCCATTGTTCTAGTTGTAGCTTTGGCTGCATATTTCAGAAAAAAATAGATTGTAGACCATTCTTAGCAATGCACCGATTGCTACAGCCATATCAGGCGCTAGTGGTGCGATACCAGCCAAACCAAAATTAAACAGGACGGCTAACCATAGCTGGCATTGAATTTTTCTGGTGAGTTGTTCCTTAATATGGCTTACACGTAAAGGTGACGCGGTGACTCGAGAGGTCTAGCGTCGATACATTTAGAACTTGCTGGCATGCGGAAAAAATTACGATATTATAAAGAATATTTTGTCAAACATCTGGGAAAGGAACTTTGTTCTCTAAGGAAAAAAAATTCTCTACAAAGGCCGCTCTTTGTATTCAACTCTAGCAAACAGCACTACAGAGGGAAAGAGAAATAAGAGGTTTTTCATATGTTATGGCTGTGTTTAGCGACCCTGAAGTGGCATCGAAACCCTTTTTGGTTTGTTCACCACAATGAAATCTAGAATGCATAGTTCCTACATGGAATCTCTGACTGAATACAATTCTCAACTACTGCAGTGTACCTTTGACCATTAATTACCCTGCACAACATATCAATACCTGTGAAAAGATATGACTGACCGAACAACCGACCAACGCCGAGCCAGAACTGCTGCACTTACAGGCTTGCAACTTCGAAAGTACATTCCTATCACGGCATAGGGGCTCACTAGGGCGAGATTTTTGGCGAGAGTATTGTTAACTGCAGCATAAGGCTATGTTAAGACTACTGACGCAAAAGCCGTATCGTGATCTATGAACGTAAAGAGTGGCGTGCACGGCTGATGCTGGCTGAGGTGAAATGACGTCATTCTTTAAAGTTATTAAGACAGTTGCGGCGGCACTCTCATCCCGGCCTAGATCTCAAAAAAAAGAATGGGCTTTAGTTTCAGTAGTTTGGCTTTAAACACCGTGTTTTATTTTACATGTATGTTCTTAGCGCTCTTCTCTGCGTTTTTATGGCACTGTATTTAAATTTACGGCCAGTTGAACGTTTCAATTCAAGCCAATGACAAAGCTAAGGCAAGCGTGCAGCATAACGGAGGCCTGCAATGGCAAAGGGTGCATTCCAATTTATCCTATAAACGGCTTCCTTGCCGTCTTCGCGGGAAGTCTGCCATGTTAAGCCCCGCTCCGACTCGAAAGAAGCCGTCTACGAAGCCTTCGCGGAGACAACATCGAAGTAAGCAGCGATGCGGGCTACCTTCCAATCCAAACTAATAAGTCACCCCAGCGTGCACGTTTTTCGTAATAAGGTTGTTACAAACCAACTGATCCTTTTATTGACATATTTTGTATGATTTCTAGTAGTAAAAATGCGTTTATGTAATTTGTAAATCTTGTAATGTTTATACCACAACGGTAAAACATTTTGCCGAACCAGCGGCTTGCATTCATCAAGATGTCTGCTACGTGGTTGTCGCTTGCGTTGATGACCGCTTTGCCGTTCCGATTCTTCTTTCAGATATCTAATTAGACTGCTTCATTAGCTGCCTATGAAGCTGTCCGCGAATCGGAACGCAGCCATTGACGGCTGTCCTGTGAGCCGCATAGGTGCTAGCGGACGTTCCTTTCTAGTGTATTTAATAGAAACTCTAGTGCTTATTATTATAGATTGTTTTATAGATCATTCAAAAGCGTTCGACTGCATTAATTATGAAACTTTATGCTGAAAGCAGGAGCATTACGGAATTCGGGGATGCTTCCTGATATTTCTAAAGTCATATTTATAGCGGCGGCAACAACAGATTGTAGTTATTGGCTACCATTCCGAAACAAAGCCCATTCGTTCAGGTGTGCCACAGGGTAGTATACTTGGCGCATTGCTGTTCAACCTTTATTTTAACGATGTTGTCCGCATTGATGAAAACACCAAATTTGTTGTATATGCTGACGATTTAACCCTACTTTTTTGTGGCCTAAATATCCCAAATACAACAAAAAAAAAGCCAACAGAACTCTTGCGCGATTATATTCCTGGAGCAAAAACTTTCCCTTAAAACTAATAATAATAAAACACAGGCTGTATTCTTGCGACCCAAAAATAAAGCCTTGTGCTTATCACCCCCCCCCCCCTTACGCTTGATGCAGAGTGCACTGAAGTTGTTCTATAGGTAAAGAGCCTAGGCATAATATTGCATGAAAACATGCTATAGGATCTGCATGTTGATAAAGTAATAGGCACACTCTCTAGGATAACAGCCATGCTATCTAGGATTCGGTTTTTCCTATTATCATCAGTTAAGATGATCATTTACAACTCTTTATTTCTATCCAACATTTCGTACGGTCACCTGGTGTGGGGTACCACTACCGACTCAAACACATCTAAACTGATGCTATTACAAAAAAGGTACTCCGTATAGTGGCAGATGCCCCTTACGACGCGCACACAGCCCCAATTTTCAGGTCCTCATCAACAACGCCTGTAAATGACCTCTATAGGCTGCAACTACTCCGCCGGTACAGAACATGTCTGAAAAATAAAAACACGTACCTGAATACAATAGCTGATTTAAGTTTATAAAAGAAAAACTACCCTTCGCGTAATACTGATATTTGGACTGTCCCCCACAGCCGCACCAATTACGGCTTCCAGATGTTGCGTTACCAGCTTCCTCAATTACTGAACACGTCAGGTGTTCAGTAACAAAGTTTAATAAACTTTTTAAACAATTCCAGGTTCATCATCGTTTTCCTTTTTTCGTCTTTTGTTTCTTTATTTGCGCAAACCTACGGGTAGATTGAGTGTTGCTGGCTGTTTATTTCTTGTATAAATTAAAGTGAATGTGCCAGTGTACTTCTGTGTATCCACATAGCACGCTTATTTGAACTGTTGTGTGAAATTTACTTAGTTGTGTGTTTTGCCATGTATACGGAGCGCTCTCCCAGTCAAGCCGAACCACGGCTTTTTGATTGTGCCCCGCGCATCGAGAACTGTTGTAGTTGTTGATTTTGAAAATAAAGATGATTTGATCTGATTTTACACGTACCCGACGCCGAAACCCGAAGCTGGGCGTGCACCATGCATTTGGAGGGGATTAAGATTGATGGCACGCATCAAGCAATGACGCAGCAACGGCGCGAGCCTAGCGACAAACCGGTCTACGTGCGTTTCACGCCCGGAACCTCCGGCAGCGCTTCATGCGGCGCAAACAACCTACCTTGAAGATGTGGCCAAATTGACAGAGATAAGGCGGTCACGTCAGGATGGCCGCACAAGCTCAGATGCAAGCTTTCTCGAACTAGGCGTCAGCAACTGACGCCGCCCGTGCAGCCGGAAGTCCGCCGTTCAAATGGAAGTGTGTTCCGTCTGAACGGCGCAGGTGAAGCTTTTGCGAAATGGGTATCCTTAAAAGGAAGACAAACTGAAACTACCGCCCTGGATTACTAAAGATAGATCGACCAGACAGACTATGAAGTTTTTATTAGCTTCTAAAGAATTTCACAGAGTGTATGGAACACGAAAAGGCCAAAAGGAGGGAAATGTTGCGAACATATATTAGACTCTTGCGTGAAGATTTGTAATAAAGTGGGCAAGAACGTGCACATTTTGAAACTCAACGCATACGCACATAGTTCTGACTCGCTGGTAAAATGAAATGCTCCTTGCTAGAAAGCCATGCAAAAATCCCTGATTTTTTCACTCACAGCAAAAAAAAAAGCCAGGAAGCAGAAGTTCTAAATTATAACAAACCAGGAAGCAGAAGTTCTAAATTATAACAAATTCGCGATTAACCAACCACATCGAGCACTGTGTGGATATATGTTTACGTGGCTAAGGGACTACCTTCAAGACAGGACTGTATATATGACCACTAGTATTACCCTCTGGTGTGAATGTATCATTGTATGCTGACGATATGTGTGTCTGGTGCTCAGGGAGAAACCGCCGAAGCATACGAGCGAAGCTGCAACTGGTGATCCGAAGATTGGCACGATACCTGAAAAATTGTGGACTGGTTCTTTCTCCTGAAAAATGCCCTGCGATGGTATTTACAAGACGCGACATGTCTCGTTATGCCCTGACTGCAGCAGGCTGCATCATACCATATGTGCGATGTCATCGATTCTTAGGCATTGTATTTGACAGGTCAATGTCATAGACTTATATTCGATGCCTCAAAGACAAACTACAGTCTTTCGTGCACATCCTACGGATGCTTGCAGGCACTGCATGCGGTTGCTCGATTACTTCGCTACTACGACTCTACAGGGCACTCTTTATTGGTCGGCTTCGCTACAGCCTGCCTAGCCTCGGTTCACTGTCCAAGGGCAACGTCAATCAGCTAGAGGCACTACAGGCGCAAGCTCTGCGTATTTGCCTGGGACTCCCTGAGTGCACTTCAACGTCCGGGACACTTTGTGTAGAAAGATGCCTCTCAGCCAGGGTACTATTAAGACAAGAAAATATCCGTGTCTGCCTCCGCCATGTTAGCGGTTCATTTGCCCATCCTTTGGCAGATAGCTCCAGAAGCCATGTGCAGGGATTCCTGCCGGTTTACTATCAACGTCCTATTAGACCCGAGTTACCACCTTGGCAATTTTCTACGTGGTCAATAACAACAACAGTGCCTGGAATCAGGAAAAAGTCAACGATGCCTCCACCAGCCTTGACCTACTACACACTTCAGCATATATCTCGCTGCTATGGTGGGTATACCCACGTATATGCTGATGGGTCCGTGACTTCTGAATCTTCCACCATAGGTGTATGGGTCCCATCTTCGGGGGTCTCTGTGAGCCAAAAGCTCAGCCACAAGACGTCGGCTACAAAAACCGAGCTGGCGGCAGTAGGAGGTGCACTGCAGATTGTCAGGGACTGCCCTCCAAAACCTTAGGTAATTTTCCTGGACTCCCGCTCTGCGCTACAAACGCTTCTCAAACGTGGAAGTAATCAAGGCCAATTAATACAAGAAATCAACGTCATACACACTGAGGTACTCCGCAACGGGCACACTATTTCTTTGCAGTGGCTGCCAGGACACTGCGGCATCACGGGCAATGTGATATCGGATCGGCTCGCACGCGAGGGCCATTCCACGAGCTCACCAGTACAACCCCCTTTATCCAAAGAGGACATCAACGGAATAGCCACAACTCTTGGATGGCGCATGCAATTGCAGCTCTGGCGGAACCCGGACCTGCAGTACGCCCCCCTTTACGCTATCGACCCGCAGTGTACGTTTCGTATACCTCACGGTTTATCGAGGCAAACAGAGTGTGCTATACATCGCCTGCGCCTCAAAGTAGCCTATACAAAAAGCTTTCTTAACAAAATCGGTTTCATGGCATCACCTCTGTGTACACTTTGCGGTGTACGAGAAGACACGGAACACCTGTTCTGCGTTTGTCCACGTTTTAACTCGGCGCGAACGACAGCGCGAAGTTTATTACGGGCGAGAACTGTCAGCATGGCGGACTTTTTTGGCCCCTGGAACAGCGAAGACAGGGCGGTGCGGGGTTTTAAAGCTCTTGCGCGTTTCCTCAGAGACTCTGGACTCGACTCCAGCCTGTGACTGTCTGTGACTTTTTTTTGTTTTTTATGTGTGTTCATGTGTCTGTCTGGTGGAGTTTCTTTCGTTTTTTTTCTTATTTGTATTAGTCATGTAAGCATATACCCTCATCACATGTTCACCAACCATCTGAAGTAGCAAGCCCAGCATTATGCAGGGCTGACCTCTTCGGTCTCATTAAAGAATTTTCTCTCTCTCTCTCTCTCTCTCTCTCTCTCTCTCTCTCTCTCTCTCGCGGTATGACAACCTGAAAGTGACAATAACAGAGCCAGCAGAAGCCATGGGATAAGCTGCATGTCAGAAGCAGACTGGTAAGCTAACTCATAAAGCAAAAGAACGTATAGCATTGCGTGAAAACATAATGCTGTCGAGTACCATGGAATAAATTCTATTGCCGGAGCTGTCGACATTTATTAGGTGAAGTAAAACGAAAGATATTCGTCAGTATAAGATGGCTGTAATCAGTAGACCTCTGGAGAAAGGAGGAAGCTTAAACGCAGAGTACAAGCCAGGTATTGGCAAAGATGGAATGTCACCCCTCAGAGTTTGATAGTCTGCCATTACACACATGATGGTAGCAGAACGATTCTACACCAGGATATACTACAGCGTCGGAGTATCAGGGAAAACTACTAATTCTACAAGCTGAACTTTGCCGTGTGCCGCACATGTATAAATACTGGCCAAAAAGAAACTAAAAAAGCTGCAGATGACGAAGGCATAACCGTGTATCTCGGGAAGGAGGGAAATAATACACCGTAAAATTTTCCTAAGGTATTTTCAACAGGCCCAGGACCTAATGGTGTCCGTAGCCTGAAAAAACTCTGAAATAATGCCTATTCACAGGAAGGAAGATATCTAATGTCTTTGAATGACAGACGTATCAGGTACTTTCGGTTGTATACAAGCTGCTTACCGTGCTAATAGCTGACCGCTTGAGTGACCGCCAATATTTCGAACGACCAAGAATACAGTCTAGGTTCAGAAAAAGATGCTCTACATCACATTCATATCATTAGTCATTAATAGCAAAATCTGCAGAGTATAAAAACCCATTACGTCATTCATACACTACGAAAGAAGCGTTAGATTCAAATGACACCGCAGCAGCACTAGAAGTATTAAGGAGCAGGCAGTAGGGGTCACCTTCGCAGGGCTCGCAGACTACATAAGAGATGTACGGGCAGGATAATCCTTCACCAACGAAGCAAAACATTTACGACCGGAACGGGAGTATAACATAAACAAACCGTCTCCACATCATTGTTCAACTGTATGTCTAGAGGGTGCATTCAGGAAACTTGACTGGGAGAACGCAGGACTATGGATAGTACTTGCGCCATTTGAGTTTTGAAAATGACATATTTTTCTTGAGGGAGTGTGCAGACAGAACACCTACAAAGTGGGCCTGAATAACTACAATCCGAAAGGTTCGCGTGGGGCTAAAATTATTACACATAAAGCTAAAGTATAGATATATAAACTCGGTGAAACCGTCTATTGGTCTTAAAATAGTAGAACGCGTGAACAAGTAGAAGCAAATAACTATGTTCTACAGGTTGCCTAGGCTGATTTTATTCACAAGAAAAAAATCCGGGGCCGAGTAGAGATGGGGTGCACTCGGCAAGCACTCCCACATAATAAAAAGTGAGCTTCCTCTTTCGCTAAGAAGAATAGTATATAGCAAATGCGTTATTATTAGGAGCGGAAATTTGTCACCTAAAACAACTGGAAAGCAAACTTAGGTTGGCCGAACAGTTTATAGAACGAAGAATGATAGCAGTAAACCTAACGCAGATGAAATGACCTTCTTGGATTAAGAAACAAACTCGAGTAAACGGTACCTTAGTTTCGTTTGAGAAAAAAAATGAATTTTGGCTGGCCATACATGGAGACGAGTTGGGAACCCTTAGAACACGAGGGTAACATAATCAATACACACAAATGGGTCAAGAAATGTTGAATGTCATTTTCTCGACGGAGAGCAAAAATGAGAAAATTTTGATGCAAAGAGCCTACTCGGGCAGCGCAGTACGTGAGCGGGTTGAGGTCAATGGGAGAGGCATTCGTCCCGCATTGTACCTAAATAGGCTGGTGATCATAGTCGTGATAATAAGCAGCATTGGTTAAAAGTGCAAGCTTTGCTTTATATGGTATTTTTGCTACTATATTCTGTAAATTCCGCTACAAGACACATTTCAATAATTGAAAGCTTTTGAATCAGATCAACGGGCTAATAAAAGGCATTGCGTTGTGAAATATCTTACAAAAGTAAGAACTAGATGAAGAGTATACGCATTTACAAGCGCGTTATATATTGAGATTGAGAGCGTATTTGTAACTTTCCCCAAAAGTCTGCGTTGAGCATTCGTAATAAGGGCGAGTGATTTTATTAGGTGAAATGGTTACTCGTAGGTGCCTCTAAAAAAACTCATAATGCACTGGAGGAACCTCCTTCACGCGCGAAGTGTTCGCGACCCTGACCCCGCCCGGCGAAGTGACGCCGACACGAAAGAAACAGAAATCACCGGTTTATTCCGGGATAGCAAAACAAAAATGACATGAGTAGAAACAGCAGCTCGTAACACATACGGTCATGTAAACAACGCGCCACTGAAAAAAACCCACTTCACCAATTCTGAAGAAAAATAATAAAGCGCTTCGCTCTACACTCACGACAACGTTCGAGTCCTTGTACCACGCCTCTCTGTATGCGCCAACATGTGCTGGCTTGTCCGAGCTGGCCAGGGGTCATCGGTCCGGTTGTCTGCCCCTTGCTGCTCCAATCCTGGTTCTGCTGCCGGCACGGGCTGTTCCGCCCAACTCCCCCCTTCCGCACTCGTGAGAGCAGTCTTTGTACCAGAAGGCGCCGTTGTGCGCGTGTTTTCCGGGCTTGGCACGCACCACACGTGTTCCATGTCCCCTCACTGTCATCGCACACGCACGCACGGGCACATGTCGCACTGACTTGACTATCGGTGTTTGACGCGCGCTCGCTACCCTGTAATCACCATACGCGGGTGCACGTAGGGGCTGCCTCCCTACAGCACCTAAAAGAATCTGTAGGTTAACTTACAATCTTTATAACTAGCGTCGAAACCCGTACGAGCGAAATGAAACTTCTGAAGCTTAAGTGAGAAATTTTCGGTGACATAGGAAAATCCTGCGAATATCCAATATTACAACAAAGACTATTACGGAAACGCTGAACAATGGGTATGAAGAAAAAGGCTGACAATACGTGCGTTTATCCACTGGTTTTTGTTGGAAAAGGAGCTCATACTCAATAAATGTAAGTAGCGGGCTTGCATGTATAAACAATGTTGAAAGAAAGTTTTGTAACTCATTTACAGTGCTTATTAGTGTGGCTAGATAGATTTGTATGCAAAATTAAAACAATGAATGTTTAAGAAGCACAGTATAATCAGTAACAAAAGCAGAAGGTCAATGACAAGCAACACGTTTTGAAATCTCCCCTCCCCCCCCCCCCCCCCATAAAAAAAAACTGTATTATAAAAATACGGTCAACACGTGCATGGGCAACAGCGTGAAAATATCTAGTGAGAAAATACCTGAGGCTGGTTTTGAAATGTTTCCGCCCGGGAACGGTAAAGGAAGGAGATTTTTTGAACAGAGAGAAACAAGCCATTTTAGTAGTTATTCCCAACCGAAGGTATCAATTTTTGAAAGTTAAAAGACCATTCACCAAGGAACTGGAAACAACAAAGAACACGCAGATCTTTCGAAAGGTGATAAATATACTCTGTCATGAATCATTTAAAATTATTTTCTTGGAAATCGGACCAAAAAAAATGATGAGTTTGCCCGAAAAATCTGAACCCTAATTGAAACGTTACAAAAAGCAGATTATAAAATTAATGATACTCTGCCACTATGTAATACACACGTTTACTTTAAAAATAATGCAACAAACTGAGTTAATAAAGTGCAGTTTCCCAAGAAAGAGAAGTCTTTAGCGTCTCTACCTCAATACGTTGCGGTTTCGTGAATGGAAACAAAATACTTGGTGGAGTATGTTCTCAAAAAACTAGATTGATACTTTAAAATGTTGATTAGAGGAAGAATCGGGAAATGAGCCATGGTCCGCAAGTCTAAACTCCTGAAATACGTATTGTTGTTGAATTATTCAGATGATGTTTGAGCATGGTTTCACAGCTTCCGTAGAACTTTAAAAGTGCTGTTGCGGACCTTCTGGCGGCAGCACTTCGCTCATATTAAATCGCCGCATAAAACGAATCATTTATGTATACAAAGATGTAAGCAATGTCTGGTATCAACCAACCTATCTTTCAATTATTTTCTCTACGTCAGCAATGATATCCGCCAATGATGCCCATATCAATTCTTCTATCAGTTTTTACGCAGTAAAGTTGCAAGCCGTATAAATTGCATAATATACATGCTAAAATGTAAAAAGGGATATACTCGCAAGCTTCAGATCCACCCTATAGTTTTTTCAAAACTTCCCCAGAATTTACATAATTAATGATAAACGAAGAGACCTTAAAACACATAATATGGTAGTCATTGAGCACATTTTTTTTAAATTAAAACAAGATGAAAATTAAGCCTGGCTCATTGTGTAGGGATTGCAAAGCATTAGCTTCTAAGTGCAAAATAAATATGCCGGTATTGTGTTCTCCCCTATTTTTTCCCGATGCTGGCTGGATTAGAAGTAGCTGCAGCACCACCAGTTATTGCGGCGGTCCGTCCCCCTGAGCACCTTCTCTGTTTAAAGCTATACCAGCTTTACTAGCAAATGCTACGCCAGTGGTTGGGGCCTCGGCGCCGGCGTGACACTGCGTGTCGCGTGTGCTGAAATGACGTTTTCGGTCATCATACCCATTTCTCTTTCTCGTTTGCTTTCCGTCCTTCACCCTATTAGCATGCTTATGACATAAGCCTTGGCCTGAAGACCTTGTTAGGCTTTTATTTAGGTCACACCAAACGTTGTCGTAAAGTTGAGACTCAAGACGCACAAAGCAGCATGAAAAATTAGTAAATCTAGCTGCGGGTATCATTGACTAAGTTACACCTGAAAGCATAATGTCAGGCTTATACAAAGTACCATATTTTCACTTTGGCTCCAGTAGTTCGACGCACACCCTATGGAGTCAGAATATGCGTCGTAGTAGGTGCGAATTGAGAAGCCCGCTACAAACGGACGGGGCACAATGGCTATTGTTTTCGCATAAAATAAGCAGTTTATTCTTCCACTCTAGAACTAGATTGCTGGTTTTGCATTCATAAAGAGATAAGAATTTCATAGATAGTTTTGGCGGAAATAATTACGAAACTGGGTCAGACCTCTCCTACGTAACAGTCATTCACTGATGTGATCACGGCGACAACTCTTCAGCACGATGAGCACAAGGGTGTAACTAGCTTGCTGTATGGGAGCCCACCAGGAGCAAAACTCTTATAAGCGGTGCTGTAGTAAAACAACGACGAAGCGAGACCGGGTCCATGGCTGCCCGAAACGGGCATGATGACTTTAATTTCACGGTTTACACGCACATAATGATTGACTGGCGGATATTCATTAGGAGATTCAGAATCCTCTATCGTCCGCAACGTTCGTATTTTACCTTAAACATAAGCGCTGTACCGTACACCGAATTAGCTGGTTGTTTAACAGCTATCCGAGCTGGCGCTGCGTCTTAAACACGTTCTGGCGATGCAGGTTCTCGTACCGCTACTTTATTAGGTTCGCCTCAGGACGATCCTCACGCAGTGAGTCCCGCAGTCCATCGAAACTGTTAAGCGGTAGGTGGGCTTCCGGTAGTAGTATGCGCGGCGGTGCCGGTTTGATGCGTCTGGGACACCTTTACGCTTCGGCACAGCATTAGCGTGCGGATCCTGTACACGCCGTCTTTTAGTAGCCAGAACGTCTGTTCTTTGGTGCCTCACAACACTGCAATTTTTGCACTGTGGAGCGACACCTCTGCTGCCTCGTATGGAGACAGGAGCCAAACGGTGGAAAACTATGGGACAGGCTGCTCGACCTTCAGTGTATATCGCAGCTTGTCCTGATCCTCGGTGTATATAATGATGCGTTCTTATGGGGTGGCTGAGTAGCTGGGAACAAAGAAAGCTTACCGGGTCAGTGCACATGAAAGCGTGGCTATTACTTTCTGTTGCCCCACAGGATGCTGAATACTATCAGGTAGAACCGGCTAGTTTTATTCCCCACTTCCGGCGGCACTAAAATCCTATCCTTGGAGGGCTTAATAATTATTCCACAATCATATATAGTATATTGTTTTTCTTTCCATAAAGTGCTTCCCAAAACAGCGCTCGGGAAATTCTGTCCTCTGTTGTTTCTAGCGGTGAACCCGCCATGGTGTAGCTTTTTCGACTGTCTGGCGTCACCATCAGAGGTTTTTATTGTGCAAAAAAAACCCGGACACCAGAAGAAAACGAACAAGACAAACCAAGCGCCACTTCCAACTAAACTTTACTCAGCAAAAACACAGCCAAGGTCATTCAAACATGACATCACTCATTGTGTTCTGGTCCACTTTTGAGGAATTCAATCACCGGGGCAAACCAGTCGCTCGACGACACTTCGTCATTAGGGAAAGGTGAAGCCTGAGTTAAAACGGTGACTTCTTCCTTGACGGACACTTGATATACATTAGCGGCAAAAGGGCTCTAAATCGTATTGTCGTCTTCTCGTAGGGCAGAAACCCGCGAGGACCCCAAAGAATTTGTTTTAATCCTCACGTTTATTCCTCACGTTTAACGTTTCACAATTTTAACCCAACTCGCGAGGTCGGCGTGTGGGAGCCGACGTGATAGGAGTAGTTTGGACGGGGCGAAGTACCGCTGCTACACAAGTTCATACCGGGTGCCAGCAGGTCCCTAAAGGTCGGTCGCAGGTGACTGAGAGCCCCGCATATCATTTTCTGGCATTACATGAAGTCGTAATAACCATGTTCAAACTCATCACCTTTGAGGAGTTCATTTTTCTCTCGTTCAGCTCGGTGTCCTTCTGTGCCAGCTCGTTGTTTGCCCCGGTGCGTCGGACGGAGACAGTGAGAGGGCTTGAAACAGCTCATTTGCTGCCTTTAGCAGCCTTGTAATGGCAGTGCGAAGAAACGTTCCGCGACGAGCGCAGAGTGCCCAGATCGTCACCACCTTGGTACTCGGGAGGTGTACAGTGGATCCCAAGCTACGGCTATGCGACGTTGCGTGTCTGCGTCCCGTTGAAGCTACTGGTCGCTCGTAGGTCAGTGGTCAGGGCCAGTCATTGCGACCTCCGGCTGGGAGGGGGGCTAGCCATCAACGGCAGTAAACAGCGGTAAAAACCACGTAGTTCTATGAACCGCCCGCCGTAAAAGACGTTCGTGGTGTAATTCGTACCACGCGGTCATTCTCCCGGGTTTCTGCACCAACATGCAGGGGAAGAATAATGGAAGCAAGACTGGAGCCATTATAGCCCGAAACGGGATGATAATTTTAATTTTAGGGTCGAGATGGTGAAGGTGAGTGACAAGCGCATACCCATCGGGAGATTTAACGGTAGTTTCATCATCATCATCATCATCATATCATACCCTATCTACGCCCACTGCAGTGCAAAGGCCTCTCCCATTAATCTCCAATTATCCCGGTCTTGTGCTAACTGCGACCAATTTATCTTAGCAAACTTCTTGATGTCATCTGCCCGTCTAACTTTCTGCCGCCCCCTGCAACGCTTGCCTTCTCTGGGGTTCCACTATGTTTCCCTTAATGACCATCGGGTACCTTGCCATCGCATTTCTTCTTAATTTCTACTAATATGCCCTTAACACGCGTTTGTTCCCTGACCCACTCTGCTCTATTCTTGTCCCTTAATATTATACCTATCATCTTCTGCTCCATCGCTCGCTGAGTCGTCCTCAATTTAAGTTGAACCATCTTAGTGAGCCTCCAAGTTTCTGCCCCGTCGGTGAGTACCGGTAGGTGAGTAACAGTAGTGTACAGGTAACCAATGAGTAAACCGCCATATTTCCAGACTACGGAACGAAAAAGGTAATAAAAGCCACCGCAAACTCCGCAATCTGTGCATGAATAATATACAAAAATAGATTGCTAATACCCTATACCTTTGATTGCTGATACCGCAGATTGCTAATGCCGCATACCATCTGCAAGGGACGACAAGTGTTTGCTTCCTAACCAACGAAGCGAGGATAACAAGCTGGGACATCGTCGAGCAGGAGTTCCGCGATTTGTTCAGGGAGTGCCTTGGGTATTATCTTGCAGGAAATAAAGATCTCGCTTCGCGAGCTCAGTCCTGTACCGAGTCCTATGTCAGCTATATTCCGGACAGTTGGGACTTTGCGCAAAAGTGGATCCCAAGATGTCGGAGTCCGACAAGATTCGGCACTTCCTTAAGGGTATCATACATTATGCATTCTACATGCTTATGTGTAAAGAGTGTAACACGGTTGACAATGTACTGAAGGATTGTAGCCGACTTGAGCTAGCAAAATGCCGCTGCATCGCACAGCAGTCCACCCGGCTGCCTCACGCCGCAGCAACCGCATCGTGCGCGGATCTGGCAGCACCACCCAGTCCACCGCCGGCACCAGACCCGATGCCACATTCTGACACTCTGACCAAAATAATGCTCCGGCAAATTGAGGCAATGGCCCCGGCTCCTGTACACCACCATGGGCACGACCACACCCTGCCGAATATGTCGCTTATACAGACCGTGGTACGTGAGGAAGTCGCCAACCTTGGCATTTACTTGGTGTGCGCTACGGCTTGTCCGGACGTCTGCCAAACGTTCAACCTTCATTCGTGAGGAATGGGTTTCCGTGCCGTTACGAAGTAACACCTCGTTACCGCCACCGGAACCCTGCGGAATGGAGAACCCTTGAGGGCCGGCCTATCTGCTTCTAGTGCTCTCGCGTTGGTCACGTCGCTCCTTATTGCTGGCAATCATAGACATCACCACCATACTCAAGGTTTTTGGGCACCAGCTACTCTGAAGATGGCCCTCATCAATTCCCGCGTGGCACCCAACATTAGTACGCTAGCGACAGCTCCCGAAGCAACCGCTCCGGTCGCTCCGCGTTCCCACAACGTCGCTAATCTTGTTGGCCGCAGCCTCGCCACCCTTCGCAGCCGACTTCTCACGCACGCCCCTCCCCGGGAAACTAGCCGATGTAGCTCCCAGAGGTGATGCTGCGTGTTCCACCAGGCCTGGAAATCCTGTTTGCTACGACGACGAGACGCAATTTGCTTGACAAACGTGTTGATGGTGTTCATGTGAGCGCTCATATAGATAATGATGTCAATATCTCGGTGATGAGCTCAAACCTTCGCCGCCGCCTCCGTAAGGTTCTGACGCCTGCCTTTTGTCACCTAGTCAAAGTCGCTGACGGCCGCACGCCTACCGTTGAAGGACTGCACCACTCGGGTTGGTGTTGGTGAGCGCCAAATTCCTGTCGTGTTCACTGTATTGGTTGCCTGCCCCCATGACATTATTCTCGGCCTTGACTTTCTGTCTGACAACACTGCGCTCATTGGCTGTGCCACCAGTATTCTCCATCTTGACTTGCCAACAGGTCCTGTGCCCGACACCAAGCTCCCTAACCGGCCGTGCTCCCCATAACATTTTCGCTTGCTTCCTAAAACAGTGACCTACGTCTATGTGTCACCATGGCCGCCAGTTCCGGACGGCGAATACATGGTTTCACCAACTATTGACGTCATCTTCCGACACTACGTGGCTCTCCATACACTGTTTTCATGCTCACCAACAACCAAAAAATCCTGCACTGCCTAATTTTGGTTCTTCCTAAGTTTTCCCCGACCGGATGTCGCTGGCCACGCTTTTTTCCCTGGACGGAGGCCAGCTTTCTGCCCTGTCCACTGACGCCTGCCCAGATGCACCGTACAATTCCACGGATCGTTTGACCACCCTTGGTGACATCACAAAAATGATAGCGTCGGACCTTTCTTCGTCACTAGCTCGCGAGTTACATCGCCTGCGTTGATCGTACAGAGACATTTTTATTTGGACGTTCGGCCTTTGGGCCGGACATCGACGTGAACACGCCGCATAAACACCGCGAATGCGAGCCCCAGCCACAGGCGACCATACCGTGTCTCTCACGGCAAACGCAAAACCATTCAGGATGTCGATAAATGGTGAAAAAAAAATGTCGTTGAACCTTCTTCCATTCCATGGGGGTCACCGGTCGTTTTGGTGACAAAAAATGGTTCGTGGCGCTTCTGCATTGGTTATTGGCATTTGAACAAAGTCAGCAAAAGAAAGTATATGCGCTTCCTTGGATTGATGACTTCGGATTGATTGCCTTCATGGTACAGTACTTTTTATCTATTGACCTTCGGTCCGGGTAGTGACAAATTACTGTTGATGCCAAGGACCACGAAAAGACCGCGTTTATGACGCCCATCGGGCTGTGCCAATTTGAGGTCATGCCCTTTGGTCTCTGCAGCGCGCCGGTTACCTTCGAGAGAATGATCAACTTCTTCTTACGGGGCTTCAAGTGGTTGACGTGCATCTGCTACATGGACGTTTCTCCCCCAACATTTGAGACTCACCTTCATCGTTTTGTAGACATCCTGGAGGTTTTCCGTCGCCCCTGTGTGCAACTTAATTACTCAAAATGTCATTTCGGTGGCGGGCAACTCAAGATCCTCGACGATGTAGTCTATGCTGCTGGTGTCCGACCTGATCCCGATAAGGTACGGGCCACAATTTTCCAGTTCCGCGGTCGGCAAAGGACGTTCACAGCTGTGTGGGACTATGCTCTTACTTTTCCCGTTTTATTGAGAATTTTGCTGAGATGGTCCGGCCATTCACAGATCTCCCTAAGCCGGATAGCTTGTTCTCCTGGGGCTCACTCAAAGAGGAGCGCTTGCCGCTCTCGTTGACCGCCAGACTCGTAACGCAGTTTTGGCCCATTTCGATCTGTTGCCTTCCAAAGAAGTTCGAACGGACGCGAGTAGCTACGGGAAGGGGCAGTATTGGTTCATAAATAGCCTGGTCACAACAGGGTGATAACCTACGCCAGCCCGCTTTTGTCCCCTGCTGAGCGTTACTATTCTATCACGGAACGTAAATGCCTCGCACTCGTAGGGGCTGTGAGCAAGTTATCTCCATATTTGTGCGGGAAATCATTTGCGGTCATTGCCGACCATCATGCCCTGTATTCGATTTCTTCGCTAACAGATCCATCCGGCCGACTCAGGCGCTCGGCAGAGCGACTCCAGGAGTATGACTATTCGGGGGTCTACAGGTCCTGTCACATGCACTGGGACCCCGACTGCTTGTCTCGTAATCCTGTTGACTCGCCTAATCCAATATAAAATGACGAAGACCCCTGTGTATTCGCTCTGTCTGCTTGCACGACATAGGCGCCCAACGGTGTCTCGACCCATCACTTCAATAATTTACAGACCGCCTTAGCTCGGAGCCGTCCGTCCCACCTCTGAACGTCTGTATACTGCGTAATTGCGCCTTTCTCCGCAACGTCCGGACGAGTCAACCTGACGCCCTTCTCGCCGTAACTGGGCATCTTCCTTCGGACATCTTCCACTAGCTTTATGATGCGCCGACTGCTGGACATCTTGGAGTCACGGGCACCTACGACCGTGTGCGGCGACGCTTTTACTGGTCCGGCCTTTACCTGTCTGTGCGACGGTACGTCACGGCTTGTGACCTTTGCCAACACCGAAGACACCTCGTTCACTTTCAGCAGGCCCTCTTCAAGTGATTGACGGTCGTTCCGAACCATTCTTCGGTGTTTGACTGGACCTTCTCGGTCTTTTCCCCTTATCTCGGTCTTTCCCTTATCTCGGTCTTCCCCTCATCTCGGTCTTTCCACTTATCTCTGTCTTTTCCCCGGGTCTTTTCCCCTTATGGTACGACGTGCATTGCGGTTGCCACCGCTTACGCCATGCCACCGATTACGTCATTACACGTGCCCTTCCCCCTAGCTGCGCCACAGATGGCGCCGATATTCTACTACACGCCGTCATTCTGCATCACGATGTTCCTTCTTAGCTGATCACAGAGCGAGTTCGGTGCTTCTTATCTCAGGTATCGACGACCTTCTTCGCTCCTGCCGCAATAACCACAGCCTCATCCCGGCCTATCAACCCCAGACCAATGGGCTCACTGAAAGATTAACGAAACACTCGCGGATAAGTTCGCTATGTACATGTACATCGACCGTCGTCACTGGTCCATTCCTCTCCCTTACGTTACTTTTTCCTACGGTTTATCGCGCCTCTACACTGCCGGCTACTCTGCTTTCTTCCTCCTTTACGGCCGTGTCCCTGCCCTGCCATTGTAAACCATGTTGCTTGACTTGACCATGCCGCGAACAGAATACGCACGTGACCTCATTGCCCAGGTTGATGTGGCCCGCCAGATCGCCTGTGCCAAGAAGGCGGCGTCACAGGCAAGTCAGAAGCGTGGCTACGACGAGACTTATCGCGATGTGTGCTTCCCATCTGGCTTCCTGGTGCTCCTGTGGACACCTTCATGACATGTTTGGCTTTTCGAAAAACTACTGTGCCGCTTCACAGCCCATACCGCCTCATTCGCTTGGTTACTCCTGTGGCGTACCAAATTATTCCAGTCACGCCCTCGTCGTCAACTGCGCAAACAACGTCTCAACTTGTGAATTTGTTCCGCCCAAAGCCCAAGTTTTTCTACGATTAAACTCCGCCCTCAGCTTGTACCATCGCGAGCCCCAGGACCTTGCTTCTGCCGTCGGGGTTCATGTCAAGGGCTCGTTCGCTTGGCTCCTTGCTACTTTATCTATGAACTGGACCGGAGGCCAACCCCTTTCTGCGGGTACGCGCCCTCTGGGATAAGCGGACCCATAAGCTGGGGGATGACGATGACGACACTCGCTGATGCTGGCGTGCGTGTTGTTCCTGGGACCTTGCCTGCGATTACTATTCCGTTTATTATTGTAAATACTGCTTTGGAATACATTCCCTTAATTACCACGTCACAATATTATGCTCTCTCTGTCTTCCTTCTCTGGTCTACTTGGGGCAAAAAACCTGAATGTGTTATGATTACAGATAAACCTGCATCGCCACATAAATTGAGAGGATGGTTGAACGCTTAGTTCGAAGAAATACTCTGGACGCAAACTTCATTGTTTGCCTTGGAATGGAGGTCAACACCAATAATTACTTACTGTAGGCAATTACTGCACTTGCAGTAACCACAATCTTTAATGCGCTTGACATGCTCGCATGAACCTGGAAAGAAAAGGAAGTGACATTTATTAAGGCGAAAGCCGTAACTGTCCATTCTAAAGAAAAACAGTTTTTGCTGTTGTCGGGTCAAGAAAATGGCTGCCACTGCAAAGTGCAAAAAAAAACGCCGGTTTAATCAGACAAAATTCTAACCTGGTGTTTATAGTAGCAGCTGAATGTGTGCAGTAACCCGAGTGCGGCCGGGGCAGCAGCATTGATGAGGGTGCGGCAAAGAACAGCCTATATTGCGACAAGCGAGTATTTAACTCTTGGCATCCAGAGAGAGTTACAGAGGTGGGAGAGAGGGGGAGCACCGAGGCATCCGGGGCCAAAGCGAAAGGGGGGCTCATCCTACTGGTTCCCCTAGTGTTACATTCGGGAAGGCATCCCCGACACGGGCCCAGTCTCCTCCCTCATGTGTGATAACGTGGTGGTCGATCAGCCGGCAAACGTTGCTGCCTTGGTGATGACGACAAAAAAACTGGTTTACTGCCTGGCAAGAAGTGAACTGCGATGATACAGAAACCTCACCTTTCCGAGCGAGCTTACAGGAACGCCACAACGCAAGGTACTAACCACTATACGATCACGGCTGTCCACGATCATACCACCAAAACGAAAAAGCCGAGGAAACAAGACTGAACCCAATATCAACCTCCGGACGCGCGACGGGATGACCATCCCGCGAACGAAGACGCTGCGTATCTTTGGTCTACACGTCGATGCGCTTGGGCACAATGGCCTTACCATCACAAAGCTGGAAACGAAAATATTAACAGTCGTAAGGCTTATCAAGAAGGTGGCAACGAGGCATGCAGGGATGAAGGAAGGCAACCTCCTGAAGCAAGTGTAGTCGTTTGCGATCAGCCACGTGGCCTACGTCGCGGCTTTCCACGATTGGACAACAGCGGAGAGCCGAAAGGTTCATGCGCTGATACGCAAAGCATATAAGACGGCACTAGGCCTTTATACACACACTAATACAGAGCGCCTCTTAGAGCTAGGAATACACAACACATTAAAGGGACACTGAAGTGATATGTAAACATTGCGGGATTACTATCGCAAATTGTAGTCCGGAGTCCCCAGGCCATGTTCGGACCACTCTAGGCGCGTTTACGCGATTTTATTTAGTAGAAAAACTAATTCGAAAACGCTGTCCTCCTCTCTTTACGCTCGCCCATTTTCTGTGGCGTTTTCGTGTGACGTCACGAGGGGATGAGCTGGCAATTGGCTGCGCCACGGCTGCGCTACTGCACGGCTCCCCGGCCGACAGAGTCAGTCGGCCCAGCGTTTCGTCCGCCGGCCGCCGGCGGGTCGTCGCAATCAAGGAGGTTAAAAAAATTGCTTGGTCGCAATTCGTTCGCTTAGTTGAAACGAAGCCAGGACACGTTTGTGAATGGAAGAATGTGCCTTTCTTTACTTGGTTTGTTTGTACACTGTATCTAGCTCCAAGTCAAGGTCGCTTCACACAAGCGCTGCACATGCGACGCTTCGCTGACTGGTACGCCAGTAGGAAAATATAAGGCCTCTTGAAGGCGGGAGAAGAGTCAGCGAAGTCAATATAGGTACTAAGCAAATAAAATCAACTGATATTTTTACCGTACAGCGTAAAACCAGGGCGCGGGAAGCACTTTTTTGCGCTGGGCGAACAAGCACAGCGGTCAGCAGCACGACTACGCATCTGCGAACGCTTTTCCGTCTACGAAATGCAATTGCTAGACGTGAGCTACTGTGGAAACTCGGGCGACGCTTACTGCACGATCGCAGTACAACAAATAGTCACCTAAGCGGCTTGAAATGCCAAAACTAAATAAAAGTGTAAACCGGTTGTACAATATATACCCTATATTAGCAAGGCGTTCGCGTCCCGCTTCGTGGCCTAGCGGTCTGGGGCGCTAGGATTTCACCGCTAATGTTTTGCGAGTCACGAGTTCGAATCCCCGCGGGTACGTGCTTTTTTTTTTGTAAGTTAACTTTTTTGTTTTCCGCCGATGTTTTCTATATTGAGTTCACCTTTTTTTGGGCCGCAACGTTCATGGCTACACGAACTAGTTCACAAAACGCGCGCAGGCTGGCACTGGCGCGCTAGCGAGTTCTCGTTGGCGTGCTGTTGCCATAAGCACCGACTGCTTGCAGGCAGTGGGCACAGGCCAGAATGAACAGACCCTTGGCCTGGTGCGAACACGCTTTTTACGATACAGGCATGAGGGAGGCAAGCTCCAAATATGGGGGAAAAGCGCATGACATTTGAACGTCTGCGGGTACGCGGAGGGCGTTCATGCACTGCGCAGGTCTCGGCTAGTGAATGCTACGACTACAAGCCGTCCTGGGAGGCTTATCTTGTGCATTTTACAGCCGACAACATGGCAGAAGCGCGGTACGATGATTACTGAGATATTGAGAATGCCCATCCAACAAAGCCATTGGTTATGTTTTACACAACCGAAACCGAAACCGAAACTTGTGTGATTGCTAACCTTGGGCATCGTCCAATCACGGCGCCCCTCCTCCCAACGTCACAGCCTTAGTTGGTGCGGCCGCCGCAAACCGCGCATGGTAGTTTTTCTTCTTTCGCGCTTTGTAAAATAATTACCGATTTGTCAACCGGATAAACGATGAAAAGTGTGCTAATTTGAGCCAGTCTACGCAGTGCAAGCAAAAACGGGAGCTTGACAAATTCACTTCAGTGTCCCTTTAAGCGAAATAGCAGAGGCACAACATACAGCACAACTCACAAGACTAGCACAGACAAAGACAGGCAGATCGATATTACAAAGAATAGGTTCTCAAACGAGGCTGCAGGGGGATGGGGACCGATCGCCGCTGCCGCGCGCGCTTCTTCGCTTTCTGCAGGTTCCACCAATTCCCAAACATATGGACCCAGAGATGAACCAAGAACGTCGCCTGGCCAGAGCAAAGGCCCTCACCGCTACATATGCCGCGGACACTGGTGCATACTATGTTGACGCGGAGGCATACCCAGACCGCCCGGGCACGTACGCTGCGGCCGTGGTCACGGCGACCTCAGGGGAGCTGTAGACGGCGGGCAGCGTACGGGCTCGGGACTCCAACCAAGCAGAAGAGCTGGCCATCACACTAGCCCTAACTAACCCAAAGTGCACAACAGTGTTAAGCGACTCGCGTAGTGCGGTTATGAACTTCGCTACAAACAAAGTGTCCTCGTGCGCGTCTAGGGTGTGCGGGGCCCTACCACAACGACTAGTGCCAGTGACCATCAGGTGGTTCCCAGCGCATATGGGCCCGGTGAGCACGGGTGCGAACCGTAACGAGGAAGCATACCGAGCAGCGCATGTGCTCACCGGCCACGGCACTGCCCTAAGCCCTCGACCTACGGAAGGTGACAATGACGGGATGATACCGGTTGGCACATATAAAGGGGTGCTGACTTGGTATCGAGAAAACAGAAGGACTTATCCGCCACCACACCGGAATCTCACCCGACGGGAGGCAGTACTGCTACGACAGCTGCAGGCAGGCGCAATATGGACGCCAGTACTCGCAAAGCATGTATGCCCGGAGGTATACCAAAGTGATGTGTGTGCGGTGCGCGGCAGTGATCGAGCCACCATGGTGCACGTGTTATGGGAGTGCCAAGAGACAGACCCACTCACGGACACGCTGCCACCACGCATTGCCATTGCGGTGGCCAGCACAGACTGTAACCTACAGCGGGAGGCCGTTCAGCGTGCGCTGGCGGCCCTTGAACGCCAGCGGCCGAACACGCTGCCTCCCCTCCCCCCCCCCCCCCCCCCCAAGAGGCCGGCGACAGTAGGTAACCTCTCGCTGGCAATAAAGATGTTGTTTCTCTCTCTTACAGGAACGCGCGAACCGAGCGACAGAGGGATATGATGCTGGTAATAAAATGCCGTTCTGCACTGGAAGGCACCGCTTATTTATCCCCGAAATGCTAACGAACAAACACACACGGGCGGAACACAGTACAGAAACGCGCGAGCACTCTTTCCCAAGTTCACGAGGGCCGACAGTTGCTGCGCTCGTTGAGCCTGAGAGGGGGATAGGAGATTTCGGCTGCGACATCCGGTTTGCAGGTGCACGTCTCAGCAGGAAGGAAGGTTTGTTTCGTGTTTTGCAACTACCACGGCTTAAGTCATCGCTTGCGGGTTCTATGTCAGTACGTTGTGGAGAAAGGCGGGCTTTCTGCAAGTCACAGGTGTACTGCTAAAAACTTGCAGCAGGCGCAAACAGGCAGGGCCCCGCTTAATCGTAACTGCTCCTCCCCCGCGGGTCAGAGATCCCAATGAACAAAGGTCAGCAATCATTGTTCGGGGGGATGGTCTTGAGAAAATGTCTTCCACCGACGCTCGACTCCAGGCTTTGGCTGAACAACATCGGGCTGGAGCTTCACCGAACACGTGACCTGACGAAGAGTTATTCCCCAGAAACGTCTCTGGCTTCATAGGGCAAGCAAG
Source organism: Haemaphysalis longicornis (assembly GCF_048455015.1). NCBI lineage: Eukaryota > Metazoa > Arthropoda > Arachnida > Ixodida > Ixodidae > Haemaphysalis > Haemaphysalis longicornis. The sequence continues at coordinate 1,567,893 of NW_027526371.1, forward strand.
GAAACAACACCGAAAACAAAACTGCATCGCCGGCAAGTGCGAGGACTAATCACACTGAAGCTATACCAGGCTTTTATTTGTGACAAAAACACGCGATTCCCTAACTAGACTAGTTACATTTTAGCACAGCAGTACTTTATGCGAGCACGAGAATGTAAAAGGGTGACACATTGAGGACTACTTACCTAGCAATGAAACGGGAGATGATAGATATAACTGTAACGGACAAGAAGAAAGAGGAGTGGGTAAGTTAACAAACGTTTGTTAGGGACATATTACTAGAATTTAAGAAGAAGAAATGGACGTGGGCAGCGCATGTAATGCGAAGGCAAGATAACCGTTAGTCATTAAAGGTAACAGAGTGGATCCCTAGAGAAGGCAAGCGTTGCGGGGGGGGGGGGGGGGGCAGAAAGTTAGATGGGCAGATGAGATCAAGAAGTTTGGGGGGATAAATTGTTCGCAGTTCGCACAGGACCGGGGTAATTGGAGATCTATGCGAGAGGCCTTTGCCCTGCAGTGGGCGTAGATGGGCTGATTATGGTGATGATGACCCTTGAAGCCAGAGACTCTGGCAGCCATTTCTGAATTTCCATGGAGCGGTGTCCGATAACCGAGTGACCGGTCACAGCAACGATGGTAGAAATAAACTAAGAGCAGCGTCTGGCGAACGTTGAGAAGAAGGGTGGCACGCGTGTCTATTGCGTCATGTCTCTCACTGCGTCCCACTGAGTCTTTTTTTTTTCATATGTCGCCGCAAAGGAGTACCTTCGTCCTCAGACGCTGTTCCGTTCGCCGTCAATCCATACCACGTGAACGACCTTATCATACATTATGCTGTTTGGACTTCGCACGAGGGCTTTGAATGAAGAAGATGGTAGACCCACCGCTGCACTCGTTGAGTACACCACCTGCCTCCCAGTCACCTTGTGGGTCTTAGTTTATTCGGTAGGACGACGGGCTCGCGCTCCGTTGCCATATTCAAGTCCAGGTTAGTTTTGTGGCGGTTCCAGTAGTGTCTTTTACTTACTCTCGGAATTTTCTGCTGACGCAGACTGGAAAATTTTTTGGCTGGCAGTGGTATGTTTATTAGCAGTAAACTTTTGCTCCAGTCTTCTTTTTGAAGGTGGTTGGACTGCGAGGCTCTAAACGACACTTAAAACGATTGCTCATGCGACGTCCCTTGAATTCACACAGGTGGCTCTACAAAGAGTGAAACCAGAGACTCTGGCAGCCGTTAACGGAATTTCCCGGGGCGTCGTCTGCATAACTGATTGACGGAACGCAGCTGTGACGCCTGAAAGAAAGCGAAGAGGAGCGACTGGCGAAGGGTGGTGAGGAGGGCGGCAAGCATGGCTATCCTATCATCTCTTTCGCTGCCTCCCATTCACTCTTTTTTCATGCACCGCCGCCAAGGGGAGTCCTGCCCACCCTAAACCTCCCCAGGCGTGTTCTGTTCGCCGATAATTCATGCCACGTGTACGATATTATCATACATTATGGGGTCTGCACTTCACACGAAGGTTTTGCATGAGCGCAGATGGTAGACCAGCCGCTGCGCGCTTGTGTAAACCGTCTGTCTCCCAGCGTTCTCGTGTGGGCGTAACTTAGCCGGTAAAACGACGGGCTCGCACTCCGTTTCTGTATTCGAGTCCAGGTTGGGTCGTTGGCAGTGCCTGTAGTTTATTTTATTTACCCTGAAAGTTTTATGCTGACGCGACACGAAAATTTTCTTCGATGGTAGAGGCATACTGTGTCGCAGTAAAAACGGAGCAGTCGAGAATGTCAGGCGTCTACAGGCCAGTTCTCTTGCGCAGAGCTGCGACTTGAGCCATCGTAATTGCCCTGAGCTTCCCCATTCTGAATCGCACCTTAGGTGCGCTGGTTTTGTGGAGGCTGCAGCGACTTTGTGAGAAGACACCGGTAATTTGTACCGACAAAGGTCGAGCGCACAGAAAAACTGCCAAATTTCCACCGCTCGACCAAGGTGTTCGCTTGCGTTCTCGGGCGCTCCGATGTGCGCTGATACCCGGTGCAATGCAAGCGTATGGCGCTGCCACTCGGCATGCGCGCAGTGGAAGTCTTGGCGCAAGTACGCCAACAGCTTTAACTCCCTGTTCGTCCCTTCTCCTTGCAACACCAGCAGTAGGCGAACACGGAAAAGTGTTTTCCTAGCCTTTTCCGCCTGTCAAAGCTACACTAAATCCGCGATGCCTGGTCTCAAAATATGACTCAGCCTTACACGATACCGGACATTTTACGAGCTCCACTAGACGTGGCTCGACATGGAGTACCTGAGCTGGTGGTAGAAAGCAATCGACTTGCTCAGCCGCGGCGTCGTAGTTACTCCCAGTTGCATCGTCAAAAGCGTTTGGGGTTTTGGCAGCTGGTTATGCCCTAACGCCACGCGAATCTGAACTCGCACCCAATGGAACACTCTTTGATTCAGCATACGCGTGCGGCCTCGTCTCGCTAGCGTCGATAACCTGACCGTTTAAGCAACTCCGGCATAACGCCGTTATTTCGCGAACTATGCGTGTCCGGGTCGGTAGCTGTTTCCAATGTCTATCGTGAGTCTGAGCACTCCGAACCCGACGCTGACACATTTCCGCTTTCAGTCAATATACCCTTCCCTCGGTCGTGAGCCTCAATTATGCGCTATCTTTGCTATCTCTCTCTGTCACCGCGCTCCTCCTAGAGGTGGCGAGTCTCTCCCTCGTAGCGTATTTCGCCACGAGCTCAGTGCATTTCTTCTTCGGATGCGTTTCGAAAACGGAACCGTTCTCGCGCAACAGCTGATCTGACCTGTTCCAGAATATTTATCTGCATACAGGAAGAAATTGTGTGGATACCGCCGCCTGGATGACCAGTTCACCAAACGGACCACCTATGCTGACTTAAGCAATCGAAAGGCACGCGCTCCACGCTGCTGTGGCTTGTTTCACACAGACTCTCGTTTCCGTCAGCTTATTCGACTCGACGTATGAAGGGCAAATCATGTCCACCGTTACGCCACAGTCGCGATTAACTCGGCACGGCTTGCTGTTGACCGCAAGCTCACGTACGTAGGGCTCCAGAAAACTGCCTGCTGTACTAACTGTGGTTTACCCCGTTACAGGAGCTTGCCTTTCTTGCAACTCACAGTGAAATGCCACATCTCGCCATAATTATAGCACGCGGACTGTTTGCACGCTTCAAAAGCTTTCTTTCGGCGCTATTCATCAACGTCTGCGCCCTTATTGTTTTCCCAGCCAATTTCTATATCCGAGTCCACGACCCTGTTAGCTCCACCGTCTTCCTGGGAAACTCTTCCTTTCGGCCCTGCCTTGTCAGAATTTTGCCTGAACTTGTTTTGGCGTCTTTCGGCTCCGGCGCAACTCGTCAAACAAGAAACTCAACCCCGAGATTAGCTGCACGGTTCACTTTGTTTACCTTGGTGGAAAACAAAAGCGCTCAAAAAACAGGGACAAAGGAAGACGTAGACAGCACGCCGCAGACGTAGACCAACTAGCCCAACTTTCCGTTCTTCTACAGTTCACTTTGTTTACATCCAGCTGGTCCTGCGCCCAGTACCTCCCGTTTTTCGGAAGCTGGTGGTAATACTGTTCTAGACTAAAGCACCCAACCAAACGTAAGTCACTCGGTCACAGCAGGATGCTTGCTGCTGTCACTCTGACGCCTAGATTGAGACCTTTCGAGCGCCATATGCTTCAGCTCTATTTCATGCTCTCGCTTTTTCTCCTCCTGCTGGAGTAGGAGTCTGTCGCTTGAGTTCCTGTTCTCGCTTCTCTCGCTCGAGCTGGATTTCCTGCTCTGGCTTCTTTTCCTTAAGCTAGATTCTCTGTTCTACTTTTTTTTCCTCCCGTTCGAGTTTCTCTCGCTGGAGCTCAGCCTCTGCAGCCTCACGTGCGGTGGCCACCCGTTTATTGAGGGGCTCAGTGCACTCGGAGGGGTCACCATCGTCAGCCCCAACAGCCAATGAACTGCGATGATACAGAAACATCACCCTTCCGGGCGTGCTTACAGCAAGGCTCGAACAGAGCGACAGGGGGATCTCATGCTGGTAATAGAACGCCTTTCTGCGCTGGAAGGTACCGAGTATTCACCTCCAAAGCGCTAGCGGTTAAACAATTCTCCTCGTGCTGTTGCACACATGGCGAACAGAGTACAGAAACACACGAGCATTCTCCCGAGTTTGTGAGGGCCCACAGTAGCGGCACTTGTTGAGTCTCAGAGTGGGGTGAGAGGAGATGTCGGTGCGGCGTCCGCTTCGCAGGTGCACATCCCAACAAGAAGAATAGTTTGTTTCGTATTTTGTAATTGCCGCGGCTCGATTCATTGCTCGTGGGGCGTGCACCAACATGCTTTCGAGGCTGGTGGGCTTTCCACAAAGTACGAGTGCGCTAAACTAAATTGGAGCAAGCGCAAACAGGGTAGCGGCACGCTGAACCGTAACACTAGCCATCACAAAACAAAATATGCACAACATTTCTAACTCTTCTACTACGACCACTGTACAGGTTTTCTAGTTCTCGTCGATCGCCTGACTGTGGGCTGACGGGGAACTGTCCCTGGAACGAGCCGGCCACGGTGACTGGAGGGTCCGTCGTAGATGGCGTTGGAGTCTCAGTCCGAACAATCCCTGGTGGTAGCTCCGGGCTTTTCTATTGCAGATTTCGCCTCTGTGCGTGTGTCAATGCAGGGGACGGTACAGCAGTAACTACTTTGTCAGGTTCACGTCTAGCCTCTGTGCCTGCAGTCGCCTCCGCGCAAGCAGTCTCCGCGGTCGCCTCTGGACTGCGACGAATTTGGTAGTAGTGACGCTGAGCTGCTTTCGTTGGTCTCTATTGCCGTCATTCTTTTGCCCGCAGCAAATTTTACACATCCGGGATCCATCTTTACCTGACGCCGTCGTTGAGCACGTAGACGCTGTTGCCTGGCAAGATGGTCTGGTCATCGCCGCCCCATTAGAGTTGGTATTCTTGGGTTGCAGAAATGTGTCGCGACAAGACCGGGGCTTCTAGCCGAGAATAATTTCCGATGGAGATTTTCCGCCCTTCTGTGGAGTCCATCTGCATTTGAATAACAGGCAATTAGGTAATCTTCCCTTTGCCCATCTCGAATATTTTCTCAATCCGTCTTTAAGCGTTCGAACAGCTTTTTCCGCTGCTCCATTTGACTTGGGATGGAAAGGGGCCGTATGCAGGTTCACAACATTTTTTTCTGCCACGAACGTGGAGCATTTCTGACCTGGGAATTGTGTTTCATTTTTGGACACGATCGTACGTGGAACTCAGAACCGAGAAAGCATTCTTCGTAAGGTGAATAGTAACAATACCGTGCGCGTGCTTCCCGGGAACTGCTTCTATCCACTTTGTGTGTGCATCCATGACCACCAGGACCACCTTTACGTTCAACGGGCCCGCAAAGTCGATGGAACGCGCCACCATATCTGTTCTCAGCCAAGCTACCGGTGAGTTTGCCGCAGGCATAAGCACGTTTTCTCCACAGCTCCTACACTGCGCCGACAACTCTTCAATTTGCCTTTCCACTGCTGGCAACCAAAACAATGACCGCGCAACGGCTTTCATTGACGAGGAGCCTTGGTGCGTTTTATGCCGAAGCTGATCGATGCATTCTTCTTCGCGCATCCCGCGGTATCACCACCCTATTACCCCAGTTGACTATGCGACGAGCGAAGACAGCTCCCTTTTCCGATAAAAGAAAGACAAGTCAGGTACCATTCCCTTTGTGGTTCTAGGGCAACCATGCAATATGTAGCCCATTACAAGGGCTAACAACGGGTCCACGGCAGTTAGCTCCTGCAACACGTGGTTCGTCCCTATACCTTCGTCAAGAGCTTCCAAACACAGGACTAATTCAGGAAGTTCGCCATCGGTTACCGATTTCGTTGTGAAAATACCGATGATGTTAGCATCATCGGTGCCTGTCATCACGCGGTAAGCTCCCGCTCGAGCTGCTTCGTAATCGTCTCATCGCCATCTTGAAAATAGAACCACGATCACATCACGGGGACGTCTCGGCTTTTGGTCCTCTTATTTTATATGGTGCCGAAACCCGGAAAGAAGGCCCTGTGCGATTTGGAGTCATCCAAAGTTTGGCCTACCAGATGCTGACGACGGATGATGGTGCTACGGCCGACCGACGCGATGGGCAGGCAAGACAACGAGACAACATCACCTACGACAATTTTGTTTGCTGGGTCTAAAAGGCGATTGTGCAAAAGGAGAAGGGAATGCCGCAGCTAATCGCGCAATAAAAAACGAACTACCTTTCATGTACTAACTGGGTGTTCTTCAATCTAAGATGCGCCTGCACGAACTGAAGATGACAAGAGAAAGGACGCGGTTAATTGCTCGTGAACTACGCAGAAAGGCAGAAGCCGCATTAGGGTTGACGGTAATAGCGAGCGATGTCTTCGAAGTGTTGACAAGCTTTCTGCGTCAGCTGCGGAAAATTTAAGTTGAACTGGACTGTTGAATGAGGTAATTGAACCGCTTATTGACATCGACCACTTCGATGAGGAATTCGCAACCAACGTAGAATAAGATGATGAAATTACTCGTGTTATTATCCGTATATACTATGAATTGAAACATAAACGTGACAACAAAGAACAGTGCCCGATCGACGAGATAATGAACTTATCTACAAACTTCAATGAGTCTTTTACATTGACAGGAAAATTGCATGACCCACGTGATTCGAAGAGCTCCGAAGAAGACTCTTTGACAGAAACTTCGCATGCGTCACATTTCCGGCCACTGCCACAGCATCAGATTGAGACTGCTTGGTTGGTCGCGCGTGACATTCGAACAGAAGATGCCTTGCTCTGGTATGCTTTCGAAGAGTCTGCCGAGATTACCGCAAGTAACAAAAGCTGCACATTGAATCCAACAGCAACAGCACAATCTCCGTGGGGTGAACGTCTCGAGCAGCAGATCACGCTTGTTCCACCTGAAATACTAAAACCGCAAGATGGAACACAAGAATAAGAATTGAACAACCAAGCCATCCAGAACACCAAAGAAAGGGATTTGGACGGTTTTCCAACACATCTAAAGTATAATGTTGCATTGACCGGGCAACGCAATGTAAATGGAACAATTCGCGGTAGTCACCGTTCGAAGTACAAGAAGGCCTCTGACAACGTTGCTCGAATAATGAAAGTAAAGAGCTCGACAAAAAAGCGCGAGCTTTCAAGACACAGTTCTCACTCCCCAGGGCAAAATTTTGAACAACTCCTATCCGTGTACAAGACCGTCGAAGACAGGCTACAGATTTCAGCGTGGCGACGTGGACTGCAAAGACACACACTGCGTGTGCTCAAAAGTTGGCCCCAGTGGCACTTTCGCCTTCTGCCTGCCTCACCGGATCGACAAGAACAAAAAAACTGTCCCAGCTGAGCGCTGAATGACCAGCGCTTCTTTGCGCCTGGGAAAGATGTTGAAACTTTATCATAATCGCGGCCCCAATATGATTATCATCATCGGTGCCTGTCCTCACGCGGGGAAGCTGCCGCTCGAGCTGCTTCGTCATCGTCTCATCGCCACCTTCAAAATAGAACCACGATCGCATCACCGGGACATCTGGGCCCTTGGCCCTCATATTTTATAATAGTAATAGTAATAACAATAATAATATTAATATAATTATAATACTAATACTAAGCCTTCATTCGCAAAACATAATGCATGCATGATGTGGGAGGCCCGCGTAAAAAGCTGTCATAATGGCAGCTTGACCCGGGTTGGCAACTCCAGGCAGAGTTCAGCAAAGCTATGAAATGAAACATAAATAATATAAAGCTCACTGCAATTAAATTTGTGTGGACTAAAGAAATGTAACTCATTCAAATTTGGCGGTATAGCATTATAAAACTCGGGCATAACAAATCACATCTGCCGGGAAATTATGACACGCATATACATAACATCACAACATAAACATTTAACAGCAAATTATTCCGGTAACAGTGCTAGGTAAACCCAAATGTTTCCTTCAACAAGACAGTTTCATTACAACAGTTTTACAGCCAGAGATGCATACATATAGCGGCAAAAATATAGGGTTAGTGAGAAGGTATTCTTTTCTTTTTTTTTCAGTTGCTATCCTGAAGTTTCCTCAATGTAATTTTTTCGAATTCGATGTTTTTGTGAAGAAGTTATTAAGTACTCTTGGCAGCCTGTCTTTTATTATTTGTAGTCCGTATGTTCTCCTACATGCATCAACTTTTCTATATGGGGTGGAGTGTTATTTTAGGTTTGCTAGATGGTACAAGAAACCGGTATTATTCTTTAGATCTTGTTTATACTGTTTACAGAGGCAATAATAATACCATTTAGCAACAATCACTACATTACACGTGGATAATAAACATCCACAAGCGAAGTACTTCGGGACAATCGTAACAGCGCACACTAACCATTTTTGGAGAATATGCACCTTTTTAGATTTTCTGTGCCGTTGAGGCCGAAACTAAATGGCATTAATTGATCCTTCAAGAAAATAAATTATTATATAGTAAGGTCATAACATTACGCGGCAGTAAACTTGCGTTTCAGTACACGAGTCGGACTATTAGTCAAAGTGACTTTGTCCTACTGTTTATATGCTCGTATGAAGACACGGTCTCTTGAAAGATAACACCTAATGTTTTTATGCAGGGAACTATTTCCACTCAGAGTGGTTTCAGAAAGACTCTTTCCTTCCTTTTTATGTTTTTAGAGCCTGGAATAATACTAAATACTCCCTCGTTTTCTGTAAATTTATTTTCAAAACGTTTTCTTGTGTCCACTTCTTAAGTTTAAAGAGGGTTTCGTTGGCGTGACAAATAACTTGCTCGGTTTTTTTCTTTGATAATAACATGCTGGTGTCGTCTGCGTAGATAAAGAATTTATTGCAGGGGCTATACAGGTGATATCATTTCTGTATGAATTCAAAATAAAGGTCCTAGAATGCTACCCTGCGGCACACTACAGAAAACTGCTCCGGTATCAGACTAAGAGCCCTCTATAGCTACACATCGCTTCCTTATTGTAAGTATGAGTGGATAAATGAGGCACCCACACCCCGAAAACCATATTTCTCTAGCTTCCTGGTGAGTTGGTCATGACGAATAAAGTCAAAGGCCCTTAAAAAATCAACAAGTATGCCGAATATATTATTTCCTTTAACGATGTTGCCTAAAATGTACTCTTTCTGCGAAAGAAGTGCGGCCTCAGTGCTAAAGCCTGTACGGAAACCATACTGACTATCAATTATGATGTTATGTTTCCATTTAAACTTCTAAAAATCTTTGGGAATCATTTTTTAATTGCCTCTGACAACACATCTAGTATGAAAACATGTAGGTAGTTGCCCATATCGTTCTTGTCCCCTTTTTTATATAGTAGCACTACACAACAAAACTTGCATTTGGTATGAAAATACAGCTTTTTCAAGGCATAAATTTAATGCGCAGCTTAAGTGTGGTGCAAGGTGAAAGGTGATGTGTTTCATAAGTTTGCCTTGCATTCCGTTAATATCGAGAAGCTACTATTATTAATACTTTTTACTAACTCTGTCCCTTCGGCTTCGCTTACAGGATGAAGAAAAATTGATCTGCTGTTGTAATACACACAATTTAGATCATTATTCATGGTCATTTGGTTTGCAGTGTTCCCAATATGGTTATTAAAACCATTGGCTAATGCTTTGCCCGACAGCTCGGTGTCGTTATTTCTATTTAACGCCCCCGCTCTGGGTTAATGTTATAGTTTAACAATGAGTGTTGAGTGTTGATTTCTCCTTAGAGAATTCGTACACCCGAAACAAAAATGAAAAAATTAATAAAGTGTACTTTTCTGATTTTTGAACTCATTATCCAAGAATATATGGTAAGTATTAAACTTTTTCATTTCGTCTGGGTCTTTTCTATTGACAAATTTACTCTACATTGCATTTTTCTCCTGTATTTTTGCTGCTAGATTGGAGGTTATCCATGGCTTACGAATTTTCTTGTTTTGTTTTAACTGCACAAAAGGAAAACAGCCTGTACATATGGGTTTAGGAATATTATATAGTCCTTCGTCAGCTTCGCAAGCATCTACTTTTTTGCACACACTGTCACATGGTACTGTGAATTTTTTTCTAGAAATGATGAAAGGTTTTGTGGAGTAGCAATCTGTAAAACACTTGCAGGTAAATTTGTATTTCTGCTGATCTTTTCGGCTCATCCCATAAATATGGGCCAACAATTGCATAACTGAGTCGTAATAACACCTGCTCTGAGCATCTGTGGTGTTATATTTTTAACAAAAATATCGATTAGTGCTGACGTACTTTGTGTCACTCTGGATAGAAATTTACTTATTTATTTCCAAGTACTGCTGTCCGATTGGGCCGTTACAGGGGTGGGGTAAAAAACTGACATAACAACCGCCATGCCAAGCGTAAAAAAGAAATGCATAGCCGATACAAAAAGAATGCATCACTATATACATTCTACAACTTACATGCTACATCACATACATCCCAAAATACACTTCACAATACTACATCGTACAACGTACACGAGACAATTTACAGCAAATACATTCAAATTTACAATAGAACACAGCCACACACACGCCAAAAAAGCAATCACCGTTCACGAAGATTCACTTAGAACATATTTTGTAACATTGTTTTAAAAATGTTCTGCAGTTTGAGAATCACGTATAGCATCCGGTAATACATTCCAGTCTTTTATTGTTCTAGGGAAGAAAGAGTATGCATATGTGTTCACACGACATTGAGGAACTAGATATTTTCTGGGGTAGCCACTTCGTGGGCTCCGCACTTGACGGGAAATTACGTACTGCTCTGCATCAAAGTTAAATGTATTTTGGGACCGCAAAAACAAAGAGAGAGAGAGAGAACGCCTTTAATGAAAGCTGAAGAGGTCAGCCCCACTAGCGGTAGGGCTTGCTACTCCAGATGGGGTGAATACAGTGAGGTGACAGCGAAAAATAGACAGAAAAAGAAAAGGAAAGAAAGAAAGGGGAGTAAGAGGAGAAATGCACACATATACAAATTGTACATGCTCAGAGAGTTTACAGAACCTCTTCCAGACCTGTTTCCGCAAGAAAAGTAAGCAGTGTTTTTGTACCGAGCACTGCCTCCTCACGATTTTGCCAGGGTCCAAGGAAGTGTGAAAGTTCTAGAGTACCTCCGCGTCGTAGTCGCACAAGTGCCTTCGATGCTGTTGCCCGCTGAGTGGCATGTCGGGAGCAGTGGCTTAAAATGTGCCTGATGTTGTCGGTAGTAGAGCACACTGTACACAATGGCGACTCTACCCAGCCCAGCTTAAACAAGAAGCTTCGGGTGTATGCAACATTAAGTCGCAGCCGGTGTAACACGCCTTCAGTGCGCTTTGGCAGACCCCGTAGATAGGGGAAATCGCACTGAGGGTCTATAGCATGAAGAGGCGCATAGCTGCTCGAATTTAACTCTGACTAGGCGACGGCGGTCTAGGAGGGGTTGTAAATTTAGTTCTTGCAGCACGTGTGTTACAGAATCATTACGAGAATATTTTGAAAGAATAAATCTAGCCGCCCTTCTTTGTACCCGCTCGATTTTCTTAATTAATTCGTTTTGAAGAGGGTCCCATATGATGCTTGCGTATTTCAGTGTAGGCCTTACTAATGTTAAGTACGCTGCTAATTTTACGGGTGCTGGAGCGAGTTTTAATTTGCGACGTAATAACCATAACTTCTTTTCAGCAGTAGATCAGATATTAGTGATATGTTCGGTCCAGTTCAGGTCTTCAGATATTGTTACTCCTAAGTATTTACATTTGTTAACGGTAGCTAACGCAGTAGAACCGATACTCGAAGTTTTTGATGTGCTTTACTTTGTTTTTAACTCGCAAAACAACCGTTTTTGCTTTATTTATTTGCATTTTCCAAGTTTCGCACCATTTTTCAATATAGGCCAATGCGTCGCTGAGCATTTTTTTATCATTATGGTTGCATATTTCTCGATAAAGTAAACAATCATCGGTGAACAGTTGAACAGTAATATTTTGATTAATTTCAGAACAAATATCGTTGATGTACACGAGAAATAACACCGGTCCGAGGAAAGACCCTTGAGGGACTCCAAAAGTTATGAGTAAATGATCGGACTTGTAGCCGTTTATGTCCACATCCTGCGTCCTACATGTCAGATATGACCTGAACCCTTCTACTATATTGGTATTTATACCAATCTGCTTCAATTTCTTAATTCATTCGTTATGAGGAACCCTGTCGAAGGCTTTTACGAAATCAAGGCATATTGCATCCACCTGTTTTTCGTTATCTATTGCTTTGAAAAGTCTTGGATGGTCTCCAGAAGCTGCGTTACGGTTGATAGCTTTTGTCGGAAGCCGTGTTGGTTAGGATGTAGTAATTTTGTATTTTATAAGTACTGATATACTGCTTTGGATATAACATGTTCGAGGAGTTTGCAGCAGACGCAGGTTAAGGAGATTGGCCGGTAATTTTCGATATTCTGCTTGTCTCCGGTTTTGTGTACCGGGTCCACTTTTGCTACAAGCCAGTCGTCTGGGACCTGTTTTTGTTTCAAAGAGGCATTAAAGATTATTTCCAAGTAACGGGCAACCCATTCAGCGTATCTACGCAAAAAAGCGTTTGGGATTCCATCCGGCCCCACAGATTTATGTTGTTTAATGTTTAGCAGGAGCGATAATATTCCTTCATAGCTAATTCGTACTTCTGGCATGTCAGACGTATTGGAGAATGATGTGGCTGTAGTTGAAGCACTACATTTGGAATCGTTTGAAAAGACAGACTGGACGAACTTATTATGGTAAGACGCAATTTTCGAACAGTCGGTTATGATTTCGTTGTCAACAACAATGCTATATTGGCTTTGAGGGGTTTGTGACAAGTGACGCCAAAACTTGTGCGGGGAAGACACCATGAAGTTTGTCCGTGTTTCCTCGTAATATTTCTGTTTTTCTTTCCTAAGCCCTGTACGTAACTGTGAAGATAAGTTATATATCTTTTCACGATTTTTTACTTTCTTTTGCCTTCTTATTTTTCGCTTCAGACGAACAATCTCTCGCGTTATCCAGGGATTACGCCTATGTTTTCTCTTTTTTCCTAATGGTACGAATGAATTTACATAGTGCAAGATAATGGTTTTGAATCTTGTCCACAAAGAATTGACGTCATCGTCAGGACTCAGACTGTCTAGATGAAACGACAAGTAGTCAATGATGCTCGTGTCGTCAGCTTTAGCAAAATGGGCGACATGCGCAATGCATTCCTTAGCATTTGATGCGGAAACGTCGGTTTTAATTTGTACAAATACAAGTTGATGGTCTGATATGCCATCTTCTACTGCTACCTGATAATCTTCAAACCGTCCATCAAGAAATACTAGGTCCAATATAGACTGCGCTGTTCCCGTTTTTCGAGTGATTTCCTGTACCAACTCTGTTAAATCATTAGCGAAAGCAATGTCAAGCAGCACTTCGAAGTCAGCTCCCTCCTGTGACTCTATGGTAAGTGAATTCCAATCAACCCCAGGCAAGTTAAAATCACCGGCAATTATTCACCGCTGATTTCGCGTCTTGTGTTGTTCTATATAGTGTTGAATCGCCTCTAAGTATTCCATCGATGCGTTAGGAGATCTATAGATTGCTCCCCTTACGAATAAATTGGTTCCTAATTTTACTTGGCACCAAGCGCTTTCGTGATTAGGAATACCGTTCATGTTTACGAATTCAATATTTTCCTTTATTATGATTGCAACTCCTGCTCCTCTAGTTTCTCTATCATTACGTATTATCTTAAAACCTGGAGGCAATAACTCCCAATCTTGTATTTCTGGTCGCAGCCACGTTTTGGTAGCAATAACCACGTGAGGGTCATAACTGGCTAGCACATGTTCTATATCACCGACTTTATTGGCGAGACTTCGAGCGTTAAGGTGTATACGTCGAAAGTTTGTTTCCCGGATGACAGTATTTCACTGGCTACTATCTCTTGTTGTAGCCTTTTGCGGCGCATGTCTGGTTTTCGGCAGTTGCCGTAGCCTGACACGGCTATTTTTAGAATAATCCCACACGTAGACGTTGTTATCTACAGTTAGCCTGTCTCGGTTCAAGCGCACGCGTTATCCTTCTTCTTTCTCTTTCAACGCAGACTTCCAGAGCAGCTGGCGCTTAATAGGTGTCCCTTTTGAATAGTCGTCGCAACCGAAATACCACTTCCTTTTAATTTGCCGCTGCTATTGAAAACCTTTTCTTTTCCCTTATAATCATAAAGCTTCAGTATTACTGGCCGAGGCCTGGAGGGTTCTTCTGCGGATTTGTTGTGATGTGGCTTTCCGACTCTGTGCATCCGCTCTATAGTTTTTAAATTAACACCGAGCTTTTTCTTCAATACTTCTACAACTACTTTTTTTTTCAAGTTCTTCTGAAGTTTCATTTTCAGTCTCAAGGTATACCAAACGCCGTGAAATTGTTTCGCCGCATTCTGTCCTCTAAAGCAACAAGTTTTTTCCTGTTGCTTTTTTAAAGCTGAATTCAACCTCTCTGTTGTGTCTTTTAGTTCAGTAAGACTTGCCGCTTGGTCCCTACAAAGCTGTACAATGTCTTCGAGGGCCTTAAGTCTGTCGCTAAGGCCGCTTAGGTTGGCCTGAATTGCCTTTTGGCCATCACACAACCCTTGTACAAGTACTTTTATATCGCGTCCAGGGTTCGTCTCAACGTCACCTGACAACAGCAAACACAGTGATGCAAACGCAGAAAACACCACCCGTTGGCACCCGTTGGTAGGAAGGTAAACGACAAACATTTTTTGCATCTGTGCTCCCCGTTTCTGAAAGCATTATCCCGTCAGATATTCTTCGAAGATGCTCAAAAAGGAGACTAAGCTCAGATTTATACGAATTACTGACCGTATACGTTTAAATTAAAGTATTTTAGATTTGTTATATGCTTGTCCAAGGTAATTTTTAAGATTGTGTGGCACCACGTAACATTCACCATCGGCGCCTGCTATGGTTATCAGTATGTCATCAGGAAAACAGGTGTCTTTCTTATCGTAGCCTATCCAAGTCACATGAACTTGAAATTGTCACTGCCTTCCCACCTTCTGCTTAGCGCATCAGGACTCCCCTATTATTGTGCCACACAAACTTGAAACAATTTACCTTCGCCAAGTTTTTCGCTTAAGTATTTCACTTCAAAAAAGACGGCTCGGGTTCGCTTGGTTATATTTTCCTGCAAGAAGATTTTGTCATCTGTATTGCTCAGTTTTTTTTTTTTTTTGACACCATTGATCGCGCTTTACTTGTTTAGCAAAACGACAGGTTATCAGAGCTGTTGTTTTCCTTCTTTGCTGGAAGTCCGTAGATGGCCACAATGTCATCTTGCAGAACTTCTGTAAGCTAAGCCATGCAGCTGCTGGTTTATCTTTTCCAATGAATTTTCATTCTCTGCGGGCTGAACTCCGCGGAATTCTACATTTACATTACAGCTTTGTCATTCTAAATGGTCAACCTCAGACTTCAGTTGGTGAAGCCATCTCGTGGCTTTGGCTTTTCGAGTCTGCTTTTGATATCTGCGACGTCCCGCTCATTCTCGTCTGTGCGCACTAGAAGCTGATCGTACTGCTCGCCTATGAAATGAACAGAATCTTCTAGGCTCTCAGCCGTTTCTTTCAAGGGTAGGAGTACGTCCAGTTTATCATTAATTGCTTTCTACACCTTAAATCAGTACGAATTCTTGACTGCCGGAAAGGGTATGCTGCTGACTCATCACTTGATGGAGCCATTACCAAACAACACAGATCGAAGGTCAGAAGAAATGAAAAATCTAGAAGAAAAAGGAACACCGAATATGAGAAAAAAATGATTCTCAGACACCGTCTGGACATGAATGGTCTAAACGCTATCGGAAGGACTCGGACAGGGCCATCATCCATTTGTTTTATCCCGCATACGCGAATTCTTGTCCGGTGGTAGAATGTTCGAACTTTCAAGGAAGACGAGGACGAAGCACGCACCGAGCTCAACGAAACATACCCGGAAGAAGAAGAAGACTAGGCGAGGCTTCAAAATGGCTTAGAATACGGTTCTGCAAATATTGTAAATATATATACTTTTCCTAGACGATGGCCTCCTCCATTGCCGCCCTGGGCGTTCTTCCACATATGAGGAAATAAAGCACAGAAAATGAATTAGTGGCTTCTTAAGGTGAATTAAAGACCACAATTCATTCCCAAAAGGGTGCGTTAGCTTCAAGGTTTTATAATGAATGAGAAGTTAAGCAGTGTGCTCACCAGAGTGCGCAATCAAATTTTCCTTTATGTCAGCAGCGGCAGGCAAAAAGCCGGAAGGAAGCAGCGTATCACTTTTACTCTACAATTGAAAAATATGGTTGCTGAATTAGCGTCCGCCTTCCGTGCACAATGTATCTGCACTTCAGTTATATGACGCTCCCGGTTTTCATAAAAAGTGAGAGAGAAAGAAAGCATACGTCACATGCTCCTCCCGCCGACTCGCCACCTCTTGCCGATTAAAGTTGAATTATTAGCCTAAAACCGTTTTTATTGGTCATTTAAGTATCTCCTAAGTTAGCGACCAATATTTTTTTTTTCATTTGTGAAGTGGAAAAGAAGGAAAGGCGAAGAACGCAAATAGATCTGTCTTCAGCACAGCCCAGCGCAATTTGCTTGCGTTGTGGGCATTGCAACATGTTTATTTGAAACAAGTTGAACTTTTCTAAAGCTTAGCGATTGTTTAGGGGAGCCAGCTAGAGGTTTGGAAGGTTGATCTTTGACATGATAGGTGCCGTCGTATCCAACAAAACACAATTTTAAGAATAAATTTTATAACCTCACAAGACACAAAGTCCCTCCACAATTTTTCATGCGTAGGTTCAGTGTTTTTTACCCATGTAACGCGCAGATTGATCTGGATTTCCTGCCACGAGGGTCTGGTGGGGAATGAAGCGGTTAACACCATTGGCCGTGAATGGAACAACCGAGTGAGTGAAAACACGCCGCTTTTCACCCCACTTCCAAACGGTATGGGGAAAGGCTAGAATCACTCAGTGCAGCCAGGGTGCTATACCCGCCCCCTCACGAAAAGCTAAACACAATAAAACCACCTCCTGGAGACAGCTACAAATGCTTATCCAAACATCGACAGGTACTCTGTAAAATACCGCTCAGATAGTCCAACTTGCGGCAGCACTATCGCACTATGCCACATCACCTGGGAGTGTAACAGCAATTATCGTTACTTAGGGCCACTGCAGGACGAAGGTTTCTCTCATTGACCTCCAGCGACTTTTGCCCTGCGCTGTTCAAGTCCATTCTTTGCATCCGATCTTCCTTATTTGTTCCCTACATCGAGTTATTGGCCTCCCCTTCTTCTAGATTCGCCTCTCGGTGTCCACTCTGTTGATCTTATAGTCCACCGCTTATAATTTCGCGTCACTACATGACCAGCCTAAGTCCATTTTTTGCATGAACTGTGATATCGTCGACTCGAATTTGTTCCCTGATCTAGGAAGCTCGTGTTCTGACTCTAAGTGTTACCCTGCCATCATTCCTTCCTTAGCCCGTTTAATCGCCCTAAGTTTGCTTTGTGGTTGTTTAGTAAGGCGCCAAGTTTCAACTTCTTTTAAGTGATAGAGGTAGATTGCTATTCATTGTTTGGTAGTTTCTGTCGAGTGCACCCCCGCTCATACCTATTAACTCCGAATTTCTCTCCCATGGTTGGGTTCAGCAGTGACAATCTGTATGAGGAAGCCATATTCTTCCACATATTCCAGCGCTTCGTTACATATACAGAAGAGGGTGCTTCCGGCATGCTTATTTATCTTTACTTTAGATTTATTCATATTGCTACGGATATAACAAGTTGGGCAGGCTTTATTTACGAGGTCTACGACAGGCCACTTGAGGACCGGGAACGGGGACCAATCAGCAGTCATCCAGTAGCACGCACGTTCTTTTACTTCCTCGTATTCACGCCAGTCAATAGCACAATTCACAGTTCCTTAGTACATGCACTATACGGGTGATTGGCCCATCGCCATTGCTTGTGGATGGCACTGTAACAGTTTCCACCGCTGCAGACAAAGCGCACCGAGAAAGCTAACTAGGACGGCTGTGAAAGCACTTGATACTGGCTACATGCATGGCGTGGGTCTAGCGAGATGGGTGGTCATAGGCCATAACTTTAGCGATAACGTAGTTGACCTCCCTGAGCCGGAACACCAAGACAAAGGATCCGGAGTACGTCAGCAAAATTTTCTGATTTCATCCTCGCTGGCGAACTGGCATCCTCAATCAAACGAGTTTGCCCGGATCGTACGTGACTAATAGCTGGCACTGATCGTAGCACGTTTTGATTCAAGCCTGGTAGCTGAGAGCGCGGAGTCGAGCCAGCTGTCGGGCTTCTTCGGCAAGGCATAAGGTCTTAGCGAGCGAAAAATCTTGATGCGAAGAGAAAGGAACGTTGCTGTCAAAAAAGCTTTGCGGAAGGCGGACGTAGAAAAAGAAGAATATAGAATAGCCGCTTACATTGTGCTTGCGGTATTGTATGCAGAGGTCACAGAAGGTAGCACCGCGCCCCAATTCCGTTGATCTAATTTAAGATACATGGACAGCGTGTTGGTGAAATCACAATTTCTAAGCTCCGTGCATCTATTTGTTTCAGGTTAATATGGGTTATAGTTTGCCGCAAAGACTAGAAGCCCTTTGGTGTTATAGGACAACGAAGGTGTAGCCACAAAGACGAAGTTCTTCCACGACGTCGGCCGTAAATTGTACACCACGGTTCCTAAAAACAACTGGCAGATCACCGTGTCAAAGAATAATACAATTCCAGAGGAAGGATGCTACACCCACGGCTGTTGCAGTACCAAGAAGCACAGTCTCGACGTACAGTGTCGAAAAATCAAAGTATACAATATTCCAACAGTGACCTGCCTTCGACTTCGGAATCGCGCCTAAGAAGTCAATGCCCACTTTGGCGAAGGGAGACGTCGGATGATTCACAGGCTGCAGAAGTCCTGAACAAGGACACTTATGGCGCTTATGACGCTGCCCCCGGGGACAGCTGGCCACATACTGCTGAGGTGTGGTCAGCAGATGACGCCAGTAAAAATGTTGCCGGAGACAATGTAGCGTGCGAAGTTAAGGTGACCAGACGGGACGTCATCGTGCATCGCTCGTAGAATAAAATGCCAGGAGCGTTGCGGTGACAAGATGTAGACGTGCACCATCCACAGCGTAGTTCTTTTAGGTAGAACGCCATCAATGACGACAAAAGGCGTTGAAGATGTTGCCTCGGCGTTCGCATATAACCTTCTCAGCGCTGCATCTTTTTGGCGGTCCTTCTTAAAACAGTGACATGTCTGGGAAGTTGGGTGATACATGATGCAAGCAGTCGTCAAT
Organism: Haemaphysalis longicornis; assembly: GCF_048455015.1. NCBI lineage: Eukaryota > Metazoa > Arthropoda > Arachnida > Ixodida > Ixodidae > Haemaphysalis > Haemaphysalis longicornis. The sequence goes on from NW_027526371.1 coordinate 1,587,359, forward strand.
GTTGTCATTGTCATTGGAAGAAGCCACCGGTAGAAACAACCGAGAAAAGCAGTCCCCATAAGTATGGCGGCGCCCACTCTTGTACGAGTCAGCAAAGTGAAATTCTTGCAAACGTGAAGCCCATCGAGCACGACGACTACAAGGGTCGGAAAGGCCGGCAATTCACCCCAGGGAGTGGTGGTAACGGACCAACGTGAAGTGCGTCCTTAGAGGAAGCAGCGGAACTTCTGAACCGCCAACACATTGGCGAGGTACACCAAATCCGTTATGGTAGAATTGCATTCTGCTTTGGCCATAGTGCAGTGGGTGTACGCGACAACGTGCTGTGCTCCATTGTGTTGTTGGACAACATAATGGCGCAGCTCCAACACCAGGTTACTCGCATTTGTGTGAAGCTCAATAGGTGCCATGGTACAGTCGAACACGGATATATCGAACACGGGTATATCGAATTATTGTCTATATCGAACTCGTGAATTATCCCCTTGAAAATTCTGTGTAAAAGTATAGGAATCCGTACGTTTATATCGAACGGTATTTTTCCCGACATTTGGTATATCGAATACCGCCCGAGCTGGAAGATGCTCTTGGGTGGCACTGCACCCCCGATTTCCGCGGTCGCTTAGTGCCTTCGCAGAAACCCAACTGGGACAGAAGCCACGGCGTCGGAGCGTCACGCTTGCCTTCTCATGGATAACTGCTCGGCCAGCCAAACCACCTGCGAGCTCGACAAAATCGAGCTCAAGTTTCTGCCTCCGAACACAACAGCCAGGCTGCAGCCGCTCGACCGCCCGACTAAGTCGTTCAAGGTTGGGTACAGGAGGCGACTCCTCGATAGACTTTGATGAACCTTCGTGTGGGCACCGAGCTTAAAGTTGACCAGCTGGGGGCCATACACATGATGACGGGCTCCTGGAACAGCGTAAAGCAGAGCGTGGCCAACTGTTTCCGGAAAGCAGGCTTCGTGACGGCCGAACATTCGGAAGCTTGCGAAGACGGCTACGAGGACGAATGGGGCATGGACGACACGTTTCGCGAGCTGTCGTCCCTTTTCCCGGCTGCTGTTCTAGCCGGACTGTCTGCTGGCGACTTCGTGAAAGCTGACAGCAATGTTTAGGCTGTTGCGAGCGTCGGTGACGAGGATATCGTAGCTGCGCTTGCAGGAACCCAGGCTGGTAGCTTGAGTAGCGAAGATCGTCCGGACGAGGATGCGGCTACACGATCGTACTCCGCCGGTGAACTGGCGGCTGCGTTCAGCTTGATTCTACGTAGTTGCGGCGACATGGGAGGAACTGGGCTGTCACACCTGGATAGCCTCGAGAATATCGAGACCAGCGTCTTTAATTCCATGTAAAGGACGAAGAAGCAGGCAAAGATCAGCGATTTCTTTTCACGCAAATAAAGCATCCTGTTGCGTCGTTAGTGCGGAATTAGTTGTCATTCTTGAATGCGCCAATCGGTTAGTGGCGGTCCGCCACAGGTGAGGTCTCAGAGCCCATATTTTAATATCGAATTTTTCATATATCGAACTATTTCGCGATCCCTTCGGAGTTCGATATATCCGTGTTCGACTGTATTAAAGTGGCGCAAAATCGGCCCAAAAGGTAACCAACATTTCAGCTGCTGGAAAGAAAACTCGCTGCCCGGTATCCACGTAAAAAGGGTGTCCTTGCGAAGTAAGGAAGTCAGGTGCTTAGAGAGCAGCGAAAAGTATCGAATGAATAGTCGGATATAGGAGCACAAGCCCACTAAGGTCCTTAGCTCTTTCATGTATCCTGGTGCAGAGAAATAAAACACGACAAAGGTTTTCTTGGGATCAGGTTACGCCTTTCTTGTCGACGAGGAATCCAAGCATGAGTGCCTGACATTCTCCGAAACTGCTTTTCATTGAATTGAGCACCACGCCAACTTCTGCGTTGCGGTGAAGAGCGGTGGGCAGCCTGCAATGGTGCTTTTCGAATGTCCTCCCGAAAATCAAGACGTCGTCTAAATATCACCTGAATGTTTCCCATTTTAAGCCGCGCATAATGGTGTCCATGAAGCGTCCAAACGTGTCGGTCGCATTAGAGGAGCCGTAAGGCATCGCGATAAAATAGAAGAGTTATGTCTTTGCCTCGCGACTATCATAGTGCTGCTCACGGACTGGATGACGCCTGTTTTCACCATCTCTTGTGTTGGCTCGTTTACTGTCTTGCACATCGAAGGAGACACACGGAACGGCTTTTGGCGACTCGGTGCCGTGTTCTCTGTAATAATTCTATGTTAAACTTTTGACGCGGGCATTAAAGTCGTGTGGTCATCCTGAGCGTGGTCAAATACTGTGGCGTGCCGTATATAAGTATGCCAAGCAGCACCTGTTGCTCACGAAACGGAAGAAAGACGTCTATCATGCGCTTCAATTGATCGCATTAATCCGGGCTGTCAGTGGTGGTGTCCGCCATCGTACTTACCGGCTGGCTTTTGACAGCAATGTGACCTTCACAATGGACGAACTTCACTGCACGAGGCAAGACTGTAGCCTCGTTAAAAGTGGTGACCGTCCACACTTGGCTGCACCCATCAAATACTTCGACCAGAGCTCGGGAGATCAGCACATATTTCTCTGATGACATTTGTGACGTCTGGCTCAAGTGCGAATGTCTCGAGATTTCACGGGGAGGAACATTGCCTTCCCACGGCCCACGGTCATGGGACGGCTTTTATACTTGCTGCCTAGAAGTCTTGTGTAGGTCCCCTCAATTCCCTGGTCTTTTAATGCTTGCAGCACTGCTGCAGTGTACTGAGTCAAACGCTTTTTCGTGTTCTATAAATGTCATGTAAAAAGGTTTAGAATACTCTGCGGATTTTTTTATTACTTAAATGACGGCATTTATATGGTCCATTGTTGAGTATGCTTTCCTAAATTAAGCCTGCTCTTTGGGTTGTTGGAAATCTAGGCAGTCACTTAAGCAGTTAACAATAACTTTGATAAACAGCTTGTATACAAGTGAGAGTAGGCTCAAGGGTCTGTAATTCTTAAAGTCTTTCGAATCTTCCTTCTTGTGAAGAAGAATGGCGTTAGCGTGATTCCAAGTTATAAGCAACTTTAGAGTCCTTGAGGATTCTGAAAATATAACAGCAAGTTTTTTTAGTAAAATATTTTCTCCCACTTTAAAGTGATCCACAGTTATACCGTCGTCGCATGCAGCTTTTCTCTTTCTCATGCTCTTGAGAGCCCTTTCTACTTGTGCTTTAGTTACTAGTGGTACAGCACAAGGTAAGCTCCTACGCTCAGTAGTTTCCCTGTCACTGGCACATAGCCTCGTGTAGAATCATTCTGCTACTTTTATTATCTCGTCCGTATTGCGCGTAGTATCACCCTGCTCGTCTCTGAGTGCGCACAATCTGTCTTTGCCAATAGCTAGCTTCCTCTTAGTTGATTTTAATCCTTCGTATTCCCAGAGTTTCATCAATCATTTTCATGCTGTACGCATGTATCTCGTTCGTTGTAGTTCTGTTAATCAATATTGTGGGATATGTGGGGTTCCTCGGGGACCTTGCCAACGCTCTGGGGTAGGCCCCACGCTAGCTCCCGGCGTTTCAACCACGCGGGCTCCCATGCCTACGGCAGCCCAGCGAGGTTCGCCGATACGAGAACACAGTAGGCAGTAGTGCCGAAGCACAGCCATTTATTAGGGGAATCCCAAAGCATGCGAGCACAGGGCTCGACGGCATTCACGAATCACGCCGTCCAAGTCGTGATCGAGAACGCGAGGCAGGCACTCACGCCGCGCGACGAAGTTCCCACCTAAGATACAAGTATCTATCACCGCCGCGATGTTCCGCTGAACCAGCCCCGACCGGGTCTCCGACGAGACTCTCACGACTCCCGCGCGCACACGTTCGCGCCGCCCGCGCCCGCGCGCCTATCCTATGCCCGCAAAGACCGGTGGTGCCATCTCTCGGGGGACGCCGACGAACCAGCGGAGCGCCGGACCGGTTTCAGCGAACAAGCGTCTCTCCCGAAGAGCGCGCCGGCTCGGGATCGCGAGCCGTGGTTCTCCGCAATTCCCACAATATCTACAGCTTTGCTAAATTCTATCCACCATAGTCGAAACATTCATGTTATTACGTGTCATGTTCTTACTGTCATCTTCATCTGCCTCAAAACACGAAAAGATAATTGAAACACTCGTTGCATTTTGGGTAAAAAAGCCCAGTAATGTGGCAACGTCTTTCAATATTCTATTTCATCGTAAAGTAGCAAGCTCACAATTTGCCTTTCCTTGATACTCGTGAATACATGAACTGCATTACATATATTGTGTTTGAGAGAAAAAGTTGATACATGTTTGTGCGTGCAATAGCGCGAGGAACACAAGAATAGAAAAGGTCGCAAAATGAAGGCGGAATTTGTGACTAAGTTTTTTTTCGGTTGTTTTACCTGCGCTGCACGTTTAAGATCGAAGAATTATTTTACGCCTGAAATAAGGGCGTCTGCATGGCTTTGTCCATCACGCCTTCCTGAACAGCCTTGATGCAGCCCTGAAAGATATCGCGGTGGTAAAGGCGTTAATGGGGCCATGCACACAAAACACAAGTTTTGTTCATTCGAAAGACTGCGTCGTTAGGATCATACTGACACCACTTTTATACATTATTAGAGAAAAATGGAATGGCCATGCGACCCCCTAGCTCACTTCCCGCCGCAGAACCTATGATGTCATATGTGACAGATCTGCGATTGGCAAAGGCCGGCAAGAGCAAACGGAAACAAGGCAGGGCTGATAACTTGCCGAAGGAGCTGTTTATGCTTATATTTAAGGCACATTCTTTTTATAGCTGTAAGAATGGTAGGGTAAAAAGTGGAAGTTACGAAAGTACACGTAAACATAGAAGTACAGATCCGTACCGCTGTTGGTACTGCGCGCACTCTGCTGTTTTAGCTGCGCAGCACTTCTGTGGTTTGCGGTTGTTTCAGACGACGCTGCCTGACTGGCGCAAGCGACAGTTTCTTTCGTGACCATAATTATCGAGTGAACACCATGTTTCACTAAACAATTATTTTCTACCTTAACAAAAACAATCCAAGTTAAAATACGGTCAAAAACAATGGAATAAAACGGTCTTCCGCGGTATGGTGGTGCAATCTAGGTTGTCTAACGGTAAACAAGGCTCTCCAGCACATACGACATCATTGCAGACGTCAAGCAAACACACGATTTGGCGGGAGAATCAAAATTTTAACCGAAGTTGATTATTTGTCAGTGAATAAAACATGGTTTGCTTCCGGAAAAGTGCTGGGGGCACGGCAAAAGCGAAATGTTTAGAATAAAACAAACTTGTATTTTTTCTGCAAGGCCCCTTTAAGGTTTGTCAATGACTTCCTAATTATACATACGGTTGTCGATAAAAGGCCGTCGCAAGATGATTGTGAGGTTTTGACTGTCTTCTCCGATTAGTTCGGAAACTCGGCACTAACAAATGAGGTTCTCTTTAACCCGAGCTTCAGGTTGTACCTTGGGGCGAGCTTCCTGGTTGATGCTGTGGGTCGCGAACTTAAAAGGGTTCCATGCCGTTCGGTACTCCCGTCAAAGGCTGTATAGGGTCGGCATAGGTAGTCAGCACTGAAAAATGTGCTTTCAACATCTTACCATCATTGCATTCAAGGCAGCTTGTCAGGCAAACACGCGGTCTTCGTTGAGCTAGTTTTTCCCATTCACTTCTCGGCAGCATCCGTTACAAGCTTTTGAGAGGCATATAAACGCAACGTAGTAAACAAGCGCCTGAACAAAACATATGAAGGTACCGATCATTCCTTGTATCAATGGTGAAAGCCACAGTTTGAAAAGTAGGAGCCATTCCACTCGGGGACGTTCGATGACCATCGAAGCTTTCGGCCCGTGAAATAGACGTGAGACACAATTTATTAGAAAGGTATGAGCGAATTTCATTCCTCTCGAGCATAGACGGCATCCCAACCCTACGAAACAGTTTTGCTTCTAGGCCATGATACATAAACGCCACGGCAGCACTAAATTTTCCTCCTTCATTAAATTAAGTTTTCTGAGCAAACGCTCGGTTTTAGGGATAGATCGCGCATTGAACGGGCCCACAAATAAACAAAAAGACGTGCTCTTACTCTTTCCCTCTGGCATTTATCTGCACATCTACACACGGAACGGACTAGCGATTAGACGCTTTTACTGCGGAAGCACAACAAATACTGGCTAGACCTTGTCTGAGCTTGCCCTTGCTGTTCCTTCTTATCCCTCTTTGTACACCTCCATTTGTAACAAACGAACGATCGCACGCTTTCACTGTGCGTTGATACGGTTTTTTGAACACCCAAAAAATTAGGTAAAGTACGATCCAAACTGTATACTACGAACCATCTTTTCGAAAAATGCCGTAAGAGTACGCAAGACCATTTCTACAATAAGATACTGAGGTAATTTATTCAGATTCAGTTCTCGAGTCGCTTCTACGTTAGAAAAATTGGGCGTTCCTTCAACCATCGCTTACCGGAGTGCGCTTCTGAAGTTACAAGCTCATCAGAAAGCACGCGTTGTACGCATGTGGCCTTCAGCGCATGCCGTCCTTCGTTTCAGCACTGCCATATGGTGAGTCGGTGGCAGGGTAGGATTAGCCGTAAAACACGATGACGACCGGAGATTCATAGGAGGTTGCGAGATGACCCGAGCGTATACCCTCCACTGCCATGACGAAGAAGTAAATATCGTTTCCAGCATGGTAGAACGGTATGCCTCCGGTGGTGTCCGTGAAATGTTGTGCAAGTGCGATTTGGGAGAGGCTATATGCAGTACCGATTGCAGGTACGTATGTTTGTATCATTTGTTGTTTTCGATGCATTTTGTTGTATTTGTTATTTTTCATTTGTTTTTATTTTTGCTAAAATTACATTACTGTGTTTTATCTGGAGCCTCCAGTCACTTGTTTTTTTGTAGTCTACCATCTGTTGATTGTCAATATTTATTCAATTTTCCCACCGCTTGGCCCGTGTGCCATACCCCTGTAGTGTTCTTTCTGCCTTGTCGTGTTTCTCGCACCGATCAGCACTACAAGCTGCGCGGTTGATTACCCCGCCCTGCCATCACCTGCTATACCCTTCCTGCCTGCATACCTGTTTGCCCTTCCGATCTCCCGCTCTCTTGCCCCGTCGCTCGCCCGCCTGCATGCATAGCTGCCCTACCCTGCCCTGCCGTGTGCTGTCTTGCTTGCCTGCCTGACTGACTGCCCGCCCTCTCGCTGGCTAGACTGCTCTGCCCTGCCTTGTCCTTTCCTGCCTTGCTGCCTCCTTCCTGCCCCCTTTCTGTCCGCCCGTCCACTCGCTCGCCTTCCCGCCTGCCCCTCGGACGTTCCAGGTATATCCTTCACTGCACTGTCATGTACTACCCTGCAGTGTCTGTCTGTCTGTCTGTCTGTCTGTCTGTCTGTCTGTCTGTCTGTCTGTCTGTCTGTCTGTCTGTCTGTGCGTCCGTCTGTCCGTCCGTGTGTAGGTCTATCTTTTTGTGTGTATGTGCGGGCGCCCACCCGCACTCGCTTGACCGTTTCCCGCATGCGTGCCCCCCGTGCGTGCACTCCAGTGCCTCCCTCTCGTGTACTGGCCTGCCTGCCTGCCTGCCTGCCTACCAAGTTGTCCCCCCACTCCGCCGTCTGCTCGCAGCCCTAGGTCGTAGTCTGAATAGTGGCGATGTCCGCCCCCTTGATCGGCGGCCTGCATTCCTCCTAATACGCAGTAATCCTCCGGATTTTATAGAGAAGAATTTGCGTTGCTGCAGCCGCGTCTTTGATAAGTTCAATCATATGCTCCCGGATGCCAACACGTAGCCGACGGAGGGCATACGGCTAGGGGGTAGTCACATGGAACCACTTGCCGTGTTCGGGGGCGGCGCAGATCGTGATCTTGAGCTGCGCCCCGGTACTTCCGATCCAATTATATCGTCGCGGCTGGTTGTCGGCTTCCCGGAGTACTGCCAGGCGCTGCTATCGAAGCTTCCCGGATGGCATTTACGCGTCTACTGCCGCCGGGTTCATTTCCAGGTAGCGTATTGCGAAGGCTCAGGTAGGTGGTGGTCTCAAAGGTGCAGAATCATAGCAGTGTCAACGTTAGCGGGTGTGCCGGCGGAGACGCCGCCACCGACAGCAGCTCGCCCACCATTTCGCAAACAGCAACGCCGCCCATTCGCGACGCCCGCCCACATGCTCTGTCAGCAAACAACGCCCACGGTCGGTAACGACGTCCTTAACATCGCTGCACCAAGGCTGCGTGGGTACACGTTGGTCGTATCGCCATGCATCGTGGCCGCGCCTCGCACAGAGAGCTTTGCTTCTGCTCATCCGGGCTGACGACGCAGTCATTCTTAGTGGATAATCTGGGCCCATCAAGATCCATCGCACCCCTCGTCAGTTCGTGTATCCCATGAAATTTCCCGCCAGCTGTGAGGAAGTGTAGTTTCTATATTTATTTTATTTATATTATATTTAACATTACTTCAGGCCAGTAATTTTGGCCCTAGCATGAGGGGCTACAAGAGATGCATACAGTATAATGAAGATCAACAACAACAACAACAATCAAGAGAACACAGAAACCGTAGCAATGTTTACCCATCGAAGTTCACAATGTGAGACTCTAGTTGCTTCATAAAATCAGCGGATTCAAAAATATTTCCATTTATTCAATGGTTTTATGCAATCAGGAAGTATTAATTCAATTTTCCCTGCCAGACATTTGTGAATAAGCCCAAGACGACGTATTTTCCGGTGACCCTCGAGAGTCGGTACACCGTACTTGTGCATCAATAAGGATGGTGAATCGTGCCTTCTATGTATATCAAAAATAAATTTTTATTGCCTTCCTCTGAACTCTTTCATGAACATGCTTCTTATAATGGGGATCCCACAGTTCAGCGGCTCCCCCAGCGTTCACCTCGGGAACCTCGTGAGCATCCGCTGTCATCTTCCTGTAACCGAAATCGAGTTCCCTTGCCTGTTGATGGTGAAATCAAGGCTTGAACGACGTATTTTTCCTTAATGAACATTTAATGCTCTCGCATTGAAATAGATTTACTCACGAATGTGGCAGAATTGACGTACTACGGTGAACACATGATTTGGGGAATTACGCAAACCACACGACCAGGGGAGGTATCATACAGCAGACAAGCCCTCGAAACATATAAAACTCCGTTCCGATTGCCCACCGACTAAAGAAGTAAACAGAGCAGGAGAGAATCCGTCGGTGTGTTTTTTTAATAATTTCACCAAAACATTTTGGGCCGTTTTAGTGCGAAGCACTTCGGCGATCGGTACAGGCATTTGGCGGCGGTGGCGGCGAAGGCGATGTCAGCGTAACCAAGTCAGCAAATGAGACACGCTATAGCAGAGAGAAACCGTAGGAAGAGCGTCTGGCAAACGTGTTAGGGGGAGGGCGGCCCGCCCTACTAAGGCGTCATCTCCCAGCGCATTGCCACGGCTCAATATGTCGCTAAAGTGCTGCGCTAAGTTGGTCGAGTTGGTTACTACCTAAGGAATTGACCGCACCAGCGCGTGTTTAGTCTCCTCTTTAGCTTTGTCCCTGAGTTAATGCTCGCTAGTGCGGTGAATTCTTTAGTATGTCTCACTGGCTCTTGTTCACACTTTCGCCATGCGTTGCCGCCGAGTAGCGCCCTCCTCCTCACAATTACGCCAGATGTTCTTTTCCGTTGGTGGCTCATTCCAACCGCGTGATATTCGCGCAGAAGGTTCAAACGATTTGTAACGAAATGCTCGGTGAGGTAACGCCAGAGTAGAGCACGCCGCGAGGCATTCGCTGACCACGCGATCACTTCCTGACACGCAGCAGCTATGCCCGTGACTGAGAAGACTGCAGATAGTGCTACGCACACATTTTGCATTAGCGAATATTGTAATCGTGAGCTGCTTTCTTTCGGGGACTTTCGAATAAAGTGTGGGATAACGTACAGGTTCGTTTGCGGATGTAAATATTGTTCAGTATACGCCAGTGTTATACAAGGATGCCAGCATCTGTGAAAGGAAGTCACATTGTTATCTTGCTTCACAACAGTTTAGATCTGCCAAAACTGGTAATCTTAAAATAAGAGGTCCTTGCCCAGCCCTCAAGATTGTATAGCCGCATTCTTGGGAAAACCTATGAGCTACCTTCGAAAAATTTTGGTTGAATGTTGGGCAACTCACAGCGCCAATGAATAAAGGGTAAATTTGATGATCGATGCAACTTGGGCAAATGTTTTTTATCTTTTATATGCCTTTTGGTTTTCAAAGCCTTATTTAGCCGCGCATTATGGGTAAAGTTGTACTCTCGTGAGCAAAAATGTGGATTCTACCCGAGATATGTCCGAAATGCACTGCAGTGCCAGTCAGCGAAAGAGCGCCTGCTGATGAGACCCCGGCCTTGAGCCAGCATATGATCTTTGTAGACAGAAATACCAAACGGTGCCGCTGCGCCTGCGCGTGTCGCGCCTGGTTGAAGTGTCCTGCGTGAAAGGAAGAATTGGCGGTCAGTGATGCGTTGAGCGATTGTTTTTTGTTGCACTTTATCACTAAGTCAGGCACGCGACAGGGTTCATTTAAACGAAGTCCTACCAGGCAGGGATTTACACTTGAGAAGGTGATTCGGACTATTTGTGAGAAGAGTAAACAATAAAGAACACTACAAGCTACTGTAAGACCGGGTTCAGAGTGTTGCCGCAACTGTCGTTATAACTTTAAACAATTACGTCCTTTCACGTCTCAGGCAACCGAACTGCTTGACACGCCGTTTTTTACGTCCATAGATCCCGATATGTCTTTTGCGTCGGTAGTCTGCACATACCCTAACGCCACCAAAGACTGTGTTACGAGGCGAAGCGGAGATGTTGCGTTATCATGTAGGTGTACTTAAAAATGGGAATCCTAGAAGAGACTCCGCCGTATCGTTGGACCAGACGGCGGGCCTAAGTGAGCTTCAAACGTTCCCTTCCTCGTCTTGAATGAGCGATCGCCCCATGCGCCTTAGCGTTTCTTGCCCTCGCCGTCTTAGAGGCTTCTTCAAAAAAGGTATGTTCTATATTTCTAGGCGGCAAAAAGCACATATAACATTCCTTAGCTAGCATTTTAGCAGTCATCATGTTAGCAAGTCGGAGACAGGTACACCAAAGCGGGGATGATAATTTGCCCTTTTCTCGTGGTCACCTAACAAAATTTAACGAATGTATACATAGCCTCGTGTCAATTTAAAAACTAGGGACACGACTGCGGAGACCCAGAAATTATTCCTTGAAATAAATTACAGCTACATCTCCCTGCCACAGCCCAATTTAGCCATATCCCTTAAATTTAACCGTTAGCGTAAATATTAGCGACATTGATGATTCCAAGTTTGCGTACAAATAACAAAGCGGGCTAATGAAAGAACAACGTAATGAATTGTTCATGTGTTCAAAATAATTTCGAGTTTTAGCTCTTGTAATTAATCAATGAAAATAGCATCAGGATAAGCTCTAATTCACACCAACCATCAGGCTAGCACTAAAGGAAATAAGTAGTGTTCACCGGCAATCCTTAAAGCATAACGTTCTATATGGCTTGGTTCCGGCGTCATGGTCTGATCAGAGAAAATAGTTACCGACTTAGCCTGCAGGTAGATTATTGAACAATTGTCCGACAAAAAGCCTATTCCAAAAAATCGCCGCAGCTCGCACTAGTGGCGAAACGCTGAAGAAAGAGCAGAGCTTGTGGCCCCATGTAGCTTATTCTTGGTTCGGCTGGGTTTATGCGGTGTTGTACTTAAAGTCTAAGTCAAGTTAACTGGGTGGTGTCGTCCTTACCCCCTAAAGAGCAATGAACAATTATCATTAAAATATGTACACTACAAGCGCAATACTAACTCTTGATCCTCTGCAAATCGCTAGTGTTTTGTTACCGCTTCACCAGTGCGATATTTGAGACTAGACCGAACTCTTCCCACCGTTCTGGAGTAGCAACGCCGCGGCTTTCGCGCCGGGCTTCCTGTTCTTTTGGAGTAACTCGATTCTTCAGCTCTCCCTCCATCGGATACCCGGCTGTTGCACCTCACATAGATTTCAGAACTTACGGCTGAAAGTTCTTCATGTCTGGCAGGCCCAGATCATTTTGTCCGCACTCTTTAGCATCTCTCCAAAGTGGGTCGCATTAGCATGTGCTAGAACCAGTGGAAACCGGGTTCCCAAACTCAGCGTCTGTAAGTCATGCTGTTCAGTGCTTCCTACTTCAGGTGCGAACGCACGTGAACTGCCGAGAAGAAGACCACGCGAGAGATCACGCCCCGAATATTGCGCACAGTGTTCTCAAAGGTCGAGTTTTGCCGGCGTGCGCGATGACACCCTAGCTGGGTGAGGCTTTGTTCCGCCTACGCAGCTGCGCGAAGATCATGTCGGGTCATCGCGCCGGAGGCGTTTTTTCTTGGCGTTGTTTTTTGCTAACGCCAACGGACCAAACTCAAATTTAGACAGCTGTGTTGTTAAAATTGCTCCACAGGAGCAGCTAGGAAGTATGACGAATGCAGCAGGACAGACGGCGCCGTCGATGGTGACAAGCAATGTGCACGTTTCATTTGGCGTTACGAGAAGGCCTCCTGTTGTGAGAGTGTGCGGACCGTACCAGCTGATAACATAATTTTGCTTAGACGCCAACTATACTCTCATTGACAAATCTGTGCGACTACGTCAAGGCCGTCGATCGATAGCATTACGAAGGAAGTAGTCGTGTTCCATTATCGGGTGCGTCGGGGCGTGGTACCTCGGCTAGTGCACGTGGACGGCCGCTTGTAAATCCTCGTATCTCTGGGGCTCATGGGTGGTTTGGTCACCCCAGGTATGCGTCGCGGCTCGTCGTGTAATCCCGTTTGAGCTTCTTGCCAGCGTTTCAACGGGGCATCGGGGTGAGCGGGTAGCGAGGTGCGACCTTCGGTGCATGCATCGTTGCAGGGATTGCGGCTTTTCGCTAGGAAGAAACGATACCTCCAGAAGCTGCTGCTTGTAGTTTCCCTCACGTGGGGTGGGAAACTTTCCCGTGGAAGTGTCCAGCTGCCTTTTTTGTTGTTAGAATGGTTTATGGGCATCCTAAAGTCATTGTTATAAGCATTTATTAGAACATGGTTCGCAAATGCCATCTGTGGTAAGAGTTTACCTTCCATGGCTGCAAACCACACAAGTGAGAATTTCCGAGTCGGCCTTGTGGAAATTCCTATTTTGTTTGTTATCACCGGCAGTACGCGCTGCTTTTTGATTTTTCTTTTGAGTTACACAGGTAGTTTACTTTTTATTATTTGCGAGTGTTTGCTGAGTGCTCCCAGCCCATACCTATCCTGCACCGAATTTCTCTCTTGTCGTCGGGGTCAGATCTGTCCGAGATGGGTATATTCTGTTACTTCTTCCAGCATTTCGTTTCCTAAGCTAAAGCAGATATTCTTGGCATGCTTATTCCTTATTACTTTACATTTATTCATATTCATTGTTATCCCCACGGCCGTTCTTTCTGATCGTAGTTCTTAAAGCATTCTTTGCATGTGTTCTCTAGTCTCACTCAGCAAGACTACGTCGTCCGCAAACCTCATGGCTCAAGTATTTCACGTTTATCTGTAATCCTATATTTTCCTAGTCAAGCTTTTTGAATACCTCCCTCCACCACCCCTCTAGACATGCTGGAAATAGTTTTGGAGAGAGGACATCTCCTTGTCTTACTTCCTTTCGGATCGGAAATTTATCGCTTTGCTTGTGGAGGGTTCTTTTGTTCGTGCATCCCTTACATACGTCTTCTATAAGTCTTACGTGGGTTTCCTCTATTCCCTGGTCTTTTAGCGCTGCTAGCATGGCGGTGGTGAATACTGAACAAACGCTTTCTCATAATCTATAACGGACATGTAAAAGGACTTAGTGTGCTCTGCGGATTTTTCTATCACTTGATTGACGACGTGGCATCGCACGGGGCACCTTGAGTAATCTTGGTGGTGGTGTTGGCGACACCGCGGACCCCGAGCCCCCAAACATAAGCTGGATCCAACCGTGGCGATGTGTTTTAAGGTGAAGGGTAGAAACCTCAAACGGTAGCCGTCGGAGCCCAGGTCAAGCTTCTTCGGATGGGCTGCCTGTCTGCTTACCAGGCAGGGAGCTCCGGGACCTCTTCAGCTATCAGGGTAAGGCTGTACCCCCGTCTCCCTGCTTTTATACTATTCTGTATGGTATTTTCAAACCCCCCCTAAACGTGATCAGTATCTGAAAAGAGGCCGCACTGAAGTATCTTTTCCCCCATTGACATCTTTAACATTTCCTGAACCGGATAATTTTTTTCGATTTCTTGTCATGGAATCCCTCAGTCCAGCCCACCCTCTTGCATCGCACTTAGTCTTCTGATCGCAAAAATATCTGTAAGCCCTAATAGGAAAACCGTATAAGACCAAAAAAACAAAGGTCTGGTGAACTCCTCATCGAGGTAACTGACAAGCCGCCGTCCACAATGCTTATAGCTACGAGTAGACTGCCTGATCTAGACATCAGGGTCACACCCCATCGGAGCCTCAACAGCTCGCAGGGAGTGATATCCGAGCCAGATCTTCTGAACGAAACGGACGCGGATCTACTTGCGGGCTTAAAGGATCAAGGCGTCACTGCCGTGAGACGCATCACTATTCGCAGAGACGACAAGGAGATTCCCACCAAGCACATCATCTTGACTTTTAACCACACAGTTCTTCCACAACATATAAATGCAGGCTTTATCCTGTGCTCCATCCGTCCCTACATCCCGAACCCGCGGCGCTGTTTTAAGTGCAAGCGGTTCGGGAACGGTACAAATGCTTGCTGTGGCCGAAAGACCTGTTGAAAATTCACGGCACACGATCACCCGAGCGACAACTGCCCATCCGTCAGCCTCACTTGTGTGAACTGCGGGGGGCCGCATGCAGCGTACTCCCGCAAATGTGAAAATTTCTAATCGATAAAAAGATTATCAACATCAAGGTCCCTGAGAACATCACCTTCCCAGAGGCATGAAAGAGGTTCCCATCTTTCCGCATGGGGAGGTACGCCGACGCAGCTCGCCGGGGGGCGGAGCAGCGTCTGGTTTCCACAGGGACCCAGTTCAGCGAGTCTGACCTGGTCCTGCCCCCACCCCCCGCTCGATTGCTTCAGGCAGCCCAACCCGTCACCAAGCCGCTTGCTGAGGCAGCAACGGTTGTAGTGCCAACCGTCTCTGTCGGAACAGATGCCGCTCCCGCCACTGCCTCCCTGTCCTCCAGTGCGTTGGAGGGTGCCGAGGGGATGGACACCGGGGGCCCCGCATCGGCGCCCACCACCACCACACCACCCGTGCCAGTCTGGCGCCCCGACGCCCTCGGCGGTGGCGGCTCAAACGATGGGTCACCGAAGAGGGGCCAAGTCTGGGAGGCCCGGCCCGTCGGGCGCCTCTTTGACATCTGACGAGGAGATTGATGTCGGGCCGTTCCTGCCTGCAACGCAGCGCAAGGAGCGGCCTCCGACTTCCAAGCCTACAGAAAGGCCGAAAAAGCCCAATCCCAGAGTAACAGCCCCGAAAGACGAAACATGAACACACACACTCCATTCATTCTAAATGTAAATAATGGGAACAGATAATATAATTCAATAGAACTGTAGAGGCCTACTTAAAAATTTTGACGATGTGTAGGAGATGCTGCATGCTAATCAGCCAAGTGTCATGTGTATCCAAGAAACACACCTCAATTCCAAACAGACAAATTTATTAAGTAGGTACATAGTATTTAGAACGGACAGGGTTGGCTGCACACACTCTTCGCGTGGTGTGGCCATTGTCGCCCGGAAATCATTAGCATGCCACCTTCTCTCTTTAAACACTGTCCTTGAGGCTGTAGCCATCCGTACGATAATAGTTAATAGGTTGATAATGGTGTGCTCGATTTACATTCCTACTGATCTTTCACTTTCGAGCTCTGACTTCGAGGCGCTGGTTGACCAGCTATCCGAACCATACATCCTCACAGGCGACCTTAATGCGCACAACTCACTTTGGGGATCCTCCAGAACGGATGCCCGAGGTCGCCAGATAGAGAAGTTTCTTTCATCCTCGGGTGCATGCCTTTTCAATACAAGACAGCCTACATACCATACCTTAGGATACAATACATACTCGCATCTTGACTTGGATATTGGTTCTGCAATTCTCTTTCAATGTCTTGAGTGGGGTGTGGGCACGGACCCATATGGTAGTGACCACTTCCCCACTTCACTAACGTATATAGGTAGAGGCCCAAGCATTCCATCTTCACAAAACATGTTTAATGAATCAAAAGCAAACTGGAGTACATTTACAGAAACATCTAAACTACACCACACATCCGTAAAACACCTACACGTGGAGGAAGCCGCCCAACTCATCACGGCACACATCCGGCAACCCAAGGAGGCCCTGATGAAACGAGGACTGTAGACGGGCCACGAGAGGCCCAGAACAAGGCGTGGGGTGTCCTTCGCCGGTACCCAAGGTCGGATAACCTCATTTCGTTTAAACGGGCAGAGGCTCTTGGAAAGCGTGTGCGTCGTGAGGCGAAAAGGGAGAGTTGGCGCGCCTTCCTCACTTCCGTCAGTGTCATGTGTCAGGGCACCCCCCGAGAGGGGATGCATGAAAACCCCCGGAAAACAGTAAAGAAGAGAACAAAGGAACGGCCATTTGAAGTGCGCGCCAGGAGCGCGCCAACCAGCAAGCGCCAGCGCCGACGCACCGAGGAATCGTGGGCAAAGGTGGCAGCACACTGGTCGGCCAATCAGGGAAGGCCGCGCATTGGAAAAGTTGCGTATTGACCATATAAGGACAGCGAAGAAGCAAGAACCAATGGGAGTGCGCCACGGGAGAGCCCAGAGGGTATAAAAGCGGGGCGCACAAAGAGAAGGGGGAGGCAAGACAACGGGAGGCAGACAACCAGGAGGCGGCCGGAGCACGTGAGCTTCACGGAACGAGCCAGGGGGACGCGGCCAGGCCATCGACCACGCCATCCGAGCCTGGGCGGGAGCGGGCCGACATCGCATCGGCACCGTCATCCTAGGTGCACCACGAACCTGTGTCTTCGTGGCCCCAGCGGCATCGGTCGGGCACCAGCGGCCAACGTCCACGCTCCGTCGACGTTCGTCTCGACGGCCCCGAAAGGCTACGTTCGGGCCTAGCCTACCTGAGACCTCCAGCGGCAGCGGCTACCAGGGGGTAGCCACCGAGGAAGCACGCCGCCGAAGGGATGACCGCGCGCGTCGAACGCCGGCATCAAGTACCTCCAGCGAGAGCGGCTACGAGGGGGTAGCCACAGAGGAAAAGTGAGGACGCGCGGAGCCCACGCCGTCCAAGGAGTGACCGCGCGCATCGAACGCCGACACCGAAGAAGCGAGACGAGGAAGGCTACCACCGAGTGACGGCCACGCAAGGGTGCGACGCGTCAGCGCCGATGACCGGGGTAGGCCAGTCCAATACCGACGCAGTCATAGGACACAACTAGGGAGTTGTGGTTTAGAGAAATCATCTAGAGGGTGATAGAATAAGTTGAGTCGGACGAATTGGGCAGAACTTTATTGTAGAGACTTTTGAGTTTTGACTTAAGTTGTACATTGAGCTGTTAAGTTAGGGGTTTGTATGTGAGTTGTATTTTGGGATTGTAGGGTTTTGAGTGTGCATTAAATGTGTATTATGTCAAACTCGTCAATGGCTTCCCTGTGTCTATTGCTCCATGCTGGTAAAGACAACCCCACCATCGGTTCACGTGACAAATAATTGGCGAGCCTGCCAGGATCTTGGCATATCAACTGCCAGGATTGATTTATCCTCACCCAGGATATTTCCATCGGGCCCTGTCACGTGTCTTACCAGCTGGGAGAATGGATTGGGAAAGGTTGTTGACGTTGGTTCAGACGCGAGGTTTGAACAAAGAGCAGTTTCTCGAATTGTACGATGAAGAGAACCGCAAAGCGCATGAGAGATTGGATGCAAAGATTGAAGAATCTCGCAAAGCAAGGGAAAGGCTTGAGGCCGAGAAAAGGAGGTTGGAGGTTGAGGATAGAGAGAGGAAAATTAAAATGGTAGAGTTGGAACGAGAGCATGCAGAATTAACACGGCGCCTCGCGGAAAAGGAACGCGAAAAGAACGGTGAACGCGCCGCACGTGAGACTGAAGGCAGGCGGGTCGGTGACCTCCACGAGGCACGTGAGGAAGAAAGCACGCAGACCGGTGATGGCGAAGGAGCACGTGCACTTGATAGAAAGCAGGTCGCAGATCACCATGAGGCCGCCGGTAAAAACGAACAAAAAGAAAAGGATTGTTCTTTCAGACAGACCGCTGAGGAGAAAGGCGTGTTTGAAGCGCGAGGAGGTGAACGGGCAGGATATGGCAGAATCGCAGGACAGACGCCTAGAGATGAGCGCTTTGAAACTAAGCCCGGCCAAAAAGCACGTGGCGTTGAAAGTACGCGCTTGGCACACAGAGGTGAACGCGCTGAGAAAGCACCAGTCAGAGGCCGGTTATATACTCCTGGCGCCTTTGACTCATTTGATTTAAAGGTGTTTCAAAGATCACTAGTTGAGTCCGAGGTGCCTGCCACTCCGGAAAATGGTACGAATGGCGGCTGGCAAGAGGAATTTAGCTGTGTGCCGTCAGAAACGTCCATTGGTACGGAGGCTACCATTGTCACTGAAAAGGGCACCGCAGCATCTTTAGACAGTCAAGTCGTCCAAGCAGGGTTTGAGCTTGTTACAGAGGTCGGCGGTGCAGAGCCAGGTGCCGAGTTTCCCGAACAAGCGGGACCACTCTCGGAAACCGAAAGCTTGGGAGTCGACCAAAGCACGCGGAAAAAGGAGCCAGACAGGGCTGTAGTGCAGGAGAAAGTTGGCGCAGACAAGAAGGGTGTGCGAGCCCCCAGTAAGCAATCTCGCACTAACATCAGCGAGAAAGAGCATGAATCCTACAGGGAGCTTTCGGAGAAAGGGGAGGAAGACTGCGAGAGGCGCAGGCGGGCTGGAGTGCGTGAGCGTAGCCATACCAAGAAAGTGAGGCTAACGGGAACAATGGCCCGGATGACAGGCGAAGCTAGAAAGAAGAGTAGACGAAGGACCAAGATAAGAGTAAGCAATAAGAAGATGAAGAGTGAGCACGAGAAGGATAGCTCTCGACGGAGATGTGACGCGCCAAGAGCCTTGCGAGCTGGAAGGCGTCAAAGAAACGTGCTCTGCGGCACGTTAGGAGTTGAACTCGCTAGGCTTGGGTGCCCAAGGCAACCATTAAGCCAGGCTCCGCGCGACCGGCACGCGAGCGGTGTGACCAAAGTCGGTTGTCATAACCGATCTGATTGTGTAGCGAAAGTTGTTGAGTGGTTAAGGCGGAAGAAGGTGAAGATGAAGCCATATGTCAACGAACATGATGGATAACGTGGACTTGACTTGGAAAGAAATAGGACCCATAATGGTGACGAATAAGTTGTGTTGTGTGGTAGAGCATACATGTTGTAGTGTAGTGAAAAGGCAAGGTTGGTGTAGAAGTATATAATAGAGATATGAATGAGTGAGTGACCAAGTGAGGATTGTACATAGTGGTGTCCAATGTGAGATTTATTGAAGTGTTTGATTGTGGTGCTGGAAAAGCAGACTGTTGAGTATGTTAGTGTAAGAGTATGAACTGTCGATGTAAAAGTAGTAGTGGCAAAGAATGAATTGAGGAGAGGGAGGAGGAAAAACATTTGGTGGAGATTGAGAAATAGTGTTGACGAATAAGAGATTATTGAAGTGCTTGATTGCAGTGAGGTGTTAGAGAAATTATGAGTATCTCGGGTGGTCAGAAAGGAATGCATTGGTGATAAAACAGGAACATTGTGTGAACCATGTGTGTGTGTTTTGTGTACAAGAGGGAACTACAGAAAAGTGTGGAAAAAGTGAAGGCGAGGTGAAGTGTATTGTGGGAAGAGATCAGTGGTTGTGAACAGTGGACTCATGAGAAGTGAGCAAGAATTGTGGAACAAGAGGACCTCGGTGGACAACATGAAGCAGTTTTTTGAGAAAAAACTCTTAATGCGGGGGGTAATTGTCATGTGTCAGGGCACCCTCCGAGAGGGGATGCATGAAAACCCCCGGAAAACAGTAAAGAAGAGAACAAAGGAACGGCCATTTGAAGTGCGCGCCAGGAGCGCGCCAATCAGCAAGAGCCAGCGCCGACGCACCGAGGAATCATGGGCAAAGGTGGCAGCACACTGGTCGGCCAATCAGGGAAGGCCGCGCATTGGAAAAGTTGCGTATTGACCATATAAGGACAGCGAAGAAGCAAGAACCAATGGGAGTGCGCCACGGGAGAGCCCAGAGGGTATAAAAGCGGGGCGCACAAAGAGAAGGGGGAGGCAAGACAACGGGAGGCAGACAACCAGGAGGCGGCCGGAGCACGTGAGCTTCACGGAACGAGCCAGGGCGACGCGGCCAGGCCATCGACCACGCCATCTGAGCCTGGGCGGGAGCGGGCCGACAACGCATCGGCGCCGTCATCCTAGGTGCACCACGAACCTGTGTCTTCGTGGCCCCAGCGGCATCGGTCGGGCACCAGCGGCCAACGTCCACGCTCCGTCGACGTTCGTCTCGACGGCCCCGAAAGGCTACGTTCGGGCCTAGCCTACCTGAGACCTCCAGCGGCAGCGGCTACCAGGGGGTAGCCACCGAGGAAGCACACCGCCGAAGGGATGACCGCGCGCGTCGAACGCCGGCATCAAGTACCTCCAGCGAGAGCGGCTACGAGGGGGTAGCCACAGAGGAAAAGTGAGGACGCGCGGAGCCCACGCCGTCCAAGGAGTGACCGCGCGCATCGAACGCCGGCACCGAAGAAGCGAGATGAGGAAGGCTACCACCGAGTCACGGCCCCGCAAGGGTGCGACGCGTCAGCGCCGACGACCGGGGTAGGCCAGTCCAATACGGACGCAGTCATAGGACACAACTAGGGAGTTGTGGTTTAGGGAAATCACCTAGAGGGTGATAGAATAAGTTGCGTCGGACGAATTGGGTAGAACTTTATTGTAGACTTTTGAGTTTTGACTTGAGTTGTACATTGAGCTGTTAAGTTAGGGGTTTGTATGTGAGTTGTATTTTGGGATTGTAGGGTTTTGAGTGTGCATTAAATGTGTATTACGTCAAACTCGTCAACAGCTTCCCTGTGTCCATTGCTCCAAGCTGGTAAAGACCCCCCCGCCATCCGTTCACGTGACAGTCAGCTCATACACAGACAATCACAAGGTATGGACAAGAATACGTAAACTTAAAGGACAACATACACATATCCTGCCCCTGGTGAGTACAACAAGGGACCCACTCGAAGACCAGGCTAACACATTTGTGCAACACTTCCAACACGTTTCCAGCTCTGCACACAATACAAACACTTTCCTGAAACCTAAAACCGCTTGTGAAAACAAGTCCCTACATGACAATAACAGGTCAAAATATGGTTACAATTCTGAATATACTCTCTATGAGTTGAGGGTTGCCCTGAGTACATGGACACTTTCAGCTCCAGGCGTAGATAAGATTACATACACCTTGATACAACACCTACACCGAGACACTCTTGAAACACTCCTACACCTCTAAAATAAAATATGGCTTTTGGGGCACATTCCACACTCTTGGAAGGAGGCCATAGTCGTGGTGTTCCTGAAGGAAGGGAAGGACCCTTTCTCCCCTGCCAGTTATCGTCCCATTGTCCTAAGAAGCTTCCTGTGTAAGCTCTTGGAGAATATGATAAACAGGAGACTCGTGTACTTTCTTGAGTACAACGGTCTTCTCGAGGGCTGCCAGGCAGGCTTCAGAGCGGGGAGATCTACAAATGACCAACTAGTAGCGCTATAATCCTTCATTAGAGATGCCTACCTACATAAGCACTACTGTACGACTGTATTCTTTCATCTTAAAAAGGCGTATGATACTGTTTGGCGGTATGGTATCCTCAGCGATTTGAAGTCCTTTGGCATGTCTGGTAACATGATAAACATTCTTGCTAGTTATTTGTCCGAAAAAACATTTCTAGTGAGAGTTGGCAGTGCTCTCTCAAGTGTTCATGTGCAAGAAAACGGCGTTCCGCAAGGTGGAGTTCTAAGCTGCACTCTGTTTATTGTAAAAATGAATTCACTCAGAAAGGCATTGCCACCATCGATTTCTTTCTCAATCTATGTCGACGACGTACAATTATCCTTTAAGCCTTGTAACCTGTCTATGTGCGAGCGTTAAGTCTAGCTTGGTGTTAACAAGCTAGCTGTCTGGGCAGGTTGCAACGGTTTTAAATTTATTCCAGTAAAGTGTACTTCTGTTTTGTTTTCTAAAAGGCGTGGCCTTCGGTAGGATCCAGACATAAAACTCAATGGCGTCTCAATTCCAGCCAGAAATGAACGCAAGTTTTCAGGTGTAGTCCTTGACGAAACGCTCACGTTCATTCCACATATAAAACAACTTAAACATAAATGCTTAAAGGCAATGAATGTACTCAAGGTTATCTCCCACTCTTCATATGATGCTGACAAACAACTTCTTTTACGTGTTTTTACTAGCCTGATAGCTTCACGATTGGACTATAGAAGTGTTGTTTATGGGTCAGCAAGTAAAACATCCCTCAAAATGCTGGACCCAATGCTTCATCTGAGGCTTCGCCTGGCATGTGGGGCCGTCCGCACTAGCCCGGTCGAAAGCCTCTATGTGGAGTGTAATCAATGGAACCTATAACGTCAGCGAGCATACACAGATCTCATTTATGCTTTTAAAATTTTATCCATGCCTCACCATCCTTTTAAATTAGCTTTTCATGAAACATCTATGTCGGGGCTCTTGCTAAATCGACCATTGTTCTCTGCGCCTTTCTCTTACAGAGTTAGAGAGAAAGCATCAGAGCTTGCTGTCTCCTTTTTAGATACTATCCAAGCTTCTCTAGCAGATTTTATAGCACCATGGCATCTCCGCCCTGTATCATGCGACCAATCTTTCACACATGTAGATAAAAACCGAGCTCCTAGATGTGCAATTCTGCAGCACTTCTTGTATTTGCAGCAGAAGTATCAGAGTTCTGAATTTTATACGGACGCCACTAAAACTGCCTCCTCTGTGCCCTGCGCTGCACATGGACCCGGCATTAATGCCACTAAAACTCTGAATAGTAATACTGATATCTTTACGGCAGAGGCTTATGGTGTACTTCTTGTTGTTAATCATATAATTCAAAGCCACATCCCACAATCCATTATCTATACAGATTCCCTCAGTGTTGTGCGGGCATTGTCATTAACAAATTCTTCGAAAAACCATGTTGTCAATCTTATCGTCAAGGGTATTATGTCCGTATATGTCCACAAATTTGATCTGGTTCTTTGCTTGGTCCCTGGCCATTGTGGTATAGCCGAGAACGAAGCCGCGGATTGAATGGCTGCTGCTGCTACACTCTTGAATACAGTAGACATAACCACATTACCTTACACCGACATGAAGCCACACATCAGACAACTTCGCAAAACATGGCAAACACACTGGAATGAACAAACATACAAGTTACACGTAATAAAACCACACTTGGGACCATACACCACCGACACACGCAATAGATACACAGAAGTCGCCTTGGCTAGATTTCGGATAGGGCACACACACGCAACACACTCGCACCTGCTCACTGGATCTCCAAGACCTCTCTGCAGCAGGTTTGGAGAGGCCTTGTCCGGGATCCACATCATCATTCAATGCAAGAAACTACAAACAACACGACACACACACTTCGCACAACTATACAGGCAACACATTCCCCTAAACCCATCATACTTTTTAGGAGACGACCCCATAGTTACTCACAAGCGCACTTCCAACTTTCTTAGCGATGTCCAGTTTTTACACCTCATCACTTACCATGCATGTTGACACCCTGGCCCTTTACAGCAGTCATCTATATTATCTTTTATGTCATTTCACATATATTTTATTTAAATGTTTTATGTTTACTATCACTTCGTCCTTATAAGATAACTTTTCATTGGCGCTCTTTGCCCTTAGTCGGCCTTGCGCCATAAAAATCCCTACCACCATCATCATCATGACTGACGGCATGGATGTGATCCATGGTTGAGTACCCTTTCCTAAACCCAGCCTGCTCAGTATGTTGATGGGAATATAGGCAGTCGCCTTTGCGGCTAACTATAACGTTGGTAAACACTTGTAAAACACTGACAGCCGGCTGGTGGGTCTGTAATACCTCAAGTCCTTGGGATCTCTCTTCTTATGAATAAAAATATTGTTCGTGTTTTTCCAGGCTATGGGCTCTTTTTGAGTCATCAAGCATTCCGAAATTAGGGCAGCAAGCTTTTCGAGTACAACGACTGCTCCCTCCTTCTAATGATCTACGGTTATGCTGTCGTCACCTGCAGCTCTTCCTCTTTTCGTGACCTTGAGAGCCGTTCTAACTATCTCTCTAGTTACTAGTGGGACATCGCAAGGTGAGCTTGTATTCTCAGTAGTTTCCCCTGGTGTAACGTCGCTGGCATACAGCCTAGTGTAGAATCGTTCTGCTACTTTATTATCTCTTCCCATTTGTGCGTAATGCTTCCCTGCTCATAACTTAGTGCGCACATCCTGTCTTTGCCGATGGCTAGCTTTCTCTTAGTTGCTTTCAAGCTTCCCCCTATTTGCAGCGTAACTGAAACTTGGCGCCTTACTAAACAACAATAAAGCAAACTTAGGTCGGCCCAACGGGCGATGGAACGAATAATGTTAGGAATAACACTCAGGGACAAGAAACGAGCTACCTGGATCAGAGTACAAAGTAGAGTTGGCGATATCATTGTTCAAATAAAGGAAGTGAGTGGACTTGGGCTGGCCATGTAGTGAGACGAACCTACAACCGGTGGACAATTTCAGTAACAGAACGAATACCAAGTGATGGGTATAAGAGAAGGGAAAGGCCAATAACACGATGGAGGGATGAAATACTGAACTTCAGGGGTAAACTGTGAGCACAGGACAGGAGTGGTTAAGTCAGTGGGAGAGGCCTTCGTCTTGCAGTGGACGTGAGCATGATGATTATTATTATTATTATTATTTTGCTTAAGATTCTTGGAACAATGACAGTGCTGAATAATGCTGAATGCAGTGGCAACATACACAAAACACAATGTAATACCAATGGTAGCAGGCAGAAAATCAACTAAGCGTACTACAGTGCCACGTTATTGCTATAGAGAACTCCTCACCGTTTGCGTACGAGGAAGGCCAGCGACAAATTGTTCGCAAACAGACTAAAGGGGCGACATTAGACAGGCATGTTGTGGCTGTCCCTTACATGGCGGTTTTGTTTCTATGGTCAATGTATCAATTGTTTCCTGTGCTGGCTGCTTAAGTGAACCTTTGCTATGAAGGCAAAAGTACTATAGTCAATTTTATGGACGTCAATTTTATGGACGTGGGATATTGCCATAATTTCTGTCTTATTTGTTTTTTTCCTGAACACAGGACAGTCAACATCAATGTGGCACTAGGCCAATAATACTGTCGCCGGTGGCAAACATAATCAAATGTAGCGTCATCACATCCGTGTTTACCAATTGTAGTAGCAGGAAATTTTCTTAAAAAACTTACTTCTCCGTCAAAAAAATCAAAGGCCTTTTTTTGAGAGAAAGCTGGTTCAAACGCCAATCTTTCTTCTAAGCAATTTGAGTAAAAGTCAATGTCCAAAATTCGAACTGCTTTCACCGCGACGAAGTGGTGCGGTCAGATAGACAAGGAAGCGTTTTTTTTTTTTTTCATGAGGCTCTTGATGTGCCTTCCGTTATGACAAAATCGTTTTGAAAAAAAAAACATCGTGTAAACTTGGCTTTCTTGCAGTGCGCTCTGGTGCGACATTCACTGCCATAAGTGAGGCATAAAATTCCTCGCTTCAATTAAAACAATTCTTGAGGTTATTTTTTTTTGGCGCTTGTAGTATTTGCGTGCCTAAAATTGGCATCAGAAATGCAACGCCAAAAATCGACACCAAAAGTTTCGACGCTGAAGAAGGGACGCTCAAAATCCTCGCCAGCAACAGCGCCGGACCCTTATTCGTATTCCGCTTACATATTCCGCCAACAGTTTTAGTTTTCCCTCAGTGCATATTTGTTCTTTCATCATAAATTTATAATGAAATCTCTGTACCCTTAAGGCGAGGCAATACTGTAATTATTTACCTGTTTACTCGTACGTGTCTAAGTACTGATTTAACTGTCCCCTGTTACGTAATGATGATGTATAGTGCAAAAATGCATCAGTGAATGGAAAATCTTACGCATAATTAAAGCATAAGAATCGGCGGGATATTCAATACAAGGAGTGGAACTAGGAGGAGTGGAAATAGGAGGAGTCGAGTGGAGGAGTGGCACCCTGGCGTAGGTCAAGCTTAAAGTCTCTTTTAGGGGCGAAGCTCCTAAAGCCATGGGTCTGTCCATCCCTTGTGTCTCGTGGTACGTGACCGCCGCATGCTTTCGGAGGTGTCGCAAAGTGGGCCGCGTTGCACGCGCAAGAACCGGCTGCAACCGGCAGCGCAAACTCGGCACCGGGAGCGCGAGCTTGTCTGTGTTCGCCAACGGAGGCGCGAGCGCACGTGCACTGCGAGGGGGAGATCACGCAAGAGATCACGCCACGAACGCAGGCAGTCGTTCACGGAGATCGAACGAGACGCAAGGACCTTTGCTCGTTTCCTCTCGTCTTGTTCGGGCACAAGTTCGCCCTAAATAAAAGTTCTTTCTTTACCGTTGTGTCCCATCCTACGTGACAAATTGTGGTGGAGGTGCGGGGTAGTCCTCGATGGCGCGGGGTCTTTCACCAGGTCTGGGCCTGGGAGCACTGACTCCGAAAATAAAAGTTGATTTGTACAATGTACGCACACAGTCTTACGTCTTTCTTAATGATGTAATGGGCAAACTTTCACGGGAGAGTTACGGTTACCGATGATCTCCCCCTCTCGAGCTTCGCCCCACTTATCATCATTCATTCCGTGGATATGGCGTGATTTTTTTGCAGCAGCAGCAGGGTGTACATTCAGAAGTCGATGTTTTTGTGTAATGAAGGTTAGTACTTATTTTATTATCCAGAAAAGACAGAAAAGAGCAAACAGACAGGATGAAGGTCATTATCCACTGGCAACATATGAAATTGTTTTGCAGAAAATTAAGGTCTGATGTATGAAACGATCTCAAACAAGGCGTCTCAAACAAGGCGTACGAGCACGAAATAACATCATAAATGTCCTTTTTCTTCAAAGAAAAGTCGAGTTTTTTATAATATTCGGAGCCGACAGCACGGTTTTTTTTAGGGTCGCGGCTGACGGTGATTAAGACAACTTGGAAAGACGCGCGTTGTTTTCGAGTTCTTCTTGCCACGGGCAACAATGAGCAAATCGCTCAACAAATAACTCCAGAAATCAAAACCCCTAAATTACTTCAGAGGACCTATAAGCGATATTAAACGAGTATTAAACCCAGAATTAAGGAATATTAGAGAATTAAACCGAGTTTAACCCAGCGTGAAATCTGCTGAAAACGTGGAGATGTTGTTCTCTTGTGTCAGCACGAACGTGAACGTGCGCTGTCACCGCGCAAACTTTACGGTCTGCGCAAAGGAATCGACCGCTACACGTCAGCGGTACAAGGCTTACTCCCCTCTCTCTCCCCTATGAAAGAGGAAGCAGCCCCTCTGAGATTACTGCACCGGCTATCAAAGGGCCTGCGAACCAGTTTCCGCGAGTCTGGCAGGCGCCGAGACCACTGCGCTCTCTATTAATTGATCTGGGAATCTGCTCTTAACCATGCGTGACCCGTGACCTACAGCAGACGTACGAAAAGGCTTGACCTACACCACCTTCCCTTTTAATAAGCCACGTTAATTTAGCTTGAGGATAAACATGCTTAGGTATTGCCCAGGTGTTCTAAAGTCATCCTCCAAATCACCTTAGGCTAAGGATAGGGAAAACACACTGAACGCCTACTGTTACCATCACGTTTTCTTCGAACAAAGTAGTTACATAGTTGTTAGGAGTAATGTCTCATTCCCCGTAAGTGTCAACCCTCTGCACGACTGAGTCTGTTTCCTGCTCACAAGGGTTGATTTGATTGTATGGACAAAAAATAGAAATGCACTAGGGTGCGCGTTCGGCACATATTGATGAACACGTGATGTATGGGTCTGACCGAAGTGCATTCGATGCGTACTACCCCAACTTAAATTACGAAAGGAAGGAAGGAAGGAAGGAAAAAAGAAAGGAAGGAAGGACGGAAGGAAGGAAGAAAAAAAGGAAGGAACGAACGAACGAAGGAAGGAAGGAAGAAAGGGAGGAAGGAAGGAAGAGGAAAGGAAGGAGGGAATGAGGGAAGGAAGGAATGGAAGAAGGAAGGAAGGAAGGAAGGAGGGAAGGGAGGAAGAAAGGAAGGAAGGAGGGAAGAAAGGAAGGAACGAAGGAAGAGGAAATCAAGGAGTTTATGAAGGAAGAAAGGATGGAAGAAAGGAAGGAAGGAATGAAGGAAGGAAGGAAAGAAGGAAGGAGGGAATTAAGGAAGGAAGGAAGAGGAAAGGAAGAAAGAGAGAAGGGAAGGAAGGAGAGAAGGAAGGAGGGAAAGAAGGAAGGAAGGAAGGAAGGAAGAAAGGAAGGAAGGAAGGAAGAAAGGAATTAAGGGAGGAAGACAGGAGGGAATGAAGGGACGAAAGAAGGAAGGAGGGAAGGAAGGAAGAAAGGAAGGATGGAAGGAACGAAGGAGGGAAGTAAGGAAGGAAGGAAGGCAAGAAGGAAGGAAGGAAGAGGAAACATAGGAAGGAAGGAAGGAAGGAGGGAAGGAAGGAAGGAGGGAAGGAAGGAAGGAAGAAAGGAGGGAAGGAAGGAAGGAGGGAAGGAAGGAAGGAAGGATGGAAGAGAAAAGGAAGGAGGGAATGAATGAATGAAGGAAGGAAGAGGAAAGAAAGGAGGGAATGAAGAAGGGAATGAAGGGAAGAAGGAAGGAAAGAAGGAAGTAGGGAAGGAATGAAGGAAGGAAAGAAGGAATAAAGGAAGGAAGGAGGGAAAGAAGGAAGGAAGGAAGAGGAAAGGAAGGAGGGAATGAATGAAGGCAGGAGGGAAAGGAGGAAGAGAACAAGGAAGGAGGGAAGGGAAAAAGGAAGGAAGGAAGGAAGGAAGGAAGGAAGGAAGGAAGGAAGAAAGAAAAAAAGGAAGGAAGGAAGGAAGGAAGGAAAAAAGGAAGGAAGGAAGGAAGGAAGGAAGGAAGGAAGGAGAAATTGAAGGAAGGAAGGAAGGAAGGAAGGAAGGAAGGAAGGAAGGAAGGAAGGAAGGAAGGAAAGAAGAAACGAAGGAAGGAAGAAAGGAAAAAAGGAAGGAAGGAAGGAAGGAAGGAAGGAAGGAAAAAAGGAAGGAAGGAAGGAAGGAAGGAAGGAAGGAAGGAAGGAAGGAAGGAAGAGGAAAGAAAGGAGAAATTGAAGGAAGGAAGGAAGGAAGGAAGGAAGGAAGGAAGGAAGGAAGGAAGGAAGGAAGAAAGGGGTTGTTCTGAACAAACTGTCACAGATTTTTACACTTAAATCTACTCCTAACCTGAACAGGATATTACTAAGTTTAACTCCCTTCATGACTCGAAATGGAGGCTACAACCAGAAGGTTTTGAGAGCGACATGATTACACCACTTCCGTTGTAAAAGAAAGACAACAAAGAGACATGAGAGTTGCAGATGAGCCAAGTTACCTGCCGCAACGTGAAACTCTTTTGGTGCGTGGCGCGAGCATCAAGAAACCTGACGCCGATTCGTCTCGCGAAGATGCTGCTTATAGCTGCGATAAGACCACGCACCATAGTAATTTAACTAGTGTCTCTCCGTAATAAAGCCGACATCCCCGGCGCCCACTCATGCGAAACTTAGCACCAAGAATTAACAAAACGATAAAAAAATGCAGAGAGCACAGCCAAACTTTGGTAATGAGGAGCTTTGTTGGTGCAGCGCGCGATCATCCAGAAAACTTGGGGCCCATTCGGCTCACGGAGAAGACGCTGCCTATTGCTGGGACACGGCCACGCGCGTTTTATTTCTCAATTTTTTGTATGTCATATCAACAGGGCTAGATTTCTCTT